>NC_071497.1:38055850-38371770 GCF_028500815.1 Rissa tridactyla
GACTGAGAGATCTGGGACTGTTCAGCCTGGAGTAGAGGAGGCTCAGGGGTAACCTTATCAGCATATATAAAAACCTGAAGGCAAGGTGCAAAGAAGACAGAGACGGGCTCTTTCCAGTGGTCTCCAGTGACGTGACCAAAGGCAATGGGCACAAACTGAAACATGGAATGTTCCTCCTGAACATCAGGAAACACTTTTTTACTGTGAGAGCGATGGGGCACTGGCAGAGATTTCGCAGAGAGCTGCTGGAGTCTCCATCCTTGGACGTCTTCCAAAGATGTCTAGACATGGTCCTGGCCATGCTTGAGCAGGGATGCCAGACCAGATGACCTCCATAAGACCCTTCCAACCGCAGCCATGCTGTGTGATACTGTGTGAAAGAGGGCTGTTAAACATTTACTTCAGAATGTTGTTATACACAAAGGCTGTGACGGTCACACTGCAAAAAAGGGAGTAAATTGTTCTGTGTACAGTGTGGAGAGAATAAAAATGCTTAAACTTTGTCAAGGCAGCTTTGGGCTAGACCTTAGGAAATAATTCCTACCAGTACCTAATTTAATTATCTAGGACATTTTAGAAAAAAATACGTCCTGCAGGAATGTTTTAGGTCCAACTGATCCTGTCTCTGATCATTGATTTCTTTGAGGCCTGCTTTCAGTGGTTGTGTCAGTTATGCCTGCCTTTGTAACTTTTGCCAGTAGATAGCTGTAGAACAAAAGTAATTTTTTTTCCCCAGGGTTCTAGAATGACCTTTTGATTTGAATTGTAATACATTTTCATAGTCAAATAAATTGGTTTCTGGAATTAGGTGGTGGATTCAGATCCTGACTGAAGCTTCTGAGCCAGGTCAGAAGTGAATGAAACAACAAATACGTACATTTATTAAAAATAAAAGCTATTGACTAGCTCTTACCATGCACTCATGCATCAGTGTGTTGAAGGCATGTATCAAAGCAAATATGAAAGAAGTTTGCCATACTCTGTACTCATACTTTGTACTCAGCACTGGTGAGGCCACCCCTTGAGTATTGTGTCCAGTTCTGGGCACCTCAATACAAGAGAGATATCAAGGTGCTGGAGCGAGTGCAGAGGAGGGCAGCGAAGCTGGTGAAGGGCCTGGAGAATAAATCTTATGAGGAGCGATTGAAGGAGCTGGAACTGTTTAGTTTGAGGAAGAGGAGGCTGAGGGGAGACCTCATCACTGTCTACAACTACTTGAAAGGACATTGTAGAGAGGTTGGTGCTGGTCTCTTCTCATAGGTAATTAGTGATAGAACAAGAGGGAATGGGTTCAAGCTGCAGCAGGGTAGGTTTAGGCTGGACATTAGGAAAAAGCTCTTCACAGAAAGAGTGGTCTGACACTGGAATAGGCTGCCCAGGGAGGTGGTGGAGTCACCATCCCTGAATGTGTTTAAGAGTCGTTTAGATGTGGTGTTAAGGGATATGGTGTAAGGGAGAACTTTGTAGAGTGGAGTTGATGGTTGGACTCGATGATCCCAAGGGTCTTTTCCAACCTAAATGATTCTATGATTCTATAGTACAGACTGAAAAGGGTTCTGCATAGTCTCAGGGGCATTGGTCTGTTGGGAAAAACACGTGAGCTGCTCAGCTGGAAAGCATGCTCCTGCTCAAAGCCCTGTCTGATTAGCTCTTGATGCTGAAACAAGATAAAATGGCAAAAGCAAGAAGAGAATATTCTTGAGCTTCTCCCTCTGTCTTCTGTAGCTGTTGTGCAGCCACATACAGTTTTGAACAGCAGTATTCTATGTTCCCTATGAGAACAGCATGACTGTAGTCAACGTAGAGCCTCTTTGGGACTAAAGATGGACCATGAAGATGTTTTTTCTGGATGATTTTGTGTATCTAGACAGGAGCAGATTTAAATCCTCTGTGTAACCTGTTGTTTGTGAGCAAGGCCATCCACAGAGTAATGTGGGCTATGGTAAATATTATGTTATATTGATGGGCCCATGTGCACCTTACTATTGCATATACAGAATTCAGGATGTAAGTTATGGTGTATAAAAATATTTTCTGTGGTTTTTGACAGAAGGTGCAAAGTTTCCCATCTGTCATGGGCATAGCAATTTATGATTATAATTCTCTGCAGCTTTTCCTGTTCGGTTCTGTGGGATATTTGAAAGATTTAAGTTCCATGTACTTACTGCAGTTCTATTTTCAAACATGTCTTATAAAACACTAATGTCAGATACATGAATGTATTTTCCTGAATAGAACAGCAGGATCACAGTCAAGGAACCTTTTGTACTGTCTTCATGAGTCATAATCATATACACAGTTAATAATTTGTGAATAATTTGAGTGTGAATCACATAATATATATTGATGAACTGTTATCTGTGCTTTTATGTTTTTAATGTTCCCTATGGAAGCAAGGCTTAAACAATTGTACTCCCTGTTGGTTTTCATCCTCAATTAGCTTTTGAACCTGTTGGCTGGTTTGGTCAAACTTAATAAGAGATGTTGATCAAAAAATCATTGCGGGTTTCATGATAACAGGTGGACAGATAGAGCAGAAGCACTCTGATGGGGGATGACATTATAGTTAAACTCATACCTTACTAGACACCAAAGAATCTGCATGGGAAAAAAGACTGTGTATAAGTGCCTCAGTAGTAAATATCCTTCAGCCTTTGGCATGCAGGCCTTCTGAGACAGTAAAGCCAGTCATTCACAAACCATGAGTCAGTAGAAAATCAGTCTCACTTAGTTCTGCTATTCAGTAAAATAACTCTTTATTTGACTGTGATTTTATTTTCTGTCTTTATAGGGTATTTGCCTAGTTTTTCACAACCCCAGTAATCCTCAAAGCACTGATCCTACAGACGTAATCAGGCTTCTCCTATGTGTAATATTAACAGTATTTGTCTTTGCAGACTCAGTCTCCAAAATTAGTTTACCTCAATTTAGATAGTTATATTTGGATTTATTGCCTTACTCAATTTGGAAAACATTTTCATAAGCATGGACTTGTTTGTGTGTTATTTAATCCGCCATCACTTCGTGAAGAAAATGGATTTTGCTTGTTTTGTTTCTCAGTTCAAACACAAATGTGAATCAGGTCTTGGAGAGGCTAAAGAATGAAGCTATGTTTTGATGGTTTAGCTGTCTCTAGATAAGCTAATATAAGTGTTGAAAATAATTTATCTGAGTTACTGAGGATTTTCATCTGAGAGGATAAACTGCCTTGAGAAATAGAGCCAATTATGATGCATGCTCCTTTCAGTACCTGCACTGGTTCAAGAACTGCATTTTGAAGGCGTTCTTGAATAAATTACTCCCATGTCATAGAAGAGCCCAGCTTGCAGGGTCAGGGTACAGATATAGAATGTCTGTGATCCGTTCAGAACCTTGCAGAGCTTGGAAGCTAGTATTGACCTCTGTTGTTTCAGTGAGATTTAATTCTCTCTAACTCTCTTTCTGTGGATTTTCCTGTGAAAGGAGTGATCAGAACCTTGTCTAAAGACTACAGCTCAGATCTGCAAAGGATCCATACTGAAGTATTCCCATGTTAAACAAAGTCAATAATGTTGAATTTAGCAGATGGTTTCCATAGCAACCAACACTCATATAACAAATTCAGGATGATACGGTATCATGACTGGAGAATCAAGCACATGAAGATGCTGTCAAATGAGGCACCATCCTGCCCAGATTTTTCTTGTAGGCTGTGCAAAATGGCAATATCTCAAAGTGGATCAATGGCAAAAAATCTGCAATGGAATTGCAGAGTTCTTCAGTTACTGGATATTTTTGACACAGTGGTTAAATAGTTTGAGTAAAGATTTTACTTAAAAATGTCAGTGCTAGACCTGAGAAAAGGTCCTTTTAGCCAGCCGTATCTTTGCAGCTTTCTATAACGGACGCCTTCTGTACCAGAAGAGTGTAAGAGCTGAAGGAGTATGTGATGATACGTTCCCAGGTTAGTCTAGACTCTAGGGATTACTGATGGGGGATTTCTTTGCAAATAACAGGCCCAGGTGGATTTTTGTTTCACGAATTTTCCAGTCACCTTTGGGCCAAACATCCTGTCTTCACACTGTCTTGTTGCAATGGGTTCTGTGGCTGAGTGAGAACAAGCATCCTTTGTTTATGTTAAATCTGCCACATCCTGGGTTATGTGTTGGAAGAGCCTGTGAATGATTTATTCATTGTTACAGATGTTTGTAGTTTCTGGAGATAAGATTTATATACTGCAGGATTATAGACTAGGACTTTGAATTTGAGCCCAATGCATAGACTTTTTTTCTTCCCCTCCCCTTAGGTAAATATTGATTTCTGTGAAGTTACTCGAATGTTTAAAATTAATAACTTGTAAATTTTGTGCATAGGAGGGAAAGCAAATGTATGCGAGCTGAAAATACATCTGTTTGCATGTATTGTAGAGCCTTTTAATAGGTTGCTACAAAATTTTGTTTGTTTAAGGTAGTAGAAGATGACTGAATTCAAAGGAAATTCAATGGAATCTGAAAAAACCTACATACGTACACACAGTTTTTCTTACGGTTATTGTGACAATGTGAGGTTTAAAATAGCCACTAGAGGGCTCACTCATTTCATGTTAAATGACAAGCTGGTCTTTGAAAGCCAGTACCTAACAGTTTTTGGCTAAGATGCTATTAGTTTGTGCGCTAACAATATGAAGAAGACTGGTTGATAACAGAATGTTTTGCAGATAATGGGCAGAGAGCATTTATATTTTTATCTCAAAGAATAACAGTCTTGTGATTAATACTTGTGTCACGGTGTGGGAACATTTGCAAAGGTTTGGAAGGTAGGAGGATCTAAATGTCATAGAATGAACATGAAAGACCAGAGTTCCCACCACCTTACCATAAAAATCTAAAAATTTGTCCTGTCAGGTAGCAGGGTTTCCCCATTTTGAGGAGCCACTGACACGTCTTACAGATTTTCCCCTCCCTCCTCTGTTCTGTGGGTGACACCGAAGCCTCAGGGATGAGTCAGGCCCAGGGGTGTGGCCTCCTTGAACTACTTGGTAGAGCTGGGATCAAATGCAACACATTTAATTGGTATCATTTTCTCCTGTCATTTTGAATCAAGTCTTCCTTTCATTGCAGTTAAACAGAACTTAGTTTTCAAAAACTTTGGGAACAATGAATTCTACTTACATATTCTAATCTTTTTGTATTTTCCTCACCCTGAATTTGTCCTTTGTCCTTGGTTTTTTTGGTGTAGATTATTTTCCTCTCCCTGATACAATAATTGCAGCTAAACTGTTATATTCTGTATTGCCATCTTGCGTGATTTCACAGCACTGTTTACCACTCTTCTATGGGATAAACACGTGCTGAACAAAATACACTGTTTCTGCAGAGATTTTTCCAGTCATATGTGGGGTTCCATCATTCTGTCTGCTCCTGTGAGTATCTATTATCCCAGAACTTCACTAAGTCTGTTGCCTTACTTCATGGAAACTCATCTGATTTGTTGTTCTTCAGTGGTCATTTTCAGTTCTGCTTATTTCCAAATATTTCCCTTGCACTGAATAGCTATTTGAATTCTTTCCCATGATTTTTAATGCTCCATTTTGTAAGCTAATTCTATCCTTTTTTAATCCCTGCTTATATGCCTCAATTTTCAGTGTTTCCAGTGACCCCCTTCTTTCTTTATTTTAGATACTAGAACAGTCATCTCTTGCAGGCGATACACAGAACTTTGAATTTGTCTTGGCAGTTATACCTCTTTTATCATTCACAATTAAGTATATATATTTTTAGTTTCTTAGTGTGTAACCCACATCTTCCTAACAATCAGCTTTTTAGGCATTCATCTAAAGAAAAATATCCACCAGTTAAAATCTCCCATTATATATTACCCTGCAGTATCTATACAGAAAATAATTTAACAGTTATAACATAGGTGGGAAGAAGATTCTACCTGGAAATAAATTCTGTCAGAATCCATCCTTTCTACTGCTCAGACTAAAAGTGTTAATCAAACTCACCGCTGTGTTGCCTTTGCCCCAGTTCTGCTGTTCATGGGGTAATGTTGCAAATCTGATACAAAAAAGAACTTCAGATGACATCACTTCTAAAACTGGTGTATGTTAGAAATATGCTCGGTTTGAAACCTTGGCCTTTTTTTCCAGTTGTATCCCTTTATCTGATTAAACGAATTGCCTCTGCTGTAAACTGTTTCAGTTAGAAGAACACAGGAGAACATGCCTGTTTTCAGTTATCCTAAGAATGTCCTTGACTGAAGTCTTGCTTGGCCATACTTCAATCTTACATCATTACATACACATATATACAGACTTACCTTTGGAAAAGAATAAAAAGTTCAGCAAATTCATAGAAGAGAAACGCAGGCAAACTGATTCAGCTGGCTTTACAGGTATTAAAACTAATGCCTTTTCTTGTTTTTAGCAGCACATCAGCAGTGTTGTCATGGATACTGAGCCAGGTCCTGTGTTGACAGCTTGCAGGTGTGCTAAAAATGGGATTTTCCTTTCCCATCTGTTAACCATTCTTATGGACTTGATTGAGGGTCCACTGAAATCAGTGAAAAGTCTTTGGTCATCTCAGCAGATTTTGAACTAAGGTGTAAGTGAACAGTAGAATGCCAGCAAATGTTATGTTTCATAATACTTGTTGAATATTTTTTATGTTGTATTCCACCGTTGAAAATCAGATACATGTATGAGCTTTTTTCTCATGCCAGAACACACCAAGCTTCTGCTGGCTTAGTCTGGTAGTGCAGCTCCTGCATCTTGTTACTCCTCCCATGGTAACCTATCGTCACTGCAAGAGAGGCATGCAGGCTCAAACGGTTAGGTTTTGGGGCTACCTTTTTGTAAAATTGTTGTTTTAAGCTTTTATTTTGGGGCATAATCTTTGCGTCAGATGTCCAAAGTGTGGACTGACAGCAGATTTGGAAATCATTCTCTTATATTGTATCTTCTGATACTTTCAGCTCAGTGTAAGTGCCCTGGGAGCATGCTCCCCCTCTGGGTGGAATTAGCTGAGGGGACCAGGACTAGCGCTGAGCCAGTGCAGCCGACGGTGGCACCTTCCCACTGGTGACAGTGGTGGGATGAGGCTCCCAAGCTATGGGGGAGGCTGTGCTAGGGTCGACCCCAGCCTGCAGGAGTTGCTTGCTGCTGGGTCCAGACTGAGCTCCAGTCACCGCTGTGTTACAGGCATGCGTGTGCCTGGCAAGGCACCCTGGACCTGCTGTCTGTGCTGTCACACTGGGCTCCCAGCGCCCCTTCTCTTATGGAGCTGTTCGTCCATGCTTGCTCCCAACAGTAAAATTTTTCAGCTGTATCTTAAAACTGTCACTTCTGTAATACCTCCTTTTTTTGTCTTTTACTGTAAATTCAAACACTGCCAGTACTATGTGCTAGCTTACAGAGGGAGCTAGCGAGATTTCAGTTTCTGCTCTTCCCGAAACCCTTTTTCCAGTTCACCCTCCCCTCTGTGATGGTGGAATTGCTTGCCTTTTGCAAAAGCGCAGCACTGCCACCTCTGACCCACTGGTCCCGCTCATCCTACGTGCCACCTCTGACCCACCGGTCCTGCTCATCCTACGTGCTGTACAGCACAAAGCTGGATTCTGTGTCATGACTCTGCCCATCCTCAGCCTCACGCCAGAGCTTGTATGATGCACGGTATCTCAAAATATTGCTAGTAGCTGAGACTATATGAATTGTCTTTTAATGTTTTTTTGGTGAAATTCCCTAAACTTACTCCTGGCCATGCTGATTTTAATCTTCAATGAAACAGTAAAGGCTATGTAAAACACTAGCTTGATTCTTTGTGAAGACAGTAAAATATTGTTAATTCATCTCTTTATGTGCATTCGGGAGTGGGATGTTTGGTAACATAACCACTGCGGTGCCAGCATTTGGCAGGGGGATATGTGAGGATGTGTAATTTTGATTCAGATTTTTAACTGAATCTGCACTGTGGCACTGTACATACGTCTATGCCTGTGGGCTGTGCCTGCCAGAATGCATCCTGGGCTCTCCATCCCTGTACTGCACAGACCAAGGACTGGCCAAAATGTGCCATAACTTTATTTCCTATGAAAACTACAGTGGGTGATGGAAGTGGCTTGCAGTGATGTCTTTACTGAACTGTAATCTGTGAGACACAGTTGCCATACACATCCAAACCTGGTTAGAGCTTCCCCTTTCAGCCTCCTCAGCTTAAATAACTTGCCTTACAAATTTGTATATTAAGACCATTGCTACGTCTTTGGTATCTATAGCTTTCCAATAGAGTATAACTTTACTATAAATCGTACAGCTGTCTATAAATAGAACTAGGACAAATATTGTCACTGCTCTTGATTTGCAACTGCAGTATGGTAAAGATGTAAGTCTGAAACAGAAGTGTTTAAAAAAGCCATGAAATGCATGAAACTTTGAGAATGTACTCGGGTTTTAGATTTACAAATCTGTTTTGGGAAGGTAGGAGAAACAGAACTGGGGTTAAGGAGGATGTGTTTCAGGATGCCAGGTAAATTAGAGATTGAGTCACAGTTTTTTGATTCAGTGTTACAAAAAATGCTTACAAAAATTGTTATGCTTTGGGTAGATGGTGGTATACTTGGAGTTTGGGTCTTGACAGATAGAAGACATTTCATGTTGGAAAAAAAATGGATTTCAAAGATCTTATGTTGTCACATTTGCTGTTCTGTATGTATGCATAATGGCAAAACAAATCTGAAACGAGTCCCCATCCTTTGGAAAAATTCAGATGACACTTGTCTATTATTACTATTATAATTATCATATATGAGGCAAGTTTGCAACAGAAATAAGATTAAATAGCAAAGCGTAAACTCAGACTCATTATCCAGCCTGAAAGCAAGAGATGGAGTTCTTTCTCTATGGGCTCCACTTGGCAGAAATATGCAAGCACAGTATAGATCTGTATGGATGTTTTCTCTTGTGAGATGAAAGGCTGCCTATGGGATAAATGCCCTGGCTTGATCATGCTCTGTTTTCTCTTGCTTGATATCAGCTACTAATCTGTGCTGCTGCCAGGGAGCCCTCAGTGAAGACAGGGCTAGTTTAAGGGTACAAGAGCAGTCTAAACTTAGTATAGCTAGTCATCTAGATCTCTTCGGTGACAGAGATGGACTTTCATAAATGAGACAAAATTACTATGTGCTCTGAATTTTCCTGTAAAAGAATCTTCTGCTGACGGGAGATGTAGCCTGGGCATATTAACCTGTTGTCCCTCAAAGTGAATCCTTATGTGTATCACTTGTCTTTTAATGATACTGATCATTGACATCAGTAGTTGGATGCTGAGCAGTGAAGTTTAAACTTCAAAATTGCTAGCTGATGCTTTGAGAGCCCTTGAAGTGTATTTTAAACAGCAAAATGTGTTGCATCTGTGATGTGTCATTAGGGACAGACACATTTTCCACTGTCTGAGTATTATAATTTTTTAATGTAAAATATATATAAATTACAAATCTATGAAATCTCCTAAAATAGTATCTCTGAAGTGTTTCTTTGACATTATTCTGCATTTTTCTGTGTCTTAGTTATGCCTGAGGAGTCTGAAAACTTTCTTTAATATGTCTTGTAGCATAGTAAGCGTTACCATGGCACCTTGTAACATTTTTCCAATCAGCAGATGGAGCCACAAGGGGAAAAAAAAAGATTAAAGTGAAGAATTTTGGAACGGAATAATGCTAAAATAAACTTGTTATAAAAATGCTTCGTATGATTGTTGATAAATTAAAGCAAACAGTCCTGCAATGTATATCTGTTAGTTAAATGTGTTCTCTCATTTATCTGATCTGTACGTAACCAAAGTCAATTACTGTAAATTAGTGACAGCTATTGACAGCCTTTACTTAACTTGAAGCTCTATACCGCTTATTTAAACCCTCACCCTAATATTTGAAAGAGTGGGAAAAATTAACCTTCAGGATGTTTAATATGTGCTTTCTCAAAAGGTAAAATTAGAATAGAGCCATCAGACTGAATGTGGGAATCAGGAATGTGGTGATCTAGGATTTTCATAGAGTTGGTTTGTCAATGCATTCAGCTCCTTTCTGGAGGTGGGGTGGGGTGTGAGAGGGAAAAGGTCTTCCCAAAGGATATTAAGTGGTAGCAAGGCAGCTCACCAATCCATTGAAGACTGGTAGAGATGCTTAAAGAAATCCATAGTTTACCCAAATTTTTCAAAGCACGTATTCCTAATGACTGCCACAATACATCACTTTGCCCTGTTACAGAGCACCTCACCAACTGATGTTTCATGATGTTTCCAGGAGATGAGCTAGGTAGTGAGGCTTTAAATATGTTGCTTTTTTAATATGGTCAATCACATGATTGAGCTTTTATAACTACAACATGCTTCTAGAAGACATACTGCTTTATCAGTGTGGAATGCTTTGTATGGTGTAGTTTCAACTTGTCACAGGATAAGGACGTGTTTTCCTCCAACTGTTGTTCAAGATGACATTTTTTTAGATGACACTATATAAATTGCAATGTGGATTGTATAATCCAGTAACCAAGTGCTGAATTTACTCTACTCTGGCATTTCAAAGAACAAGAGGAGAAGTTAGACAGTAAGAGGATGAAATTATTTTTGTCCTTTTGTTTGCTTCACTTTTATAGTGATCAAAATAAAGACATGAGGGAAGAATCGAACTCTCAGAGTCTAAGAGTTCAGTCTAAAGTTAGCAATTCTTCAAATTGTATTTTGGCTCTGTCAGAATTCTTCCTGCTGCATGAAGCAGATTAAAAAGAAGCAGTTGGGTATTTTGCAACACTACAAATGTAACTGCACAAGTCTACCTCAGATTTTAACTTGGAAAAACGATAGCTTGAATTTTACTTTCCTTGGTGATACGTCTTGCATCAAGGTGCCATTGCATTGGCTATTAATACTGTCTCTTCTGTGAATGAACAGAGAATTTCAGTATTCAGGGTGACATCTTTGGAAGCATTAAATGCATATACAAGCACTTTTAAATGGCAGAATGTAATCAGAGCCATGAGTTTGACAGTAATTCCTACAAAATTACAATATTTTTCATTGTGCAGAAGGCAAAACTAAATGGAATGGATTTTGTTAGCTTCTGGTAAGCATGATCACAGTCTTTTTGAGCTGGTTGGATGTCATATTTATGGCACTCTGAGAGAGATCTGTAGCTGTGACTGCTTGTGCCTTACCATTCAATTGTTGCATCTCAATCTGCCCAATTTATAATTGGGCATTATGGAGGATGCCCCTTTCTGCAGTTACAAAATATGTGGGGGGAGGAAGTCAAGTTTCCTTTAGTTGTTCAATCAGGAGTGCTCCAGTGTAATCACACATGCAGCCACATGCACAAGACCTATTATTTGGGAAAACAACTGTCTAGTATTTTCCCATTGCAAATATTGCCAGGAACAGAATAGATGCCTTGAATTCAATTCTCCTTCTCCATTTAAGATTAGGAAAAACACCACTTTACTTCTGTTCCTGCAGCTACTCTGGTCACCCTTTTGCTCGTGTTAATACCCTGTACTGAATATTAACTTTGCTATATGCATGACATAGTAGCACACATGTTCCCTAGTGTTGAAAGAAGAGTCATGATTTGAAGCGGCATAGGTGTGGGTTATTTGCATAAATTCCTTGCATTCTTCTAGTTCCCCATGAATTTCTATCAGTGGTGCACTAAAGAGTATGTATGCATCATAGGGGTGAATAAGAGTATGGTAATTTCACAGTCTGTAGGCCAAAATGTGTATTTACTCACTTACTACTTTCCGTACATCACAGTTACCCTTTTAGAATGGTTTAGCTGCATGTGAAGCCCCCTGCTCTATGGGATTTTCTTGGGCTGCAAGATTTCTGTTGTTTTTTTTTTTTCTTTTTGTTTGCGTGCAGTGTCTTCTATAATGGTGTTATGGTCCATGACAAATGTCACTGAAATATGAATCATGAAGATTATAATTAGAAGGAAGATAATGGTAGCATGGTCCCAGTTTGGTTTTAAATGAATCTAGAGATTCTGATTTACTGAGTTTAAAACAAGCCTTCTGAAGGAAATGAGAAAGATTCCTGTAATCTTGCATTATTTGTGCATCGTTGTTAATTAACAGGCTTCACTGGACTTCACTGTCTCCTCAAAAATGCTATAAATGAGAGAAGGATGTATTTTCTTGCTTCTGATCTTTGTCTTAGATATTCTACAAAGAAAATAATATCCTAGTGAATAGTGAGCGATAAAAGATTTAATGGGAAAATGGAAATATCCTTCCATTTTATACTTGCATGAAATGTATTTTTATTCATTAATTTATTCATTTATATATTACTTCACCTCCAAAAGGTTTGTTGTCTTCTCGCAATGCAAGTAATAAAATGCAGTACCTCTTCTGAAATGTTTATAGTGTAATATTTGTATACATCTGCAGTAAATGCCAATAATGTTGTGGGGCCCTGAACAGGTAAAGGTGTGTCCTGCAAGATGTACTGCGGAATTGCCTCTCAGATTGTCAAAGTATATAATAAAGAAGGAGAAGTTGCAAGTTGAAGTTTTTCAAGTAAAAGCCTTTAATACAAAGTAAATACCTTGTGTCTCCTATGTATGATGTTGCTAGAATGCAGAAACTGCTAATGAGGAAGGCTCTGTAGGTAGATTTTCTGAGCAGCTATGATGGAATGTAGACCTGAAGCTGTAGCAATATGGTTTTTGTTCCAGGAGATAAGCTTTTTCCTGAAGAAAATTTTTTTAATAGGTATGTATTGTAACTTAGCAATCAGGAGCTAATTATATCTAAAGATGTTTAAAATTCAACTAGGTTTGGATTTGTTGGGGTTTTTTTTCACATTTGCTTGGTTCTGTTTTTGCAGTTGCGTTCCATGCTTTTGCCTTTATTCAGTCAACTATATTTGGCTCAGAAAATGTATCATTACATTATATACACTGACTAGATAGGTTCCTGTATTGATATTTTTAAACTGTAGATGGTTGAAATGGAAAAGGCAATAAATACCATTAATTTTCCTATTACCATTTTTCAAGACATGCTGTATCATCCTGTAAAATTGTTGAAGTGCAACTGTCAACACGTTTTTGTCAGAGTGTAAAATCTTTTTTGGAGTAAAATTGATAAATGATGATACCTTCCGCATCTTCCGCTTACTAACTAGCATGTGGGATGGAGCAGGGGTTTCAGCTGTGAGAACAGAAAGCCCTTGAACACCATTCAAAGTATTTGGGAGTTATAGGTATCTTTACAGTATGCTAAGCCATTAGGTGGACAAGCTGCTCACCCACCTGTAATTATCAGAAAAACACAACTCTGTTGTGCTGGTCTCCTAGAGAATAGATTATTACTTATTTGCCACCTGAGGAAACAGGAGGAGAAAGGAGGAAGAATTATCTCTTTTAAAAGATACTTAATAGAGAAGGAATAGTGATTAAAAGGCCACTGAGTTGCTTTTCACAGAAACAGCTAATGAGAAGACTGAATTAGGGGAGAGAAGTATACAGCTCATTTAATGATTACATGGAATTTGTTTGTTCCGAATGCTATTCAAACAATTGAACTGCTAATATGGAGATAGCTTTAGTATGAATTACTAAGCAGACATTTACTAAATGTAATTCAGCTGTGGTGAAATCTAATCAGCCCTCTACCACTGACTGTCTCTTTACGTAGCCTGCAGAGAGAGTTTAATATGACTGCGTTTCTAACTTAAGCCCCTCCACTAAGTGACTAAAATTAGATATGTTGAAAATAGACTTAAGGGACATGCCACTCAACGACAAAACAAGCTTTGAACCTTGGAACTCCCACCTACAATCTGTATATTAACTTGTCAGAAGTGTGTGCTGTATATGGATGGGATAGAAACAGTTGTGCTGTTTATGGTCACATTGCATTTCTGCTGAGATGCAATAATTATACTTGAGATGGCTTTCTGTGGCTATTTCAAACACTGAATTCTCATTGACATATTTGAACTTTCCAAGCAAACATTCACAGATCTCATTCATCACCTTTATTTGTTGCTCTTAAAAGACTCATTTTTGTTGGTCAACCTCTTACTGTCTAGAAGTTAATTGTTCACAAATACCACAAATGGCAATTATGAATTATAAAAGATACCTGATCTTAGTCAGCTTTTAAAAATTGAAAATCTTTATCTTCCTTTTCTTGTCTATGCCACTACATTGAGAGAATATCCTCTTTTCCATAAAATATGCGGTCAAAGATCTGGCTTCTGGCAGTGTCAGCAGTGCCCTTTTCCCAAGTCAGTAACCTCCTTTGGGCAAAGCCCTGAAATTAACCTATCATGGATATGACTAGCACTTTATGACCTGGCCATGATAAATGGAGAATTAGTCTTGTGTTACTCTTCCATTCTAGTTAATCATTTTGCAATTTCAAAACAGTAGAGGTAGGTTAATATTGTATTCTTTATTAACATTAGGAAAACTATTTTCGCCTGAGTAATGTCACACAGTTGTTAACATCACAGAAATGTGACCTTACCTAGGACCTCAGTAGTCTTGGATCCCAGCATTAATATTGTTTAATTATATAATATGATTTATCACTAAGTTTGTTAGTTTCCTTCAAAATGTAAGAGAAATGTTTTACAACATTGGTAACCATTAGAACTACATCATTGGGACACAGGACAATGTTATGTTCTTTTGATTAATTATATCTCATGTTGTCCTATTATAGCAATATATTTTTGTACTAGGGATTCACTGAAGAGAGTGACCAACAAAAAGCACAAAGGACAAACTTTGCCATTTTCCATTTGCTACTTCAAATTCTTTGCAGCAGTCTTCTGAGCTTTAATGCAGGTGGAGGTGGAGTGACCTGTTACCCAAAATTTTAGTGCTGATTCCTAATTCTCTAGCTGATAATAGTGCTTTTGAAAAGATCATTCTCATCTATGAGAGTTTTTTCACGCTCTCCGAATATAGCAGTAGGATATTTACTTTGTTGTTTTTTTATGATTTTTTCCAATAAATTGTTTAATGCTTTGTTGCAGTTTGTAAGCATGGAACTATTCCTTTTTAGCAACAAATATTAACTAGAAATATACTGGTTTTTTTCTTTTTTTTTTTTTTTTTTTGGCAAACAGTCATTGAGAATATTTTCAAGTCTATGTTACGAAACCTAGGTGCCCTGTCCAGATTAAAAAAACCTGCTCTTCTTTGAGGACTTTGGTATTTTTAAGTTTACCAATTATTTCTAAATTAAACTTATCCTATTGCAACCATTAATGTATTTCCAAATTTCTGCAGAGTCTCTTGCTAAATTATTCTTCAGGTATGTTTCTAGTCTGGGCTGTTTTTTCTTTTTTTCTTCTTCCTTTTGCTTTCATCTTCTTTTTCTTGACTGTACGTATATGATTTTTCTCTTTTCCTATGCTTAATCTGCGTGAACTGACACAGGTAGGATGCAGGAACAACCACAAAACCAGGGATGAAATGCAAAGAGTTAATTTTATCTTGATACCTCAGGAACTGGGGGATCTCCAAAGCAGCACCCAGGCTGCACACAACTGGGAACACAGGCACTGTGGAGCTTGGTCCTTGCTCGAGAGAGTGGTTGCCAGTGACAGGGTCCCTGCTAGAGAGAGCGAGAGAGAGAGAGAGAGAGAGAGACGGGGGAAGAGAGAGAGAGTCCGAATCTGCTGTTCTCGCCTGTATTTCAGGGATTCACGCAGGCGTAGTTTTACACTGTGCGTTGATCTTTCCGACAGCAAGGCAGGAATCTCAAGCATGTTCGAGTCTATCACAGGCCTGTGTTATCTAAGCACAGATGTTCTACTTGTCAAGCACAGAAGACTAAACAACAATTAGTGTTATATATGTGGTTTTTAACACCTCAGCTGCAGGTCACTTGAGTATGTTTACAGTCCTCCTCGCCAACCTTCCCACATCTGTAAGTGAGGACCTTCATTCTTTTCCTCATGTGCATCCATTTTTTCTTCAAATACAGCATTTTGTTACCCTTCCAAGGAAGGATATTTGAATAATAAGGTTTGTATTTTTTCAATTTCATTTGGTTCTTTCTCGGTTTCTTTTTTGATTTATGATAAGAAACTAATTTCCCTCATTCCTGTATGCTTTATATCTGTGGACACTGTTTTTGGATTACTTCTGTCTTTCATGTAAATATAAAATGAGTTTTTATTCTGATAACATGTCAAGCACCCCAATTTGTCATTAGGGGATTCTTCAGCATTCAAGCCTTTCTACAGGATCATTATTTTTCATGGCAAATGAGAGTTAAAATCTTCATCAGTTGTGCCTATGCTTGGATATAAGATATGAAGCTGTAACATCTGCTACTAAGAATGATGTAACTGATCTGGTATTTAAAAATGCCAGAGTGAGTAGGTAGTTGTAGGAGATGATATGAACGCTTTTAGCAGGTGCCTTGCTTTCCAATAACCATGGACCTTAATATGGGATTATAGATACATGACTTACTAGCATTTATTGGTTGATTTTTTCACTAGAATCTTGTTTGAGTTTCACCTTTTGTATGTGGTATCCAAATGCTCAAGCAAGTAAACAATTACACTTAACAGATTAGTTAACAGGCAAATGAGGTATCAAGCCAAAGATAGAATTTGCAGTGAGTAAACATGGCACAGAACTAGGAATGTGAAGGTGAAGGGAGCAGGGAGTTGTTCTTCTGCTTTACAAACCCTCAGGAGCACATAACAGGTTTTTTTCAGCTTCACAGCTAAGATTGCTTTTCTGTAGGTTTAACAGCTTTCAGCGTTCACTTTATTGAAATATTTTGTTTCAAAAGTTTTATACCACTCTGTGTGAGCCGGCACAGGCAGGACACAGTAAAAATCACAAAACCACAGATGAAATGCAAAAAGTAATTATTTTTGTTACCTCGCCAACCAGGGCATCCCTGAAGCAATACCCGGGCAGAGGCACATAAGCAGGGATGCAGGCACCACGGAGCTCTATCATTGCTAGAGGATCACTGAAGCTGCTGTTTTCATATGTAAACCAGGGATTCACACTGGCGTAGTTTACCACTGCGCTTTGATCTTTTCCAAAGCAGTGCAGGAATCTCAAGCGTGTTCAATAAGGTGCCTCTGCATCTATCACAGGCCTGAACACAGAAGTTCTACTTGTCAGGCACACAAGACTAAACAATGACTAGTGTGATGTATGTGTTTTTCTACACCTCACCTGCAAATCACTTGAGCACATTTACAATCCTTGCCAATCTTCCATTATTTTCCTACACACAGATACTAGAATTCATTGCATTTGTTTTGCTATGCAAATCAATGAATTAGAGAATCACAGAATGATAGGGGTTGGAAGGGACCTCTAGATATCATCTAGTCCAACCCCCAATACTTTTGTTTGTTGTTTGGTATGGGTTTGTGTTTTTTTTCATCTGGAAGTGATCATTACCAACACATGTGGGAGATCTAAGCTGAAGAGAAAGCGAAAAAGTCATTTCACTTTAAGGCTATTATTCGCTATTTTTTTTGCACTCAAAGAAAAAAATTCTATGAGAAACAGTATTTTTGTGTCGTTCCAGCATTAGTCATTAGAGCTACAGCATTAACCAAAGGCTGCATACACACCGACAGTGTAGCATTTTGCTCTTGTGTGCTGATACCATTAGAGTCCTTTCCCTACTGTCTCGAATGCAGTTCAATTCAGCACTGGATGCTGCAGTCTTCTATTGTGGTGCAGGTCACGTAGCAGTGAATGAACAAGATAGCATGAGTAATGTGCTTTTTATTCAGCGATTGGTTAAAAATGACTGCCCTCAACACCTACGTATATCCAATCTCCACCACTTCCTATGTCCTTATTCTTCCTGAAGCTTTCATTATTTATCCTTGGAGAGAACTTGTTGGTTAGAAGTAGTCACAACTCAGCAGGTTAACCCTACAAACACCAGAACCGATTTCCATATCAAGTACACTCAAACATCTCATGGAATCATTGTTGATTTTGAAGCGGTATGACTCCCAATTAACAAAAAAAAAAATGCATTCCTAAATACTACGTATTTTTAAGTCTGACACTGTCTTTAATGAGATTAAAATTGGTCTAATATTCTTGCTAATTTCAAAAGGTAGTCCTTAAAGACTGAAGAGGGTGATATGCTCTAAATACCGACACTGGTATTCTGCAATGAAAATGCATTTTCAGGAGACAATGGTCAAGTAATGGGGAAAGCGACATTGGTTAACAAGCCAAAATATATGCATAGTTGCCTATCATACAGTACTGCACAGTGATGAGAAAAAAAAAGTTGAATTATAGAAGGCATCTGCTCATTTTGCTACTTGTTCTTTATACAATGTGTTCAGATGATAGCAAAACTCTATGCATAATAGGAGTCAGTATATCAGTATACATTAAGAGAAAAAGAGCCTTAGATCTAACCTGCTTCTTTATATTGGTTTATATATAGAGAAAGGGAGGGTGCCTGTGCGTGTATGTGTGTATATAGACATTTTGTCCACTTGATCTGAATGCAAGATCACAGAGAAACAGTAAAAGTATTTTTCATGTCAACATTGCTGCAGCTCTTTTTTGCAAAGGATATTGTCTTCTCTGCCTTCCACTCTCCCTGGCAATCATGCCCTGCACAGGCTCAGATTTTTTTTCATTCTTCTTTTAGGGAGGCCTTCAACACTTCTATATCAAAATTAGAAGTAACAGCAGAATATCATTACTGTTAGGGTCCGTAATCAGGGTCCATAATAGAACAGAGAAATTTGTCTATGTTTTTGCCTGTAGATTGTACCCTTGCTCTCGTGAATAATGTTACTGTATTATCTGACAGGACTACATGAATCATGGTGGGTGGGGGCAAATCTGTCTGTATCATTAGGCTGCATAATGTAGGAGTATGCCCAGCACTGGTAGCTACTAATGGATTGGTTTAAGCCTTAAGGGTTACCTAGAAAATCTACACCTGATACGGGCCTTATTTATCTCCTCATGCTAAGAACAGACTCAAAAGTGTAACGTGAGGTGGTTTTGGTTTGTGCTTTTTTTTTACAAACAGTAGACAATTGGGTAGCCAGTAGACAATTTTACAAACAGTAGCAATTTACTCAGCATTGTGACAGCCTGTCTGAATTTTTGATAATCACTAGGTATTTTCCTTGAAAGTAATACAGTGGTCCAGCGAAGAATTAATTCACAGAAGACATGTTCCCTGTTATGTGAAAGATTAGATATTAACAGCAGTTCCTTTTTACCTTTTGTTCTAGAATTATTAACTGTAAATATTAGGGTTAAGCTTATTTCAGGCCTGTTGGTAAACTGCAAATTGCATAGTGTCATATTTAGTGCTACTGAACTGAACGTGCAACCGAGGAGCTGGACTGGTGGTTAAGATTTGCCAAAATACTGAGGAATCCTGAGTTTTGTATTCTAATTAGCGATAGTAATCATGATCACGATGAGATGGATCTTTGACAGATGAACTGAATTGGTTCTAATTGCTTTAGTATATGTAAGTTGGAAAGCAAAGATTTTAAATTTTTGACTGTTAGCATGAGAGGTATTAACTGAGATAACCATAATAAAAACAAGCATACAGAAGTATAATGATGTGCCAAGGTACTGTCAAGTGATTCTTTTAAGCATTTATGACAGGTTTATCCCAGTCTGCACGAAGATAAGGGTGAAAGGTAGGTTGACACATTTTGTGAGACAGATTAAGGGCATATGAGTCTCAGGATTTTGGAGAAAGGAGAATGTGGTCTGGAGCTCCAAACTTAGAAAAGCATTCTTACTCCTAAATGTAAACACTGCTCTATGGCATAATAGAAAGTCTTTTTCCTCCAATACAATGGCAGCAAACCAACTCTTGCTAACCATGTTGATTATATTGCCAATGTCTTTGATGTTGACTGTGAAGTTTTGCAAGACTGACAATATCTCCAGCAATATTTAAAGCATGTTTATTAAAAGCATTAGATTTTAAGAAATACGGACTAACACTATGGTGCCTTCCTCTCTGGAGGCATGGGTAGAATTTCACCTTTTTCCCTGCCTGCTTACTCTGTGAATATGTTGTTATTTAACATATTTGAAACCTCCCCTTCTTTGTAGTTTTTGGCTGAATTTGGTCAGTAGTTTCATTAACTGTTGATTGACCAATGATATACAGGTACAGAGTTACTGAGCAATTACAGGGGTAACCAAGGAAGGGAAACCAGTCTAAAGGATCGTGAATTTGATAGTCACTGTGTATGAGTAAAAGACACTTACATGGTAGTTTCCTAGCAACTAATTTTAATTTACTTTGGCCAAAGTTCTATTTAAAACAAACAAATTAATGATGGTTTGGAAAATAAATAGCTTTCTCAAAAAGGCATTTAACAGCCCATAAAGAATATTTTCATATTGGTGAAGTTCAGTAAAATCTCTGGTGATGCCAAATCAATATTCTGCTGGTTCAGCCCACTGTTTATTTATCAATAAGATTCTGGGCATCTGGTGTAGTTTCAAATTTTATTATCTTGAGGTAAAAATTAATTGATAAAAGGGAAATTTTTTTGTGGGGAATAGAAAAATGTCTCTTACATTTTGACTGTTACTAGCTATGTTATGAACAATTTACCTCTTTTTTTTAGTCATCCATTTGGTCTGTTTGCTGGTTCATAGATACAAGATAATTTTGTGGACATAATTAAAAATTATAGAAAGATGAATCATATGATTCTCCCTATACTGTGCATACCTCATACTTCTGCTTACCTCTCCTGGCAGTACATATCCATTTTTAAGTGGTAGAAACATCATTTCTGCTACAAAGGACCCCCTCAGGGCTGCGGAAGACAGTTCATCTATTTGTGAGATTTTATAGACTGCTTTCTTTCAAAAGCACAAAAAGCTGGTCTGTGCAGTATGCTTTTGAACAGATGAGACAGGCAGGCAGGGCATTGCTACCCTCTTAAACTGGATTAAACTGTGGTCTTGCTTTCTGATGGCCCACACTCACTTCTTGCTGCCATAACATAGCCTTGCAGGGACCTAGATACAAGTTTTTTATTTCCTTATTCCCTCTTTTAGGTGTGATTTGCAGGATGGTGATTTAGCTGCCTGTCGATTCTAAAGCTCTAGAGAGAGTTAATGTACTGTGTAGAAAGGAAAAGCTCCTTCCAGCTTCTTTTGCATCTTGGACAGCAGAGGGCAGCTGTTTGGTTTGTGTGGCTGGAAGTTTGTTGTGTGGAATGGCTGTGTGTATACACATGATGAAAGTGTCTCCTTGCTATAAAAAGTTACAAAGCTGTAGTACAGAGCACGTCAATACAGTTTATTCGGTTTTGTGCATATAGGAAGTTTTTTCTAGCAGAGTGTTCTTTTCCTTTTTCTTAAAAACCTTTTTTTTTGGCCAAAAATGTTAAAGCGATATTAAAACAGTATTGGCAAGGTAAGAGGAGAGGCTTTACAGGTTGCTTCAGTAGCACTTAATAGTTTCAGAACGGTATAGGTCCTTACTCTTTCCTGTCCCAGTCAAAGTGAATAGTAACAGCAGATGATCAACGTTTGTACAATGCTACCATGTTGGCTGTAATGATAGTGTTCAGTTAGTCTTGCAGATGTGCTGTCACTTAAATTTGTTGAACCTGGAGATAACAGCATCACTGTTGCCAGGAGGTAGTCAGGCTGATTGATTTCAGTGCCACTTAGTAGGATTTTTCCTTCTGCTGTACTTAGTGCTGTAACAGGCCTTCTCAGGCCACGTGGTGGCTTCAATGGCCCTTTTCCCTTTCTCCCTTCTGGAACTGGGAGCTGTGGTCACTGTCTCTGCCAGTAGCATTTTTCCCCTACCTCCCTCGTCCTGGCAGCAGTGCTTTGTTGAAGCCCAGGCCTCAGCGAGCACCATGCAACTCTGGAGTCAGGCTACTGATGCCCACATTTCTCAACAGACCCTCATATTGACCCTTTTCTCCCATTCTGGCATAGCTCCTCTGACCTGGATACCCATCAGATAGCTGTGGTTGGCCAGCGGGTTTCAGTTTCTACTTGTCTTTTTAAGCTCTGGCCAAGTTTTTGGCTCCAGCCTCTCTGTTGTACATCATTGCTCCATGTCTTTGTTGTTACAAAAATCTCACACAAAGTGCTTTGGAGAACTGCTGACCATCAGCTTCCATCCTTTCTCAAACTTAATTGTACTGAAGCTTCTCAGGGGCTTGTCCTGCTTGAGCAAACAAAACAGATTTTCTGAGGGTACCTGGAGAAAGTCACTATATACCTTTGTTACAGCAAAGAAATACACAAGCTGCTGTGGATGACAATAGAGCAGTACGCATATCTTTGTCTCCATTCCTCTGTCCCTCTAAACAGCTCTTAATCTTGGATTCCTTTTTAAAATGAAGGTTGCTTGTCTCCCTTCTGGTGTGCTTCAATGCGTGGAATCTAAGAGAGTTTCTCAGTTTTCTCATCTGCAGCTATTTTCCTTCTTGCCTTTCTTCACATTACTAGCAATGGAATTTGTAAACTTTAGTCCAGTTAAGTGATCATTTAAACAGCTATTTAAATCCTGCCACACACCCCTGATTCATTACTGGGTCTTTCACAGGTTGGCCACCCCGTTTGCCATACCTACTGTTATATCTAGGTAGTGCAACTGAAATGTAAGGAAGGCAAGCAACCTAGCGGAGAAGAGAATACATCCTTAGTACATGCATGCATGTGTGCATCCCTGGGCACAAACACACACACACACACACGTGTCTGCAGATGCCTCTTCTGTGTTAACCAGAAAGAAGTTAACCATCACTTCAGGTCAGATAACAAGCATCATTAGCGTAAACAGGTACAGTGACTCACACAAGCAATTTGTGCAAATATAATGCAGAAGTACCCCACATTCTGAATTCACCGGGATGAGTGCTGCTGCAAATAACCCTCCACTGGAACTGTTATCCACTGCTGCAGAATCGCCAGAATTCTTTCACTACAAACACTGATTGGTAATGGCTTTGCTATAAATGCAAGACAGCGTGTAACTCTTTTTTTGCCAAGAAAATGTGTACAGTTTGGTGGCATGAGTTAGTGGGTTGTGTTTCGGGGTGAAGTTGATGCAAGTGGGTATTTGTTCAGGCCTATGCAGTTAATACATTTCCTCTCCCTCTTCGCAGTCCATGACTGCTTATTCCTACCCTTGCTCTGCCTTCAGTTCAATTTCCTTAGTGAATCAGACTCTAGAACCAATCTGGTTGAAAAAAAAACAAGCATTTTTTTCTGTATTATGCTTCAGTTGGATGCCACAGCATGTATTTTATGGGAACACAGCAAAAGTGATACAGTCAGTGACAGGAAGGCGAGAGCAGGCTGAACAGCTCTGCTACTACCACCACATCTCTACACATACTGCCAGAATCTTGGTCTGATGTGCAACATAAGATGAAGATGGCCATTTATACTCTCCGTTGATTTTCATTTCTTATCATTTTGAGTATACCCTTTTAATTAGGGGAGGGGTAATGTAGGGATATGAGAAAGTTCAGTATTTTTAATGTCTTCTGTCAGCTCAGGCAAGGTACAATTAGTCCTGTCTGATGCCAAAAGCTACAAAAAAGAGCATTATGCATTTCTTCACATCATCCTTTCCATT
Source organism: Rissa tridactyla (assembly GCF_028500815.1). NCBI lineage: Eukaryota > Metazoa > Chordata > Aves > Charadriiformes > Laridae > Rissa > Rissa tridactyla. The sequence goes on from NC_071497.1 coordinate 38,079,468, forward strand.
CCTGCTCCTCTTGCCAGTATTTAACTATCCTAATAAAGAGCAGGTACTGGACTATACATCTTCTCGTGGTGGTAAAACACATACTTGTATCTATACTGTATATGTAAGAAATTATTTTTTCATGTATTTAAAAAGGAAAGTATCAATAAAACAATTTACATTGTCATAAAAATAAACGTATTTTTTCAATGACAAACAATGGTGTATCATTTATTTTAATAACCTATGCCTCGTAGATATTTTTCTACATTTTAATCAGTTTACCTATGAATCCTTGTACAAAAATTCAGAAACAATTAAAATTCCCAGACTTGTATTTGGATTGGGAAACCTGCAATAAAATTCCACTCCTATTGAAACCAATAGGAAACTTGCCAAGCCAGAACTTGGTATACAGGTTTTTTTAAAGCAAATTTGCAAACTGTTCCTAGGAAAACAAGATATAAACAGAATAAAGAGAAAGCACACAAAAAACCCCACCCAAACCCACCAGAACAGAAATAGACACCTTATTACAAAGTACACAAGAGAACAACTGAATTATTAAATGCATCTCATGAATGAGAATGAAAGAGTCACTGGGTTAACAAATAAGTGGTTGACTGGCTCCACATCAAAGGAAGACAGCAAAAAGAGTTCTTGCATAATTTGTCACTGAACTATGTTGCTGTTTACTTTCTCTTCTGAATCTCCAGTTTTTCTAATTGTTTAAAATAAAAACACTTGGAGGCACTTGGACGTCAATGCATATATGCCCAGAACTGCCATTTCTATCAATATGAGTGCATCATAGGAGCAGAGAGAAGGTTATGGGCCTCTTATTACATTATTCTCAACACAGTACAGTTTGACACCTGTGTGATAGTTTGTGGACAGAGGAGAAAACGTGACTGGGAGGAATTTCTTTGGAAAGCAGAGTCCCTGTCTAGCGTGATGCTCCGGCTGGAGTGTGGCTCCTGGTGCAGAGGGCTGTTGGTAGTTTGGGGTCTGGAAGAAAGAGGAAGAGCGCCCACAAAGGACTGTGGCAGGTGCAGGCAGCCACACAGACATGGCTGAGCTTTACATTGTAGGTGGAAAATACAGCCCTGTTACACTGCTGCTACTTCTCTTTCTCACCTCAGGGGCTGTCTTAGAGAAAGAAATAATTTACTGTAAAAGTTTGGGTTTTCGTAAGAGCAGGTCCCATGTTACAAAGTTGATTTAGTGCTGGTTTGCAAATTCTCATGCACTCCTCTGTCTGATCCTGCTGTGCAAAACTTAATGTCGTGTTCGGATTCGGGTATTATCTCAGATCCATCTTTACCCTGAACTTTTATAGTGCGTTGACTTTTAACAATAGGCCCCTAGGAACCACTAATGGAGCAGAAGGAGTTATAAGTTTAATTTTCTTCCAAATATTTCATGTCATATTTCACAGGGTGAAAGTGGCTTAGGACAAAATTGTTTCAGTATTTTCAACTAGCAGAAAAAACATCCTCCTTGTTTAGGGTCAGCCTCTGGCTCAAACCCTAAGCATCTGCACAGAAATTTGTAGGCCTTATATTTCAGACCTTAATGGTACATTCCACTGAAGTCAGAAGTTGATCATTAATGATTAATGATCACTGATTTTGAACAGTAATACTTCCAACAATGTGGTTTTCCAGAGAAATAACTTGCAAAGCCACAGATAATGCTCCCATTTACTGGTGCAGCCCACCCTTAGCAATAAGGTTGCCACGGAAACAGAAAAACTCTGATCAGGTGAGAGAGAAGGGGCAAGAATGAAAGGGAGACGGGGCAATTAATAGCAGGTTTTTGTTTAAATAAATCAAACAGAATTTGTTAAAATTTTGCTAGGGAAGAATCATAGCCTTTGCCTACAGGCCCTGGTTTTTTTTTTTGTTGGTGATTGATTGGTTTTATTTAGCATAGGACGGTAAGATGAGGTTTAACAGAACTTCAATGCCTTTCTATCAGATGAGCCTCCCTTGAAATCATACGAGCGTGTATTCAGTCATACACACATAAGCTCTGTGTGCAGGTATATCAGAGACACAGAAGAAAACAGAATATAATGTATTAACTATGTACAAGCAGAATAAATAAATCAAAATTATTTAGAAATATTTTTTAATTAAAATAGCTACACACCTCTTAAGAAGATTGGATCATAATGCTTTTTAGCTTGTCTTGATATTATCTTGTCTCACATAAATGAAGCTGCATTAGGCTGATTAATACATGGGTAAGGGATTTCTGGTATTTAGCATGTGCAAAGAAAGCTGGTATTTTCCCTTCTCAATTACCTAACCAAGAGAATAAATGTCCCCACAGGATATTAGAAACCTTCACTATTGAAACAATATCTTTTTATGTGAGGAATTGACCATTTGTGGTATTAAAGATTCTGCAGGATGATTTACTAAAGCAGAGCATTAACCCTTGTGTCCATCATATTACAATGTGAGGAATGGCAACCTATTTGCTGATGGCTTAATGCTGCTTCATAGTAACATGAATTAAAATAATTTTGGGACTTATTGTAAAGAGGAATGTCAACTACAGTGGGCCTATGGCTAATTTTTGTGTGCTGCAAATAAAATTCATAGGAACATCTATATTTAAGTTTGTCTGACATATTCACAGTTTCTTACAACTTAGCTAATCAGTTTGGATTTCTTTTTCCCAAAGTCAGTGTCTTTCTCATGTTCATTTTTTAAAAATTCAATTTAGTCCACAAGCAATTTTCCTGGCACTGGGCAGAAGCTGTTGAAGTGCAAATGGTATTTCAGCAGAATTTTAACAGTTTCTAACACTTGTTTGTATGGAGTACATAGTTAACCACGTTGTGTTACTGGAACTAGATACTTTAGCCGATTCTATGATTAATATTTCTGTAAATATGGTCACTGAAAGTCACCTTTTTTGCATTAAGGAGAGTTTCTTTCTACACGTCATGGAACATACCAGTTGTATTTCCTGCACTTCCTCTTTATGGTGATCACAGCATCTTACCTGATTTACCTTTACATCTGCAGCAATTTAAATGGCTTTAAACGTCATCCTAACAATGGAAACCAAAATGTAGTTTCTCCCCTTTCCTCCCTCTAATCTTGCCCACCAGTATTGTTTTTTCCCTACCCTTTGCTGTTAATAAAACTTAGTTCTGAAATACAGGCTGCAGAGGTAGTTAAGATACAGAAGGAAAAAAGGTGGCAGCTAAGGATGAGCCCCTGAGAGACACTTGGAGGGAGAAAAAGGAGAAACAGTGACAGAAGACATGGACTGCATCAGGGTGAGAGAAGGATCCATGAGAAAACAGAACTGAAAAAACAACATAGAAAAAAATCTAAAAAAGACAAAATGGTCAGAGATGCCAAAGTTACCAGTAGTTGATAAGAAGTGCTGTACGTGATCAGAAGCAGTGTACATCCCCCTCGCTCTGTAGGTATTGCTATGATTATGTATTATTTTGCATTTGTCAACATTGAATTTCTACCTGCCATGTTATTACTCAGTCAACAATGTACTCATTGTTCCACAGCCATTTGTTACTCATGGTGGCAGCATCTGGCTCATATCCCTGCAAAATGAAAAGAAAAAGGCCTTTATCAGCTTGCATCCACTTCACTAACTGACCTAGCATAGGTGCAGATAGAGAGATTAGAGAGAAATGGTGTTTTGAATGTTGTGTTTTCAGTAGTGCTATAACAGTAGTAACAAGGTTTAAGTTTAAGGCTAGTGTGGTGTAGTCAGTATGCAAGCTACAGGCACGTTGTTGGAACATGGAAAAATGTTCTGGCAATAGCTAGAATTAACTAGATCCTAATTTTAATTGCAGTTTATGCCTATTACAAGGCCTTCTAATTTCATTCAGTGTTTCTTAGAGTTGGATTTGAACCTGCTGCCTGTAGGGCAAAATTATCTACCTTTTCCAGTCCCAAGAGCTATATAAGGCAAGGTTTTAAAATGTTCAGTTGGCCCAGTTTTCTGTCCCAGTAGGGCCAGATTTGTAAAGGAGAGAGGTTCCCAATCAGACGCTGAAATGAGCACTAGATATCAAGCGCTGTGTGGCTACTGGGTGGCACTCAGTGGCTACTACTCCTCTGCAATATCTAATGTCAGATTTCCATGAGAGCTCAACATCCACAGGGTGTCTTGGTAGTGTTTCTGTTCCAGTGAATCAGCGTCACAAATTAGTCCTTCTGCTGGTGCTCTTAGCCTCTTTTATCCTCTAGCTTTCTCTCTGCCTCGCTTTCAGTGTACTGATGATCATACCGTTTTTTAGTATCTGCTCTGCTAATAGGATAAGTAAGTATATGCATTTTTTTCAAGCACGTTTGTTTGGGGTTTTGGTTTTGTTTCTTTTTTTTGTTTGTTTGGGGTTTTTTGTTTTGTTTTGTTTTGTTTTTTTCTGCATCAGGGGTCTCTGAAGGCAAACTTGTAAAATCTGTGAATCCGCTGGTGCACATAGAGAGCAGTCGAACATCAAACAAAATATGCGCATTCATGTTCCCATCCTGGATGTAAATTAACTGGTTGAACAAACACGTCAGGGAGAAATGCAGTTCTGACTCCCTGGTTTTCCTCACCTGCCACGCCTGTGGACACCCCATGCATTTCTCCTGCAACACCCTCTCTTCCACACGGGCTTTGCAACCCACCGTCATTCACTTAGACGCTGGCTTGATTTTCTGGTGTTTCTGCAAAAAAAGGTGCCACCTGCACTCAAAATGGGATCTTCCACTATTTAGCAAGGCTTTGCTGAATGAGTCATCAAAGCCGGCTGGTATTGGCTGGGCTGGTGAGCACCCAAGGGATTGCCTGGCAGAGGCTGCAAGGCCTTGCTTCATTCACAGAAATGTGGGAATGCTAGCCAGCCCTTTCATTCACATGCACAGAATCTCATTCATATTTTGCAGTTTCGCTAGCCACTTCTAATGAAGAGAGCCATTTGGGAGCAATGGGGTTTTCTGGGCAGTAGAGACAAGTAAAACTAGGCTATGGTGTGTATATTTGCTGTTGCTATGCTAGGAGAATGAAGAGAGGAATGAATGCTGTGTGGATGCTGTAGCAGGTTCGCAGTGTGGTGATGAAAGGCTATTCCGCAGATCACTAGAAACCTGCTTTTACACTGCGTAGGACATTGCCATTACTCATCATTGCTGGGATAAGAGGTGCTGACTTAATTTAATGTCATGAATATACTGATTAAATGCCTGTATTTGAGCTGGTTGTTTCACCGAATTTGCACTTTGTATATTGCAGTCTTTAGTCATGGGAGAGGGAAGGAATTCCATAGGATTTTTCCTTTAAATTGTGCTGCAGTTAGTCAATTGTTAAAAAAATAACTTTGCAGTATGCAACTTCTGAGGTTGGAATTTGTTTATAATGCAGTGTATTGTCCCACATCCAAAAGCTGTTTTGCAAAGATCAATTCATAGAAAAAAACCCAATGGTTTGTGACGGGCATTGTGTATCACAGTGCTGTACTGTATTTAAAAAAAAAATGTAGAAGAAATGAAATATCTGTTTTCTGCATGTTTTGATAGTTCTCAGGTCAAGTGTTTGTGGCTGACATTTATGCTTAATAAGACCTGGTGCATTTTTATTTTTTTTTCCTCTGCAGGATGTCAGTTTTTTGCCACCTGGACTTTTGAATATTCTTTTTGATGTTTTCAGCTTTTCCGAATTAAACCAAGCATTGCAGTGAATTGAAGATCCTCTTCATGTTTTTCTTTGGAGTGATTATCAGTGGTGAAAGAAACAACATCTCTTAAGCCTGTTGTTGGACATCAGAGAAATACTTTTCTTCACACATAGGTACTTTATGTAATTCCTGCATTAAAATATAAGGTCGTTGTGGAGTAACAGGGAAGAAGGATTTAGCTGTATTAAAAAATGGATGTAACAGCTCCCATGAGTGACAGCATTGACACAAAAGGCACTTGTAAAGCCTGTTAGACTGCTTTTGTGGAAGAAAATGTGTATATTCTTTAGTTCTGTTGTCTGTTTTTAAAATACTTGTGTGCTTAAAGGTATTCTGAAAACCTTTAAGGTGTCTGTGTTTTGCTGGGGCAGGGAAAGAAAGGGGGGGTATATTTGTGTATATATTATCCAGATATTTGCTATCTAATTGTGACTTCTTTACAGATTCACAAATATGTGTGGTGGAAGAACATTTAAACGGAGGAAAGTGTGGGGTTTCATAAATTCAGTTTTAAAAGTAAATTGTCTTTGGTACCAAAAGGGTGGGAGGTGGGGGAGGGGAGGAATTAAAGGTTGGAAGGAAATATCTGTTTGAGAAGATAGGAAAAGGAAATTTGAGAATTGATTGGTGCTAGTGTGCTGTAAGTGGGTGGATGGGGTTTTTTTTTCTTCTTCTTTCTTTTTTTTTTTTTTTTGCTACAGGAAGTGATTTGCAGTGTTCACTGAGCCTTTTGTTGAAAAGGGTCCTTCTCATTTGTGTGAGTCATGCTTTTGCTGTAAGCGAGTTGGCAGCTCTAAGCAGGACTGGGATCTCTGTCATAGAAAACTGTTACTTCATCCAACCTTAACGGGGAACCATAAGAAATTTCTTAAAAATATATATTTTTTTGTTCTTCCTTATAGTCTTTTCTTTTTTTACCCCAAAATCTTGTTATCCATCCATGTTGTTATGAATTGCCTGCTATGCTAGCAAAAGCATCTCCTGTGTTGGCATTAGATTTGCCAGAACATATGCAGGAAACCAGATAGAAGGGCATGCTTCAACGTACCAAGTATAACCGCTTCAGGAATGATTCGGTGACATCAGTTGATGATCTTATTCACAATTTGTCCATGAACAGCAAGGTCTCAGCAGTTGCTACGAATTCAACAGCACCTTCGTACCTTGTCTCACCAGCAGTTCTCCGCAAGGACCAAGAAGATGGACCCACCACCTTGTGTACCCTCATCCATAAAGTGTCCCACTTGAAACTCTCTCACACGGGCAGCCTTTTGGGTATCAAAAGCCTCTCCTCTGCAGTAAAGGAGCTCGCTGTCTCCAAGTTGCAGGGAAGCTCGAGTGCTTCTAGCTCAGCAGCAGGGGCTTCAGACAACACATGTAACCTTGTCTCTGCTGCTTCGTGTTCTCAGCAGGAGGTGAGCAAGATGAGTATGGGGAAAAAAACACAGTCAGAGGAAATGCACCCAGGAGGTGAAGACTGGAATCAAAGTAGCAGCTTTGTCAATAAACCCTCTCAAGGATGGCTGCACTCGAGTGAGAAGATCCTGGGACCTGGTGTGACGTACATTGTGAAGGTTAGTCTGATTTCTTCCATTCTCTATTTTTATCAATGAAAAATTCTCTGCTGGTTTTGATGACAGGCTAGACAGGCTGAAAGGATCTCTATTTGTATATTCCTTTTTTTGTGCATAATACCCAGTATGTAAATGCAGGAAGGCAGGGTTGGGAAGCTGTGTTAATTTGTTGCATTAGAGCAAACCTGCAAATAGGTTGTTTGTCAGATAATGTTCTACAGCTGTGTAAAAATACTGTTCCTAAGGTAAAAGCTGTTTTTTTTTTTTACTTTTTGGTCTGCTTTTTTTTTTCCTTCTTCCAAATTTAGGTTTTCAGTGTTATCTAGCATACTGTATATGTCTTGGATACATAGGCTTTCAATATGTCTGGTGCAATATACAGGAGGAAAGAAAGACTCCTTAATGTGTGAAGAACTGTTAATCTTGCATGATATTTCAGTTTGAAAATACCTCTAAGGACATGTGTGTTTTTAAAGGGAAATTATATTTGAAATCTTAGAGCAGGAAGGCACAGAGCGCAATTCCTATTTTCCACAAATAGAAATACCGTTGTGAGTAGAGCAGGAAAATGCAGCTTGTTTTACATAATGAGAATTCAGCCACATTATGTGTTATTGCTGTTTTCAGTTCATTGATACAGCATGTCAAGAGCAGAAAATCCTAACTCTACAGGGTAATGTTTCCATATGCTTTGAAAGTATTTTGAAATTAGCTGGTAAATTAGAGCCTTTGAGAGAAGAGTGTGTGCAATGTTTTTGTGGTCAGTAAGATTCTGGTTACACCTTCCAGCACAGTGTGCAGAAAGTGTAAAAATAACATTATTGTCAAAAATTTGTTCTTCCGTCTCCTACCATGTTTTATTTGCTGAGTGGCTTTTGTATTTTAAGTGTTAAACTGTTTTGTAGCAGACTATTAATAAGATTGGAAGTCTATTTTTAATCTCATCTTATTTTGGGTATAAAAGTCACACTGTGACTTTGTATCAGGATGCTTTAAAACTGAGTGACAGCCTTGTTGCTTAACTCGCCATTTTTTCTTAAGTCTTATTATCAAAAGCAGAGTGCATATTTAACAGTTGGAGCACTAGGAAGCAGTTTTCATTTCTTTCTGTTAGTGGTGATGGTAGGTTTTGCAAGTGATGGTAGATTGAGTAAGCTGGCCAATTCAGAGGACAACTGAAATTGTACTGTCTTTTTTACTGCTATGAAATTTACTGGAGCTACAAAAGAGTCAGTGCTACCTTTCAGAATACAAACTGCTGCTCTGTTACTGTTTGAGAAGTGTCTCGATGATAACACACTGATGCTAGATATAGTGGTGTTGAGACCCCGTTGTTCTTTCACACAGAAATATTCTGGGTAATGGAAGGTCACTTACAATTTTCCCATTGGCTCAGCTGTTCCACAGCTATTTTATTTTTTATTTTGATTAGGATATCATGAGTAGGCAGATAATGACTGTGAGAATTCACTGCTGCTGTTTGTTTTACCTGAAGTGATCATTATGAAGCAGAACAAACACAGTATTCATTTTCTTAATTTTATTTTCAGTAGTTGACCTTCTGTATGCTAGAGGAAGCTGATATACTTGAATTGAAAAGAGAATTAAAATTATATACAAGTGGACTTAGATTTAAAGTTAATAATTAACCTATTACGTTACCCATATGTACTATCTTACACTGATAGTAGAACAAATATTTTAATTAGCGCAGCTGGTGTCAAATACATGAAAGTGTATTTATACACTTTATGCATATTAGAATTTACAAAATAAATCATTAGCACCATACAACTTTTGTTTAGGTGTTTATTAATGTCATTAAAATCGATGGAATATAGATTATTGTTTCTATTAAAAAAAACCAGATTATATCTTTAACTTCATGCTCTCTGGCATACAGAGTCACAGAACAGTGTTTTAAATGTAAAAAGAATGTTAAAAATAAGTATCAAAATTGGTGGTTAATGGATGAATGAAAATAAACTGTTCCTCGTTAGTTCATGATTTGCCTTTTCATTAAGTATCTCAGAATTTTCCTCAGCAACTGCAGCATTCATATAGATAAGAATAGAAGTGCAGTTCTCACATCACTAAACATTGTTAGTTCCCAGAGCTTTTATGCATTCAGACCATCAAATCAATACATAGATAATGTACACTGAAGGGAAACATTCCTTGAATACCTCATGGCTATATTGACTATCTGGGGGACTTGTACCATGTTTAATTAGTACCATATGCCTTGCAGAAAATTACATATGCCATTAATTAAGTGAAACAAAAATTAGATTTGTCGTTAACCAGGAAATCTTTTTTATGTAAATGTGTAAATGTGCACTGAGTTATTATTTTCTCATTAATCCACATTCAAACCATGAAAATTATCTATGGCACAGGGTAAAGGGTTGCTACTGGGCAGTTTGATAACTCACATTGAAATCTTCTGAAGTAAGAGACACAGAGTTTCTATGTAGAATGTATGACAAATCTGTAACTTTACTGCTGTCCCAACATTTTCACATATTACCCATTTTTAAAATGGGCAGTGTAACTCTAATGCTTAAAAATGGGTGTAGGATTATGGTAAACAGAACTGTATTCTGATCTTCATGATCTGATCATGATTATTTTCAGCCATAAAAAAAATGGCACTTTCTGTATTTTTTTTCTCCCTGTGGATTGTACATTGCATTTTTATATTTTATTTTTTAATGGGAATTTCACAAAGAAAACCAAACCTGTAACAAATTAGACAATGACTATAGCCATATTAGGGGACATAAAGTGGTGAGGTTTTAATTAACACTACTGCTGAACAGTTTAATAAATCATGGATTAATAAAAAAAAAAAAGTTTGCTGTGACGGAAGTCATTGAAGAGTTCAGTGTTTTTCCCCATAAGGGGACTGATTACTATAGGGAGTGATTATAACTGTTCAAGTGGTCAGAAAAACAAATACATATAATAAAAAAAGTGTAAAACTGTTTAATGTAACAATAGTTAAAAGTTTCAATGAAATCTTTTTGTTTCTAATGGTAATTGTCTACTGATGAGTTTAATTGGGTAATGGCATAGACATTTTGGGTTTTGTTACATTGAATTCAGGGCAACAGTAAAGAAGCAAATGTATATATGTCTTTAGGTAACTTGTGGTTGGTTTTTGTAACAAGTGTTGATGAGCTTAAAATGCTGTTTCTCAGCAGTCAAAACTGAAGAAACCCAAAATACTATTGCATAATTTTACAACCCTATATACAGTATATCCAAAAGATCAAACAAACCATAAAACCAAGACAGTGGTATAGAACAGACCCAGGTAAATCTACTGTTAAAAAATACAAAGTCTCTGAGAGATAGGAAGGAAAAAGGACTTCATTGAGAAGAAGCACTGCAAGCCTGGCAAATAATATTTCAGTGAAAAAGTTATTAAATTATTAATATTATAGCAAAGTATCTAAAGAGCATAATCCTAACTACAACTATTTCTTTAACATTTAAGACTTTCATGTCTTGGGAGGGGATAACAGCAATTTACACGTGATGAGGAAAATAGACATCTTTTGTGAAGCTGTTCAAACACATCACCAAGTAAAGGCTTCAGTTCTGCAAACATTTCTTCATGACCCTGTTTACAGGAATGTTCTCATTGAAATGACTGTAGCTACTCCAATATGCTGAAAGTTAAGTATATGTTTAAGGATGAACCGAATTGCTGTGTTGCATGCTCTTATTGAATCCTTTTATTCTGTACTGTAGTACTCCCTTCAGTGTATATGCAAGGCAGCTGTGATTTTAGCAGATCTCTGCAGGTAGACGCAGAATTTACAAAATTGCTTTTCTCTTTAGAGGCTAACTCAGACTGCAAATCACAGCCTTAAATGGAGCTAACCTGATGGAAACTGCAACATATGTGGCTTTCCCCTAGAAGACTTCAGGACTCCTTGGAATAATGTTTTTCTTTTTTTCTTTCTGTTCTAACCAGTATTGATTTGCTGTGGGTTTGAAGTAGGAGCAAGATACTAATGCTTCATGGCTTTGTGGTGGTGCTGTTTGCCCACCAGTTTGAAAGGTATCCAGCGTAGCCTGTAAGAAAAAAATGAAAGGGTTTCTTGCCTCCTTCTTACTCCTTTAAATAGACATAAAGTCGAATTTGCGATCTACTTGTTTGTTTTTGGTTTGTTTTGCTTTTTTTTGTTTGTTTTTTGGGTTTTTCTTGTTTTTTAAAAAAGAATATTAACATTGCAGCAAGACTTTTTAGTTTTCCTTTTTGGTTGATGCTAAATTTATCTTCCTTCTGTAGAGAAAAATCTGTGCAAGGTTTTTTTTGTAACTTATGTTTTGTTTTTGTTTTTTTTATCAAATTTAAATTCTGCTTCTGTCAGTTAAGATGCAGAAGTGTTAATGGTTAATCACTGATAGTTCAACATGGCCTGAATTCAAACATACTCAGCAGCATTTCGTGCATGTGATTCTAATAGTAAGGAACACAGTCCCAAAGCATCCTGTTTGTAATGAGGTTTACAGTTTTAGAAGTGGGTTGTGTGTTTGTGTACCTCAACCCAGGTACCCAAACCCTGTTAGCCAGAGCTCAAAGACTTATGAAAATGGCATATAACTGTGGATTTTAAATCTGTATGCAATGCGGCATTGGTTTTAGCAAATAGTCCCTCCTAGTACACCATATTCCTTTGCAATCAGTTAGTATTCTTTGCATTTTCTTTCAGTGTTATTTGGGCTATGAAGGAATGATATTGATATCAGTTGCTCTGTCGAAAACCTCTTTTTTTGAGCTCCATGGATCTGAAGCACTGTGGGTCTGTTGTACAGCCCACTAGTATGAAAAGAGTGTTTCTCACAGAAATTAAATCAGATCTGTGAGCAAAAATCATACAATAGAGTCTTTTATTATAGTATTATTCTAATTATATGAATCAAGTACTAATACTCTACATTTGCACCCCTTTCGTAGAAAGCAAAGCACGTAATAATTTTGGTGCTGAAGGATTCAACTGCTGCTACAAACATAAAGAAAACACACAGACAGACTGAGATCTTCAGGGAAAACTCATGCCTGCCTTTGCTGCTGCAGACAAGGCATTCCTTTGTCCCAGTGACAGGGCACTCCTTTGTCCCCCAGCTACATAACCCATTGAGGAACCTTGTCTCCATTAACACACTAGCTATACTTGTGCTGCAGCCTACCTTCATTTTGTAGTAGAAAGTTGAAGTGAATGTACAAAGTGTCAATATTAAATTTTCTTGTGTGCAATGGGAAAAAAGCAAATCTGCCCTGGGATAGTGCCAGAGACAACCAGCCTTCCCAGCTAGTGACACTCTTTCAGGGTGATTTACTCCCCTAAGCAGTGAAACAAGTTCCAAAGTTGTAGGCAAACACGGGTTCAGTATTGCTTCTCTGCAGTTCTACATTGTCATGCAATATTGGTATAACACTTGATTATATTTATGATGAAATGCAACGCAGCCCTACCTTTGGCTGCACCAGGCAGGTCTGAGGCAGAGCCTGTCCATGGGAGTTGTGATGGGAATAATGATGGGGCTTGGTGCAACCACATTTCCAATCATCACTTGTTTTCACAGGGGGATTGGGCGTAATTTGATGAGGGTAATCTAGAATCTTTGTTTAATAAGTGATAGATATTCCCCTAGATTTTTCAAATAAGTTTTTCATGGGGACAGGAAAAATTTCAGTCTCAAAAGGAAGATTCAGACAATCCAAGTCACAATAAAAGTTTAAAGACTAAAAAATGCCCTTTAAAATTAGACAGGAATGGCAAGCAAAAAGATAAAAGGTGAAAATAAGCAGGGTATAGGGAGACACAGAGAAAACAATGTGAGGTAAACAGGAAAAGCTGTCTAGTCCTTTTTTTCCACAAAATCACATTATATTGCTGATACAGGGATTTTTGTCTTTTTTGCTATCTCACAGCAAATACTGAAATTGGAGACAGAAGTTGACCAAATACCTTAAATAGTAAGGACAAGACTGAAAGAGAAATCTTTAAATATTATTTTAACTTGCTTAGAACCATTTCCATCCTTCTGGATACGTTGTTGTACTAACATACGTTTGTTCCTGGGTTTGGCTCTTATTACTTTAGGAATTATACAAGTGAGTACGTATCTCATTGGACACCAGCATCCCGACAGACATTTGATACTGCATACCTCTGATGAAGTAATTATCAGAAACAGGATTATTTCTTTTCTTATAGACAAATTGCTTTAATTAACTACAGGATATTTTAAAAGTACCCTTAATTCCTGAGAAATTAGAATGTTTCAGAAACACCTCCTTTGCCACAAAATGTAGGGGCCATGCTTGTTCGCCACATGTGCAAATGCTACAGTGTCACCAGGTGGTTAAACTCTGCAGAGCCTCCTTCTGAAAGGAAGTAATTAAGTGTGAAGCTGCACTGCAAACACCACAATAAACTGTTAAAAACGTATCAGACAAGTGTTCTGGATCTGTCCAAAGCTTTTTGTTGCTTCAGAGACAGAAACTATGAAGGCAGGCCCCAGTATCGTCCTGTTCCTAGATGACTATTATCCTTAAGACCACTCAGGCATGATAGAAATCTTCAGAATTAATGAGCTTTACAAGGGTCTGGTATGAAATCAAGCTGTGCTGACAGATGCATTGAGCCTGTTTCTCTTACTGCACTTCAGCAGCATTAAGAATGCAATGAAGTCAGGCTCACGTTACTACAGGTTTAATACTACTGCTACAACTACTGCTGCTGCTACTACTACTACTAACAATAATAATACCACCTAGCTCTTACGGAACACTTGTTGTTAATAGATCCTCATGATTTACAAAGCAATGTTTGTTTACAAGCTTTAATAAAAAGTAGTGTTTATTGCAAAGTATCCAGCTTTTGATTTTACTGAGGATGAAATAAAGATGTAGAGATTTGAGTCATTTGCTTGAGGGTGTCCAGGAAATTATTGACAGAGGTGTGACTCACAACACCAAAGTGCAGTGCTCTTCCACCAGACCCAGGTGCTCTGTAAAGTTGCCAGAGTGAAGATCTGCTGCTGTAAAAAAACTCTAGCTAGGTAGGCAGAATAGGCAAATCACAAAGTATCTTTTCAGTTTGCAAACTGTGCACATTTATGACAGAAGTTAGACTAGAAGTTTTGGAGGGGCAGAAAGAGCTTTGCCCAGATCAGCAGATGCTACCTTTGAATCATGGTGTACTGTGATGCACTTGTAATAATTGTCAAAAATGTCATTCAGCACACAGTGCATGCCACAGCAGACAGGGAGAACAGAAGATTCCCTATGAAATGCATACCTAAAAATGTTTTGTAAAAAACAATAAACTGTTTGTAAGCTCGAAGTTCATATGCTGTATGGATGTTTTGCAGGATCAGAGTTGTGGAGAATACCCTGGATACAGTGAGATACAAGACAGGTTTTGTTCATGTTAGAGACTTAGTCTGGTGTGTGTTGTGAGCTTGAAGTGAGCAATATTTATGAATGTATTTTTTAGATCAGCATTATGAATTGCAATTCAGGTTGCTCAATGATAGGCAGAAAGAGTAGTAAGTTATGTGAGAGACATCTGAAGAAGTAGGATGGATGCACAGCCTGTAGAAGTTAGTGCAACAGACCTCTCAAATTGAGACAAGATTGACATTGCTTATAATATTGTTATTTATGTAGTGTAGATTACCTGAGGATTTGGGACTCTTCTGTAACCATCCATTTGTTACAGCAGTAGTTACATTGGATAAATAGCCTGCTCATGAAGCAGCCCCACTCTGGAAGAGAATACTTAAAATATTGGTTGTTAAAGATATATATTTCTGTCACTTTGAACCTTTCGTAAATTAATTTTATAGTCCCAAAATAAGCAGAGAGCTCTAAGTAATAGAAACATTACATGAACCATCTCTTGCAACGTATTTATTTCTGACAGGAACTGGAAGAGCGGGGCTGTGGGTGGCAGAAGCTGACCTGACACTGACCGGGGGGTTTTGGGCAGGGGTGGTGGTGGGGGGTGGTTCCAGGGGAGGCTGGTTGGGGCCATTAAAGCATGATGGTGCCCCCAGTCCCCCAGAGCTACTCTCCTGGGCTTCTTCATGGCGTTTATGCTGCAAAGAAGACATTTTAGAGAATTTTTCTTTCTTTAAATCCAACCTGGGACATCTCTTGCTTTATTCCTCTGTTCTGGAGACCATCTTTCGGGCATTCTTACTGTGGACACAAGTAGCGATAGCTTAAGCATAAGAAAGTTAAAGGTTGATAAAAATTCAGGACAAAAGATGTGTTTTAGTTGCTGGACTCTCGTAATGATCACAAGAGCAGAGGTACATGCAACATTGATATAAAACAGGACTCCCTCTGTGTTTTGGATTTTCAGTTTTAACCGTGATGCCTGTTAAATCTTAAATCCCACCTCCAAATGTACAATTTTGAAAGCGTAGCTGTATATCATTTCAGATAGGTTTATATAGCATTTCAGCATAATTTTATATTTGGCATAGTGGAAAAGCACTTTGTAGATCTTCCATCTTGTGGGTCTGTGCTTTTATAATACTCCTCTTCAACCAGTTCTACTTAATGACTGAGGTAGTATAAATTCTTTAATAACTAGATATATTTACAGTGTCCATATTTACGGTTTCAAATGTCTAATTATGATTTTCAGCTGTTGAAGCATAATGTTTTGGCTGCAGAAGCTTTTGCATGTTTGTGTTAAAGGAATTCTGATGCAGAACGTAAGCTGCTAGAGCTAATCTGCATGGTGCTTTAAAGGGAAATACATCTTAGTGGATATTCAAGGTACTGAGCAAAACAGTCTTGAAAATGTTCACTGAACTGAAGTATGTAACTGTGAAAACGAAACAATTAATCTGTGACACTGCAGTGCATACTCTAAGTTGTTCACACTGATTAATATCACACTGCAATAATTGCATTCACCTTGTATTATATATTTTTAAAATTAATCCTGAAAATTTTTTCCCAAATGTAGTGTTTTTCAAAGAAAATTTTGGCATATATGAAATAATACAGAATGTATTTACATTTAAAATAATAGAATAAATTGTTGTCCAATGTGTGCATTTCTGATTCTAGTATTTCTGAGTTTTTGCATGCAAAACCATACATGTGTAAAATAAGAATGTAAGAAATATTGTACATGCAAAACTGCTGATATGGGATTTTTATGGAATCTTGTGAAAGCCCAGTCCATTTAGCATCTGTACTGCATGAATATTTTTAAGCATGATGTTGGCAATCTTATTTCTTCCACATACAGGTAAGAAATAAGAAAAAGGTTTTTTTGAAGATGTGTTGTTTTCAACTCCATTTCAGATGGAGAATAGAAAATTTAGAGAACCTGAATAGAAAATTCAGAAGCAAAATTTACTTCCCAGTGGTATCTTTCCCCTTACTAGCAAGAAATGAGACCATAGAGTTGACTTAAGAAATTCCTTTTCAGATAAGATAAAATATTTTCTTATTCCTCTAGCTGAATCCTTCAGCTTTTTTTTTTAAGGGCTTCTGAATCCTTACCATATGATTTGACTGCGAGATGCTGCCAGAATACTTTCACAGGGGACAAACATAAACCAACTATTAATATCTAGTGAGAATTGTAGTTGTATCCCAAATAGAATGGATTCTTCTTTTCTTACAGAGGTTTATGTGATATATTTTTTAATTATTTTCTTACTGGTAAGATGCCCCATATTCTCATGTTGTGTGGAGATTTCTGCAGCTACTCCTGTCTCCAACTCTGGTACAGGAAAAGTAGAAAAAAACCCACTTATTCTAGTAAAATCAAGTGAAAATACATTCTGTCAACGAGGGAAACTATACTCTGAAATGCAGTGAAAATATTGCACATTGTTGCACAGCTTTTCTTCAGATATCTACTTTCCCCAGCAACTGATAATATTGAGTCACATAAAATCTTCATCATACTTCAAAGATGTGTTAATAGACATGGAAAGTATTGCTTAGTATTGTTCTACCTTCTGTTCTTCTGTCCTGATATCAGTGGCATATATTTTCTTTTGCAAATGCTTGCTCTCTCTGTGCCTCATCATCAATAAGATTTTGAGGTATTCAACAAGTGTTCATATCTTCTCCAAGGCTTCTTTGTTTATATGAATCCTTAGCTACTGAAGGAGGACTTTGCAGGTTATCTGATCTCTGTGGGAGAAAAAGGAATAACGTATTTCCAGCTTTTTCAGCATCTTGGCAAATCTTGATATATTTTTATATGTAATCATATTTGTCAGTTTATTAATAGATACATATAGCTGCCCACTGAAACTTTAAAATAGTTATAAATATTTATATACTGTGCTTCAGAAAGAATTAAAAATTAGTGGGTTTTTTAGATTTAAGGATTCTTGATAAGCATTCTCAATACCAGTGGCACTGTGTATTTGTGCATGCTTGAAGTCAATATATAGGATTTCAAGGTCTGTGTATATATACAAAATACATACATACATACATGTTCATAATATATATAAAATATATATTTATATAGTTTAAATAAAAAATATTTTTTGTCCTGTTAAGGCAGATTGATTCTTTTTATCATTTAAGGAACTCAGTGCAAGAAAGGCATGTGAAATAGAACAATATAGTTGCCTTCCTTTGTTTAGAAGCTGATTTTTCTACTGGCGGTGGATTAGAATTAGGATGAATTTATTTAGATGGAAAACTTTTACTGCCTTTCAGTATGAATTAGTCTATGCTAGGCACTTTGTTTTACAGTTGATTCCACAATCCCTCTGGAAGTTAGTCTTGCTTTACTTATGACTGAAAGCCTTTATGAAAATCTTCAGGAAATTCACTGTAAAATTATTTCCATGATTAAAGATAGACATCTAGCAAATATGCAGTGACTCACAGTCATGCAGTGAAAATTTTAAAACGTGACCTTTCTTTTTATTAGTTTGTACT
This sequence comes from Rissa tridactyla, assembly GCF_028500815.1. Lineage (NCBI taxonomy): Eukaryota > Metazoa > Chordata > Aves > Charadriiformes > Laridae > Rissa > Rissa tridactyla. The sequence continues at coordinate 38,097,694 of NC_071497.1, forward strand.
CTGGATGCTAAACAAACACTATTTCTGTTTGGTGCTTTGAATCAAAATATATCAAGGTATAGATATTCAGAGAAAGTCTTATTTCCCTGTACTCTCTTATGAAAATGTTTTGTAACTCTCCTATGATAATTAAATCAAGAGCTTATGAAGGTTACATCTTTTATAAAAATAGTTTAATAGCATAATTTTAGCAGCATTCCTGTTATTGAAAATCCAAGCATTGAGCTCAAAGAATAAAATAGAGAAGCAATAAATTTTAAACATTGTAAGTTGCCAACATAGCGTTGAATTATACTAAAAATAATGTGTTAATTAATGAATCAAAGTATATAAAACATAGAAGTAATTTCTGGGAAGTACTGATCTCATGAACAAAATACATGTGTTTGCCTCCTAAATCCCTTTATTATTACAGTTGTGCACACCTGCGCCTTGTGTTCAAATAGGATAAGGCAGTTCGTTGAAAGAGTAGGCTAAGATTCACCAGTTAAGAATTATTAAAGTCTGCATACACAGGGAAATGTAAATTATTTTTATACTAGATGTCATGGTTTGGGCCGGACTGGCCACCAAGGCAAATGACAGATGCTGTCTCACAGCCAGTTATTGTACAAGAGGAAATAGAAAACAAGTAGGTGTTGGCCAAAATTGGAGGTATTCTTTGGAGAACTGTGTTCTCCTCTCACCCAATACTGAAGAAGCAAACTACCTATTTCCAAAAGAAATGCAACTGACAGTCATATCCATCATTGTTTGCATTACTTCAGAAGTTCTGCTGGTTTACTTGTCTCATGGAGCAATTTATGGTGATAAATTTACAGCCGAAGGGTCAAGGTTTATTTGTAGTTGAATACGGTTTTGTTTTTAGATTTTCCATTCCATTTCCATTCAATCAATCCTTACTTAGAGTTTTCTGTCTGGATTAGGACATACATTCTTTAATGAGAAAAAACCCTTTGGGGAAATATTGATTCACTGTAAAGCTCTATAAATGATTACTTACTGGTATAAAGGTTGCCAATTGCAGAAGTATGAAAGCACAGAAGAGTGCCTTTCTGTTTTTCATGGCAGCATGTGTTTATGACACATTTTTGGTGTTAGATTCTGACAAAGTCTAAATATAGGGCCTTTTCCTCATTCAGAACAAGACCGCCAGTGTTTCTTTCCTGAGGAGGTGTGCCATTGTGCACATACTGGGGAAGCACAAAGCAAAGGTCCAGAGTGGGTCCCTCAGGATATGCTGGTAGAGCACAGTCATCAGGTACCCTCAGAGATCTGTGTCTTCAAGTAGTCCTGAAGATGTGTCTTGCCCCAAGGGAAGACTATGGCATGGCTGGGAGAATAACACTCATGTTAGGTAAGATCTCACTATCATGTTACTTGGTAGCTAAGCACAGCATTTAAAGGCAAATATATATATCCCAAACTATCAGAGAAACTGAAATCTCTAGCAGCTGACTTAAAGCTCTGTGACTGCTGCTTATAAAAATTTATTTCTCTCAAAACAGGCAGTCTTTCTTATGCCCACAACTTTTTCTAATATTGTAACTCACCCTACATTAGAAATGTCACAGAACTAATCTTCCATTGCTTCCTTCTGCTTAAAATATCTAGGTACAGTGACACAAATCTGAACGGTTGTGTGTATGCAAGACCTTCTATCTACTGTGCTGCTATCTGCTCAGTCAATGGTAGTCAGTATTTGCCAAAGGCTGCCGCTTCTACCTGATGAATGCTTTGCATCATCAACAAGATCTGCAGCAAAAGAGTGTCCCACAGACTTCTGTGGTGCCAACGGTTGGGTGGGATGTTTGCCACGGCGATGGCAGGACAACATACAGTGGTTCTCCACCTACCAGGAAAAGGTTTGCCTGAGATTTGGGCAAACAACCTCTTAGCACTGGGCAGCTGTTAAGGTTAAAAAACAAAACAAAACAAAAAGTTTATTGCATGTCGTGCAGGTCTGCATAGAGTGCAGGTCTTCAGAAAATGCTGACTTTTTGGTGCTACAGAGAAGTACCTCCCTATACTGCTACCTTTTGTTCTAGTTTGGCTTCAGAATTAGTTCCTGTGATCCAGTGGTCTAGCTGACTGTTGAGTCCAGAAAGATTTACCAAGCTCCCATCAAGATCTATGTCCCAGTCAGGTAGCTGAGCCACATCCTTAGGGCAATGACTAGTATCATATGTATAAAGTCCCTATATATATAGTCTTTTCAGTATAAATGCAGTACCTCTATATTTAAAAGATTTCAAGCATAAGTTCAGCCTTAGGGCCTTCCCACAGTGTTCAGTCCTCATAACTGCTCATGACATCAGCTCATATCCTACCTCTTGTCTGCTGTATGGAATGCAATATGCATGATAGCTTCAGTCTTTGCCATGTAGAGATGTCTTCAGAGTACCCCTCCTTCTTTTTATTCAATGTGAATTCAAAAACATAGACTGCCTCCATATTAGTCTGACTAAATGAACCATTTACCTGTTTTGAAAAGGTTTGAAAGTCATTCTGGTAATTGGAGAGAGGATTTATGCTTTTCAAGCTGCTGTGTAAGCATATCATATTTCATATAATTACCATTGGAAACAAAATTTTATACAAACTTATGTGAGCGCTGTAAATACTGGTCAGTATTACTTGTTGTTTAAGACTAAGTATTACTAGCAAATTATTGCAGTTAAACATAACTGTGCTTAAGAAGATAGCCCCTGAAGAAGCTTTGTGGGTTTGTGGGGACTCTTAGTTCTCATTTTGCAAGCCCTTTTTGCTGTTAATGATGATATCTGAAAGTAGAAGGCACTGTCATTTTTATGCATAAATAAATGCCTGTTGCAATAGACGCAACATAATTTGAATTTGAAACAAAAGCTCGTATTTTTAAAAAAGGAAGTCCTCAACCGGAATTAACTAGCACTAGTGAATTCATGCTAACTATTCATTTACTTTCACAGAATTGTAGGTGTTGGAACGGACCTTTGGAGATCATCTAGTACAACCCCCCCCCACCCGCCAGAGCAGGTTCACCTCGAGCAGGCTGGACAGGAATGCATCCAGGAGGGTTTTGAATATCTCCAGAGAAGGAGACTCCATAACCTCTCTGGGCAGCCTGTTCCAGTGCTCTGGCACCCTCAAAGTCAAGAAGTTTTTCCTTATGTTGAGACGGAACTTCCTATGTTCCAGTTTGTGCCTGTTGTTCTTTGTCCTGTCACCAGGCACCACTGGGAAGAGCCTGACCCCATCCTCTTGACACCTGCCCTTTAGATACTTATAACCATTGATAAGATCCCCTCTCAGTCTTCTCTTCTCCAGCCTAAATAGACGCAGGTGTCTCAGCCTTTCTTCATAAGAGAGGTGCTCCAGTCTTTGTAGCCCTCTACTGGACACATTCCAGGAGTTCCCTGTCCTTCTTGAACCGGGGAGCCCAGAACTGAACACAGTACTCCAGGTGCAGCCTCACCAAGGCAGAGTAGAGGGGGAGGATGACCTCCCTCGACCTGCTGGCTACACTCTTCTTGATGCACCCCAGGATGCCATTGGCCGCCTTGGCCACAAGGGCACATTGCTGGCTCATGGTCATCGTGTTGTCCACCAGGACTCCCAGGTCTCTTTCCACACACCTGCTCTCCAGCAGCTCAGCCCCCAACCTGTACTGCTGCATGGGGTTATTCCTCCCCAGGTGCAGCACCCTACACTTGCCCATGTTGAATTTCATAAGGTTTCATAAGGTCTTGCTGTGTGGTGGCACAGCCTTGTGGTGTGCCAGCCATGCCTCCCAGTTTTGTATCATCAGTAAACTTGCTGATCATCAGCAAACTCTATCCCTTCATCCAGGTCATTGATTGAATATATAGAACAGGGCTGGGCCCAGTACTGACCCGTGGGGAACGCTACTTGTCACTGACCTCCAACTAGACTCTGTGGCCCTAATCACAACCCTCTGAGCTCTGTCTTTCGACCAGTTTTCTATCCACCTTACTGTCCATTCATCAAGCCCACACTTCCTAAGCTTCCCTATGAGGATGCTGTGGGAGACTGTGTTGGATGCCTTGCTGAAGTCAAGGTAGACAGCATCCACTGCCCTCCCCTCATCTATCCATCCAGTCATTTCATGGCATACTTTAATTCCTGACTAGCTCTTTAACTAACAGCTCTTTAACTAACTAGCATACTTTAATTCCTGACTAGCTCTTTAACTAACAGGAATAAAATGCAAAACAAAACCTTTTCGAAAACAAAGAAACAAACACATACATACACATGCCTAAAAAAAAATAGGAATCATGAAAATGTAGGGATTTGACTAGAGATACACATGAGGAACAGATGTGGCAAGTAAAAAGATCCTCACTTTTGCATACTTGCCAAGCAAAAGCACAGCCTAAGCCTCTGGGTGAGAAACTTGCAGTGAATTGACTAGCTTATTACAAGGTGTTTTATAATGTGTTTCAGAGATTTCTGCTCTCAAAATTTAGATCTACATACACCACCCAGAACCCTGGGAATCTGAATCTATTTTTTGAGCCCCTACACTATTATCAGCAGCTATGCAATATTAGTGCAGATTTCAGATACTTTGATTAATTTTTGGCTAAGAAAGCAAGTTTATGTCTGTCTGCTGATATAACCGTTATCTCTTACACAACTTGCACGAGGCTCTATATGTTGCAGGTACCATCTGCAATGTTGTGAACCACTCAGATTTGATGATGGTCCTCTGGTTACACAGATTAAAACTGGTCTGCCTTAATGTACTAAGAATATGCATGCAGTTCTGGTGAGCTAATGATACTCCAGTAGTTCATACTCAGTGATTAGGAGTCTTTATTTTGTGTGATAAGCATATCTTCATGCCACTCATGTTCTGGGCAGACACTCACCTGCATTAGGCGTGCATATGCCATTCAAACGTTCAAGCATTCAAGCATTTGTCATTCCTAGGTTGGAGTGCACTCCGCACTCATGTGTTGAAGTGTCTGTTTCTGACAAATATTGGGAGAACTCAGTACTCTTTCTTACATGGGGTACAGTAAAAAATTTTAGTTGTTAGACAAGAATTTTCTGACTGACTGACTGACATTAAGACAGGGGTACTTTAGGGAATATGGAAGAAAACTTCACCTATGGGACAAACCAGAAACCTGGGATATATGGCTTTCTCTTATGTTTACCTGGAAAAAATTTGAACTAGTAAGGATGTTGTGACTTCATGCAATGAGAGAGGTATGGTCCCAGGAGTATGTGGCACTCTACATTTTGATTTACGTTAGCTTCCTGCAAGGTGCTGTTTAGCATGCAAAGTACTAGTTATGAGTCTAAAATGACTGAATGGCAAGGTGTTCATTCATATAAAAGACATTTTCTTTGGGGCATAGTACCATTCAATGAAGGTATGTAAGCTGGAAACTCATTCAGATATTGGAATGTAGACAGAAGGCAGAATGTTATCTGAGAGAGCCTGGAACTGGTAGTCGCAAATCTTCCTGCTTCAAAGTGGGCTGCATCTCGGTATATTTGTTTCCTGAGAAGTGAGAGGGAGCATGCTAGTAGGAGCTCATAAATATCACAATGCACAGTAGCTGGTTGGTTAGAATATACATTAAGTGCTGGGCGAAGAGCTTTTTTAGAAGTAGACTGTTTTATAACGGTATTTTAAATGTTTCATGGAAAGCCTAAAGCAAAAGAGCAAAAGATAGCATTTTTTTTATTTAATCAGGATATTTATTTGTTGAAATAAATGAATAATTTATTCACTTGCTATCTTGGTTGTATGTCTCCTTTCTGTGGATCGTTGTCAGGATGTACTTCAAATGGATATTTTTAGAGAGCAATGTTGGTCTTGTGGAATAATTGAAGCATAGCAGTAGGTGAGTTATATGTCCCTGTAGTTGGCCATTGGACTTTTTGAATGTCAGTTTTTATAGTAATTTTGTTACTTGAAAACATGCCGTGATGATTAAGTGTTCACATCTTTTATCCTAGAAAATCAGTTGCCATCTTTGCCTTGATCAGTCAGGAATACTGCAAGCCTTACTATGTTGTGTTCAGCTGTCTCCATGCTATACATAAAACAAACACAGGGTAATTTTTCCATCTGACCTTCCTTCAGTCTGGTTTTGTCTCTACTTTTGTTAATGCAGATCAGGTAGTATAACTCAAAGGAGTCTAAATGCACGCCTTCTCAATATGTTTATGGGTATTTGTCTGATTATTTGTGTGTTTATTTTGACAGTAACTTGTGTGCACATATGTTTGTGTATTTATTTGCATGCCTGCATGCACTTATTAAACTGCCTTCCAGAGCTTGCTTCTAAAATGTTAGAACTGGTTCTCAAAATTGTACAATTACTTTGCTTTAAAAGACTTGTGGCAAATATATAAAAGTGAAAAAATAAGTGCAATCCAATAGTGGTTTAGTATAGAGTGGTCTTAATGAACAGGTTGATTAAATAATAAAAAACAAGTATTTCACTAACAAAAAAATCAGCAGAACACGTTTGAATAGTTATATGTTTTACAGCATATTTAATTATAAAAATATCTAATATGAAATAAATATTTCGGAAAATTTATCTATAAAAACATCCTAGAACTAAAGCAAAATGACACAAAAAGAGCAGAGGAAAACATTTTTCATTGCAGTATATTGGCATAAGTTAACTGGCTTCAGCTGATTATTTTAATTGACGTTTAATAAACTTCATCTCCAAGCAAATCAAACCACCCTCTGAGATACTTAAAAATAGAGTTAATGGCTTAACTTCATGCGTCAGAGCATGAAAATGTTGTTCTGGATGCTTTAAGTACATAGGCAGAAGTATATGTAAAAAAGGAGTCTACTTGTATACCCTTGATACAAGGGTTACCTTATTTTGCACTGATAGAGTGATGATAATCTAAACAGCTTGAGAGTACAACCCTTAGCTTGAAAGCTCCATGTGCCAGGATATCTACAGACAAGACATTTTCCATGAGGATTTTCCAAGCTTGTCAAAAAATGTAAGATGATGTTGGGATATTTCTAAAAAATTCAAAGAAATGGATCCTGAAACAACCCTTCCCAGAAACTGTGTACTGTTATAATCCAAGTTTGAGCAATTTAATCAATAAGAGTCACTTGATATTCTAGTTTAGTTTATTCAGGGTTGCAATGACTTCATAACATTTGATGGCAATAAAATTAAATAATAATGGACATGTGAAAACAAACTAGATACTCCCTTGACTTGTAAACAGTTTGTGACATACATGTTTCTATAGAAAAAACATTGCTGAAATTCTAGATAGTACAGTTACTGATGTAGTAATTCTCTAATTTAAACATAATTTTTCAGTATAAATAAAATTCCAAAACAGATGAAAAATGGTGCCCTCACTTGATTGTTTGCACCAGTTTCATACACAAATAGATTGCATTATGCTGTGAATAGATAAAAAACTGATATAAAACCACAATACTAGAATAGCATTACCAGGCTTATTATGTAAAGACTCATCCCTGTTTACGCTGACTTTCAAATGTCAGGTGTGTGGTTGAGTACTTAACCTACATGCAAAGATACTGCCATGGGATATGCCAGTCATGGCTTGGTTTCCACAAAGTCACTAGCCAAATGTCTGACAAGAGCTGTAGCTGCATGTAGGCTTTAGCACATGCAAATTAAGCTCATTTTTGGAAGCAAGTGAAGAAGATTCACCTGAGTTTTTCTCATTCCTGTGATAGATATGTTATATTTTAACATATTTTCTAATGGTACTCCCTCTTTTTCATAGAGATGCAGGGCAGAAATCTGGGTCACGGGTCTTTTCCTACTATTAGCTAACCTTCCTGTCATTCCCCTATTGAATGACCCTGCTGAAGCCATCTCCCAGCAGGGGTTATTAGTATTTTTTGTTAGCATTTTCCTGTATCTTTATACTAGTGTCATTAATGAAAACATTAAATCTCATCTATCCCTCAGCTGGTTATTAAGGAATCCTCTTTGGATTGCTGGTGCTCTTTTCAGCTTTCCCTACTATATTTTGCCTTTTTTGTACTGATGAGGTTTAGTTGTCTCCCTCTTAAATAAGATTTTCCTGTTAACCAGTGCTAGATGAATTTGCTTTACCACACTTCCTTTTTCATTAATATTACTTTTTACTTTGATTAGCTTCATATCTAAAATGGAAGAATTAAGACAGAGGAAAATTAAAAAGCACTTCAAAACACTATGAACTAGGTGTATTTCAGTGATTAGATTAAAGGTATAAAGATATGTTCAACCAAACTTGAGACTTAAATGAAATAAAATTTTTATGGAATAAATCAGTGACATACAGGAACATAATCATAAAAACCTACCTGACACATAGGATAAATAAAATGTAAAGATAAGAATTGAAAATGCCTTTTTCAAGCTGCATTTTCTCCCATAACTCAAGAAAAATTATAGTATGTTTTCCAACTGTTTCTTTTTCCTTACAGTACTTGGGGTGTATAGAAGTCTTACGCTCAATGAGATCTCTTGACTTCAATACTAGAACACAGATTGCAAGGTAAGGCTTTGTACAAGTATGGTTTTTAAAAATTCTGAATTGCGTCCCCAGAGTGGAAAGGCCGGGAAAATGGCAAAACACGTAGTAAATAATTTTTTAATACTTTAAATCCACTTTCAAATTTTGCTTTTACAAAGTACGTCTCTCACCTGGTATTAATATAGCTCCAACAGGGCTTAAGGGGTATTTTCTTCATGGTCTTTTGATGTCCCAGGAACTGCTTTAGAAAATTTTTGCCTGTTTGTTATGCCAAATAAGACACTTATCTGGGTACCAATTTTGTGACATTTAAGCCAACGAGAATTAGAATATGCTTAAAATCTACAATGCATTTGTTAAAATTAGTCTAGGGAGTTGGTTTGTAGCCACATGTTTATAGGTTTTCATAGTAATTTCTTATGAAAAGATGTCAGATTACAAACTGGCTGTACAAAGGATATAAATGAAAATATATCACCACAATGATACCAGAGACAAATGAAAGAATGTTGTCTTTTCCAGATTGGATGTAAGAAACAGTAAGCTTGTATTAGGTTCTTACTGGAATTGTTTTAAACTTGTCATGGTATTTTTGTATGAGCGGTAGGTACATCACTACAGCACTGTATTAAGAAGTATCCATGAATCATTTTTTTTCTAGGAGACCATTTTCTGAGAACTATAGGAAATAGTTTTTTGCAGACATTTTCACTTGAAAAGCTGAGCTCATTGATTTCAGAGAACTGTAGCACTGACATCTTCTAGCAACTGGAGACCACATTTTCAAATTCTGGTACTGAAATAAGGAAGTAATCCTTTCTAAAGGAACACATATAAAGTGAAATAACTGGACATCGTGCTAGAATTTCACCTCTTTGAGGCATTTTACATTTGCTGATAATCTATCATAAACTATTTGTCATACTGTAGACAGCTAAGTATTTATTTTGTTAAAAGAGAAAAATTACTTAGTTTTAGGCTTGGATGCCGATGGTATGGTCTATATGCATTGACTTTGAGTTACAATTGCATAGAGCAGCTTTGAATTAGACCCCTCAAGTCCTCACAAAATGTTAATCATTAATTTGTGAAGCTACTGTGTTCATGAGGGGCATAAAAGCACAGGACAGGTAAATGACAGAATTCTGTTTTTCAGGCAATGTAGACTATGGAAACATTTGAGAATTTTACTACTGCACTTTTTTAAACTCATTGTGTACATTTCTGTGGTATTTGCAGCAGTGACATTTTAAAATTACTTCAAGTCTGCTTCAGACTTGTAGTTCCAATGCCGGCAGCACCTTTGTGTTTACCACTTGGAACTTAAATAATACTAAACCTATGAAACAGTTGTGATAGTTACTGGGTTTGTATTGTCTATCGAAAGGTGAACTGAATTCGGCTTTATTTTTCTGCACAGTGTCTTTCACTATATGTCTTCATTGGAATACCGTTGCACTTTTCTCATTATCTAGCTTAAAGGCACAACTCTGCCATTAATATGTAAGTTTATTTGCCAATGTAAAGCAATGTGGTCTGCACAAAGCATCTTTGTCTTATAGTTCTTTCAATACAAAAATGATTCTTGTCGTTTACTGTGAAACAGACTTGGAATTATGTTTTCTTCTGTTGAAGTTATAGCATATTTGGCTACATGGTGAGCATTTTCTTGGCTCGTCTTCCTCTTACCACATCCAGAGCACAGGATCTTCCTGTTTTGCTTGTTATTTTGCATTTGCAATTTTCTGTTTTTCATAAAAATGAGGACTCATTAACTCCTCATTCTCATTATGTAGTTCCTGATCTAAAACTTTTTTGAAAGTAGGAGCTTATAGGTGACTTCTGAATCAAGATCTAGCATGTTAACCTGCGTTTCATGAGTTCATCTGGCTCTAGAAATCCCCATGACATGTCTTAAGTACGTACCCACAGGAAGCAGTCTGCCCTGCTTTGTTGTGTAGCATTTCACATACAAGCCTATTCTTTATTAAGAAAATATTATTAAGGAATTATTAAAATTCACATTTGCTGATTAACTTGCTCATGTGCGTTAAGAAACATAACACGGGCCTCAAGGTATGTACTGAAGGCTGAGGTTCTGATATTACAGGCACTGATTTCCTCTTAATAAGACACCTGGCACCAAACGGTCTGTGCAGCCCTTTGATTACAAATAAAATAAAAGTACCTAAAGTTACATTTATGTCTACTGTGTCATACATTTGTACTTAGTTATGTCCCTTGGTGATTTCTCTGCAGCCTGGCATTACTAAGAAAACTGTCCTTGTAACCTGACAGCTTATGATGGAGTGTGTCTGAGGCTTGGGTCTCTAGATCTAGTAATGTTATTGGTGACTGCTCCAACTGAGGAACCTAGATACATAGCTGCAGTAAAAGCTTTTATGTGTATGGCGCTCTGTAAACTTCTCTGTGCTATTTCCCATAACTTGAAAAACAGATGTCAAGGCAACTCTGATCCCTTTCTGACCCATAAATTGATAAATCAATCCTACTGCATGCATGACATCTGTTTAATCTGTTATTTTTTCCAAGATCTTGCAAAACCAGTCATAGAAGAAAGTGATCCATCTTGGGCCCATATGGCTTCTGGTATTATGCAGTATTTACTAAGTAAAATTTAAAAATAGTTAGAGAAGATGAGCTATGTTACCTGATTCAGTGTGGAGGTATGGATGCATCTCTTCCTAATAAGCACACATTGTGCTTGACACATACATTACTCCTTTTCTAGCACTGAATCACATCCCTGTCCCTGCCTGCTTTCTTTCGCTTTCTTTTCCTCCGTTTGGAGAGCTCAAGCATAGGAAGTCTGCCTTTTTTCTGTCTTCTGGTTATTGCATATGTCACTTCATGTCTCTGCTAGCCTTGAGGAGGAACAAAACCCCAAAGTAGAGATGAGCATCACCAATTCCTAGAAGAAAAAGTCTCCCGTGGCTCAGTCATGGAAGGGTGAGATGTGTAGTCTCTGCCTCTACTGCAAACATTGGGCATTATTTTGGAGAAACCATTAGTCCCAGTCACAGACAACTGTGTAATTAAATGAATTAGTTCTTGTAGAGGGCACTTAAATCATTAAGTGGACATTTAGAAATTACTTTAAAAATGACAAATGAAGAACTGTGATTTCAACTCCAGGAACTGGACTGAAGCCCCTGTGTAAACAGTTTGGTCAGCAATCTTCCTTCTGTGTCATGGTTGTGTGAAAAAACAACCTGTGCCATCTAATGCTGTTGTACCCGGCTTGTGACTTGTTTTTGTTTTGCTTTTTCCCATTTTGTAAATTAAAATGTAAAAACTTGCAGAAATATATTTATCTTCTTGTTAAAACAGCGAGTAAGCACTTTCACTTGTCATACTCTTCAGCGGATGTTAGGAACCTTGCTGGTGCCTGACACAAGGTATTGTTGTCCTAATTTTGGATCTGATTTGAGGAAAAATGAACAGCTATGTACAATTTATAACAGATTTTTCCCTTTATCATTACACATTTGAAGTCTCAAGATTCTTTCATACAGGTGAAAAAGGAGAACTAGAGTAGTGTTAATCAGTTTTATTGTATTTATTCTTTTGTGTAATGAATGTAATGTCATGTGAATTCTTGAGCAAATAAATAGATGCGCAAGCTAAGGGTCAGAAATTATGCATAATGATAAATAAAAGCCAGCTGAATCCACATGTTGCATCATTAATTATCCAGTAATAATTCTTCTCACACATGTGAAGTCAAGATGACTTTCTTGGGCAGCAAGATGAACAGAAGCATTTCATTTTCAACGTAGCAAAGGAACAGGAGAACTAGCAGGAAAGACTACTGAGCTAACTGCGGGTGGCAAGCGGTCCTAAATTCATCTGAAACCTACCGTCATCGTTACAGAAAACGGGCACTCTTAAGCTTGTGTGGCCAGGCCTTTTGTGCCCTCACGCTGTTTATTAATAAATAAATAAATAAGGTAAAATTCTTTTGCAACATGTGCAGTGTTTGCAGTTCATATAATATGTTTGTATGCTTATTGTTAAATCTGTTATAGTGTAATGAGTCTTCGCTTCTGTGTTTTATGCATGAGTGTAGTTATGCACTGGACTGAATTAGACTAATATTGCATGCACTATTTGTTGTACAGCAGTGTCTGGGCTACAAGGCTGCATGTTCCTTGGTATCTAATTGAATGTAATCGGTTTACTGCATGCAGCTTCAGAAAGTCACACCTCCCCATCCTGAGTAAAACATTATATTGCATGCTGTGCTAATAGCAAGTAAATCAGAGGACCAAAATACTTTGTATCAGCAGTGGACCCGAATCCAAACTCTGATCCCAATGCTCTTCAGGATCTCTGTTGGGCTGAACAATTTGAAAGAGATTCCTAATTTTGGGCCTGAACTTTATTAATTGTGAAAACCAAACCCATTTATACCAATATCCCAAGCTTCTGGATGGGAGATGATGGAAATCCAGATTTTGGAGCTGGGTTCAAGTCCAGTGCTAAGTAATATGAATGAAGTTCAGTTGATGTAGTTTTTCTTTCAACCGTATCTGTATTCTTTGCAGAAATTTACTGTCGGCAAGTATCAATGAAAAAAGGATGGAAGACATTGAAAAGGAAGAGTGTTTCCTCTGTGATTTTTAAAGGTAGATAGGTAACGTGTTATCTGCAGTGAATTCTGTATTCAGTCTCCTCCTTAACATGCTCTCTTGCTTGGAAGGTGAGTGTGGTTCACCCCTGCTTTCTGCTATGTGGACTCTGGACGGGTGGTAGTGCTTAGGGGATGGTGCTTAGGGAATTGCAGAACACGAATACCTGCACAACAGTCTGGGTACGCAGCTGCATATGAACAAGTATCCTCTTTCCTTGTGCACAGTTACTTCAGGGCCAAAGCTCTGGGAAGCACAGAGTGCTGACTACTGCTCTGTTCACCAGGAAGCAGGATTTCCAAAAGTGGATGGTGACATCCTTATAATTAATACAGCACATCTCTAAGTGTGGCAATGACAGCTTTTGTGCCTGATACTGTCAGGGAATAATTTACATTTGCTAGTTTAGCTGTCATTAGCACAGAAATGGGTCAGAATAAATAGGGTTTTGTATGTTTAACATTGAAATGTTTCATTTTCAATGTAATATTAGTGGGGAAAATGTTAGCTAGTATTTGGATTAATCTGACTAATATATGTTACTGCAAAGCCTGAGCAAGAATAACTAATTGAGGTCCCCTATTCACTTGCCTTTGTGAGAAATCAAAGAGCCTGTCAAGGGGTAGGGAAGGTGAAGAGTTGAAAGCAAAATGGTCAGGGAAGCAGTTACGGCTATAGCTGTACGCTGGGTTTTCAGAAAACTGGTGACTCCACTTGGTTGGAGCAGGAAAGACTGAGAAGCAGGAGGACTGAGGCAGAGTGGTCTTAACATGTTTTAAATGCAAATCACAATGCAAAGTGAACAACTGCCTAGCACTTTGGAAACAGAGACACTCTCAAGTTCTTCTGCTAATAGCACCTAGCAGTTTGATTACATAGAGAAATGAAGGTGTAAGGAATTTGAGTGTCTTTTGTATGATATGCCCAGTCATACCAGACAGTTCATCACCACTGAACAGTCATTTTGGCAAATATGACTTGTATATTTATAAAATATACTTTACATATAAAATATACAAAATATAAAATGGGGTTATTTGAAAGGGCAGTGTTAGAACTTCAGTCCTCTAATAAAAAAGAGGTTTTGGAAGATCTCTATCTCCAAAGTCCTGCTTTGGACATGAAGCCAGTTAGAGGTTAGAGAAAAATATTTGTTAGACTAAATTTTTTTTATTTTACTTTTGTAAGGTTTCCTGTGCCTTTCTTTGAAATACCTGCAATGGGCTACTTTTTGAGAGAGAAGATACTATAGTAAATGACCTGAGGCTGGACACAGTTTGGAGGTTACTATGATCCTGACTTAGCAACAGAAGACAGTTTTAATTTCTCTCTCTCTATCTCCCTGATCACTGCTAGAATAAACAGCTAGAGACCAGGCTGAGTGTAAAACAGCCTGAAGGTTAAAAAAGATGTTAAAGAATTGGAGCTGCCTAACAGATCTAAACCTCTGAGTAAATTTTTCTTTATTTCTTTTTGTATCATTGACCCTGATCTTGACAGATGGAGCGTTGTGCAGAAGGCAGGCTTTTGTAGGTGTGCATTCAACATCAAGGTTTTGTATACCCCCACTTTATGTTCATAATAGCTGTAACCAATGTTTTAAGAGGTTTCCTCTTTGAAAGGTACCCCATATTTTGGACCAAAATTGTCAGAGTCTAAATAATGGTTAATTGCAGATATATATGACTGTGTTCTCAGCAGTGAAAGAGCAGCTATATGCCTCTTTGGCATTGCCTGTTGGTGGCGTACATTTGTCGTAGCTGTAAGGAAAGAATTGATCTCTTTGCTCCAGTTTTATGAGTGCAGGCAGAGCAAAGAGATATATCTAAATTAGTTGTGCTACTGGATAAACAGTTTCACTCTACGTGTCTAAAACTAAGACTATTTTTCGGAACTGCTGTATTAGAAAAAGGCATCAAGATCAGGTAGACTTCCCTGTTACTGATGAAAGAAACAGAGTTTCTGAAACTTACTTGCATGTTACAAGAGAAGGTACAGATTGTACTGAAATTGCCTCAAATATTCCTTGAAGTTAGATCATCTATAAATACTGAGAACAGACCTGCCATAGAGCATACCAATAGATAAGAAGATTCTTTGGCAGTAAAAGTGAAAGAGTCCTCTCAAGTGCACTGACTTCTGTTAACAGATTGATGTAAGTCTTGCACTGAAGGTGCATGAGTGTAAGAATAACAACCATTGGATAGATTGCATACTACATACCTAATAGCCTGTGGTTGTGGTACTCTATGTCTAACAGTTGCCGAAGCCAATTTTATATTGTTTTACTATATAAAGTTTATTCAATAAACCAAAAATGAAGTTGGCCAGCTTTCTTTCATTTTCTGCTTGTAGATTTTCTACATGTGAAAAAACTCCATTTCAAGAAACTAGGAGCTAAGGGGAAGAAAAGGAGGAGTCATCGTCTCCTTGCTCTGCGAGTGTCAACAGCTTGCATGCTGCATCTGCTGATGTTGCCTTATTCCACAAACCTTTTCTTCCAGGCTTTCTGTCACTTGTGTGGTCAGGACAGGCTTCACTTCAGTCAGACTGCTGTGACAAATATGACCGAGACATTGCTCGGTCTCTGTGCCACTTTGTGAGGAGGGTCCCCTGCAGGGGTACTCCTGGCACAGTACCCTGAATTTGTGGCAGTAGGCACATCCACACCACATGGTTAGCCTTCCCTTCCTATCCATACTCTGTGTTCTGTTTCCCTTAGCTACTTCTCCAGCTTTATATCTTCCAGACATTGTCAATTTGACAGTTGGCATTTAAAGTTCTGTAAACCGGAATATACTGGTTTAGTCTTCAGAGCTTGTGAATGTCCCCTGTGCATGTGCTTCTTCAGACAGCACATGCTCATTTTGCCTGTTTTGCAAATGAACAAATAATATTTCAATTATTAAACCGATTTCTAAAAAAGTATTTTTGGTCTCTGTTTTTTTCTTTTTCAGAAGCAAGTTATTTTTACATTTGGTATGGACTTTGTTTCTCCTCAGCAAATACTGGTACAACATGTGGCAATGATTTATGAATTATAAAAAAAAATTTAAAAATGGCAGGAATATAATACTGTTAAAAAGTAACTGGGAGCCTTCTGTACAGTTCTTCTAGTTATGTCATGCTTTCATTTAAAAGTCTATCTTTTGATGTCTGCTTTTTTAAGCTATGAAGCCCTGTGCTTTGCAGGTGGTAAAGATAAACTTGGGAACTGTAGAATACTAGAAGATATTAACAAGAGAATATTGGTAGTTTTCAATTCTCGTCATACAAAATATTTCAGACTAAAATCTACTCACAGTTTCTTGTCTCAATATTTGAGATGGCTATACTTTTTCCAAATATGTTGACAAAATCTGTGTGATTTGCGTGTGCCTGTCATTTCCCATTTCAACTCATTGAAATATGAGTTCCAAAATTCTGGTTTTTAATCAATTAAATCGTATTAATTGAAAACAGCAAAACCAAAACCTATCATCACAGCCAAAGAAATCTTTGAAACCACAAGAAGGGAGGGTATTTTCATGTGATGGTGTTTCACAGGGGAACAGATTTGAGCTTCCTGAGTGGGCTACTTTGTGTAACAGTCAGAGTAAAATCTGACTAAAGCTATGAAAAATATCAGGACACTAGCCTTTTTAATGGCAATGTCTTTTTTTTTCTGTCTCAGAGAGATGTCATGTTGCTTTAAAGCAGAATAGGTCAGCCTCAGAAAATGCATATTTGTAATTTTTCACTGGATAAATTTGCATGCTGAAATTATATTCAAAATACACAACATGTTTTGTGCCAAGAAAATGACTCCACAGTATGACCATCTGCAAAGCAGAAAATACTCTTGGACAGATTCGGAACTCAGCATGTGGTCCCTACTGCAGACAGCGGAGTAGCTAATTTTACAAGAGATCAAGATAACTCTACTGGTATTTATCTGAGCCTAGCTAAAGAAACAGCATGTGGCTTAGAAAGGTGTAATGTGTGTCTATGTGGAATAACTTTCCTATTGGAAAGGATGCAAATGTAGTCACATCCAGATTTTCCAAACTCTGTGCAACTGTTTAGCCAAGCAGATATGTCCAGAACATCTGCTTTTGCCTTCCTTGGACAAGTGTTTGCATGCACAAGCAGGTAACGGCACTCTCAACCTAGCAGCAATATCTATTTCTGGGCTTGACTTGTGGCTCAGGTGTTTATGCTGCAGAGGCATTTGCAAATTTGATTTGCTGAAAAAAAAGCTTACATCTGCCCTGTGCTGCCTGGCAATGCAAGCCAAAAAGAAGTCTTTAGGATGTCTTTTCCACATCACTAGGCTATTTGTGTAAAGACTTCCACCCCAAAATGATCTAGAATGTTCTGAACAGAGAGATGCAGGAACCTTCCCCTGGAAAAAGTGCCTATCAGTCCAGTGGCAGATATTCAGCTGTCCTTTTTCTTCCTGTTTTCATCAGATACTTCTTTAAGGCTCCTTAAAAGTACTGTGTCTTCTGTTGCAGGTACAAAAAGAGTTGCTGCCGGGCTGGTCTGACCTTGCCTACGCAGAATTGCTCTATTTTCTGAAGTTCACAGCATTTTCACCAAATGCATTGTTAAGTTAAACCCTGCAGTTGCTTGGGTACAATTAATATTCACAGAGTTTCAAAAACTGAAGTTAAAGAATTGTCAAATTCAAGTTCAGATGTCCTGCCTCATCTGACATGTGTCACAACAAGTTGTCACCTTTCTCAGGTCCTTCACCCCACAGTCTTTCTGCAGACTTTGGGAACACTGAGTTCAGTAAAACTGATACATTTTACTAAAAGGAAGACAGGTAGTTGGAAGATCTATAGCATTTTGTTACTGAGTGAGAGAATGTATATCCTAGCTTTTTAGCTGCTTAGTGTGTTCCCCACTCTGTTGAGGCAGGACTTATGAGCAGAAAGCAAGGCTGCCTTGCCAACCCTCAGTCCTGGGCTTCAGCATCTTCAGCTGGTGCATTTCCTCTCCTACACTCAAGTGGCAGTTTTGATCAACAAGGTCCTTGAGTCACATGGGTCTATTGAGTAACACACTTTATGTATGATTATCAGGAGCTCACAGGCAAAAGAGGTAGTAGCAAAACCACTACAAAAATAATAAGCCTGTAAATGTTTTTTGTCAGGTGCAGTGACCTGAAAATTCCCTTCTCTTCCTACCTGCTCCATGTTGCTGCTACAGAGAGAAGATGGTGGAAGCAAATGGGAAGAGAAAGGAAGTTACAGGTGAATGTAGCCCTCAAGCACAGTTCATATCTCTGAAATACAAATCCTTTTTGTGAGAGGCAAAACCTATGAGGGATCTCAATGTGCTAATCAGACCGCTGGAGGAAACAAAGAGGATGAAGTGCTGGTGATGATTCTGTGGCAGCGACTTGCAGACAAAATGCCTGGGCAGCTCAGACACACCAGGGGAGGCAAAAGGCATGGGTCTGAAAGATAGCAGTGGGCTAGTGACTGCCACAGGCCTGGGATTCCCACCCCATTGCCTGCAAAGGATTTGGTTCAGTGCAAGAAAGAGATGGGAAACCACAAGTTTTAGCTCAGTAGCAAGGCTGAGGGGAAGGCTCTATGTAACATGACATCTGTTTGCCTTTCCTGAGTCAAAGAAAAGTATTTCTGTCAGAGAAGAAGAATATTTCTTTTTCCTGATTACAGTTTCAGGAGTATCCTATGCCTCAGTATAACGATGATCAGTGTGTGTGATGCTTGCTGTGCTGTATTTCTAAGATGCATCAGGCTGCTCTTTTAGACTAACTGATTTTTACTTGCTCTAAGAAAAGCTAGTAGCTACTTCAACTAAAACACTTGTTTGGAGTCAAAGAGACATTGTGCGAAATGCGGGAACTGAATACAAGCTCTGAGCTGTGAAATGGGGTGCACTTGTAGCTCTGATGATCTGAGAGCATATGTAAGGCAGGGTTTGTAGTGAGAGGCAATTTTATTAGATCAGCAGATGTAGTGGGGTAGGGGGGAAGAAAAGAAGAAGACAAGCTGTGGAAAAAACAAGGTCTTCTCTAGACCTGAAGAAAGGATTATGTGCTGAAACTTTTTTTGACTCTGTCACTATAAATCTTATGCTTCTTCACAATGACAGGACTGTAAACTTGCTGCGAGGCCTGTTCCACCCCCACAACCACCACCCCAAAAAATAATACATTTGTGCAATTCCTTCAGGTGATTCCAACTTTGGATTGGGCCCTAGGTAAAAGCACCCAAGGCATAACTATATAGTGATTACCGATTGCAACCGGATACATCTTTTACATTTGCTGAGCTATTATATTTTGAATGCTGATACGCATTTCTCTCCTGACTCATTTGTTGATCCTGTGCATAGTGCGAGACTGAAATGTCATCGTGCACATGGAATAAAATTAAAATAATTTATTTTTTTATCAAGGTTGTGTTTCAAGGTTTTGATTATTTTGACTGTTCTTTAGTTTGTATTTCATTGTCTCCCATTCATTTTTGTTTTTTTTTTTTTTCATAAAATATGTGTTATTTGCATGTTTTTAGGTCTAAATACAATGTGTTGTTAGTCTCAATACATATTTAAAACAGTTAAACAAGTTTAGAATTCACCTTTACTCGTCCCTGTGCAACCGTTCTGTCTTACAGTGTCAATGGGACAGGTCTATTACAGCTTTGTAGCTAATGGTCACAGGAAGGTCTCTCAGTGCATGGAAACAAATTCTAAATACTGACCAGATTGACTATTCAGATAATAGTTTGTTAAATACTGAAAGGATCTATAAGATTTGCTTGCGGCAGTATGATTTCAGGAGTTTTTGTGGTATACGGTTACTCTCCTATGAAAGAGTATGGATTCAAATTAATTTTCAACATGCATTTCTTCCATTCAACCTGACTGTGATGGGAAGAATGAAGCCATATTAGAGAACTGAAGCAAAGTGTTAATGGCATTAGTTTTGCTTACAACGTAAAAATAGGGCCACAAATAAATTATTCAGATCATATTGAACAAATATCAATTAAAATTTTGTACACCACATGTATTGTATATAACATGCATATTACCAGGAATATTTTAGGGTTCTGATATTATCTAAAGCCAGGTGGTTTTGCTCTGACTAGAAAAGTGCATAGTATAGTAGTGAGAAAAATGATAGTTACTACCCCTTACATTACAAGAAAGGTTTAAAGATAAGGTGTAAAGTGATGTTGATTAAAGACATGGCTTATAATCAGATTCCTTGTGGCTTAATAAGGTACAAAGATGAGACTTGGAAGATGGTATTAAGATAAATATTCTAATTTAGGGTGAGCAAATGTCTTTTTAATACTGCAAGAAAACATTTTTATCCTTTGTAGTTCTCAAGATATTCTTCCTTACACTTACATTGACTATATACTGTCTTCTGCTTCACACTGAAGTAATCTAAATTTGAATGGCACCTGTTTTGGCCTTGAGAAGAGAGTAACGGACCCACTATCCTCACTTGTGAACAGAAATACAGTCTGAAACTGTTCTCTCCTAGTGCATTTCAAGTATAACAAAGCAACCTGTGCATTCGTTTGCCATAAAGCTTTTTTCTGTCTCTTCAGGGAAGCAATCAGTCGTGTTTGTGAAGCTGTGCCTGGTGCCAAAGGAGCCTTCAAGAAACGAAAGGTATTTTTCTTTACTTGTAGTGCAGTTGACTGTATTTTCTTAGTTCAACACAGAGCAGGCACAGCAGTCAGGTGACTTTAAAGCAGCTTTGAGAAATGCAGATCAATAATAATTTAAAATATTAGCTGTTTTCACCCACTGTATGTTGCCTCTTACCCTTTGGTCAGGATCTGCTTTTATAGGCATCTAGAATTATAAGTACATCTAGGAAAAAGATTGTGGCTTGCCTTTATGTTCCGACAGTAGAAACCCGCTCCTTGTCCTTTTCTTTCTTTTGTAGATTCCAGGTGAAAGGTTTAAAACAAACAAAAAGGGATGCTTTTTCATAAGATGCATGAGTAAGTTGTGGAAATAAGTGCTGGAACCTATTGCAGAGGCCAAAAATATACATAGTTTTGAAAGTGATTAGACCTGTTCTTGGAGCCTAGCTCTACTGGCGACAATTAATCAATTTGGAAATCACTGATTTCTGGAAATTGAGAGAACATAGCAAGTTATCCTCTGTTCCCTATGCTCTGTTCCCATAAACACCTGTGGCTGATGCTCAGTGGCCAGCATTGACAGCAGGTCCAGTGGGCATTGGCCTGACACAGTCATTACCTTGTTTCTATTATTTGTGTGGTAGGAGTTAGGAACTGCAGGCAAGGAGTGGAGGAATCCTTGACTTGGCTCCTGTACTCATGGGTCTCAACAGTCTTGCACTGCCTGCTCTTCCAGGGGCCAGCTAGCAAAGCTGGGATTTAATGCTAACTTTAAGGGAAGGAGCATAGAAAGCAATTAATTATAAACCTTGTGTAGTGTTGTTGGGCACAGGAGAACAGGCAGGAGAAGGAAAAGGTCTGTCTGCTTTCCCAGCTGCTCCACCATGTAGGTAGAATCCCAGCAGAAAGAGGTGGGATGAAATGCCACTTGGTTGCAATGGAGAATCTTCCCCTGGTGAAATAAGGCATATGTGACAATATATGTCACAGCATAATTGGATATTGTCTCAGAAATTAAGGTTGTGGTTCTCCCCCTTGCTACCAAATATATGTCACTGGTGTTTCTAGGTTCTCTGGCTTTTGTTTTTAAACCTAAAAGTAAAGAGGAAAATATCTTTTTCCTTGGAAAGCAAAATGATGCAAAATATCATTGGAAAAGTAGGTTAAACAGAGTCCCAAGTGCCTAGTGAGACACCTTGCTGTATTATTGGTTTTAGAAGCAATGTTGCTTCTTAGTTATTGAAAAGAAGTACTGTTTTTAAAATAAGTTTACAGGCTGAGAATAAAATTTGCCCAGCAACAGAATTTCAGATAAATGTTAAAGACAGATATCTTTTGCTAGCCTGTACTTTCATCATGGTTTTGCCACTAGTGGCGTATGAATTTGGTTAAGGTGACATGTACTTCTTGAGGCCAAGTTTTCACACTTAACCACACTGTGGGCAGTTGATCCTTGGGCACAAGCTGGGAATCATGAGGGTTTGAGGAAAGAAGAGAAACAAGAATATTCAAAAGGGCTTGTTTTAAAGAGAAGTTATTGAAATACTAGCTCTGTATGATGGCAAAGTTAAAATAGTGCAGCACAAATGTTACATATGAGCAGTATGTAGGTAGTATATTTTTAATCAATTAAACAGAAGGAAAAGGAGCTAAAACTGAACATATGTAGGTTTTAAGGAACAAAGAAGCACAAGTGTGTCCATCCTGGTAGGGCAAAACTTTCTAAGCTTGCAGGGAGCTTAGGCCAAATGAAAATTCAGTGGCAGAAGAACATTGCCTCCAGTCACAACTTTGCTTTTATATCCTAATGACCAGCATAAATATTCACCAGTCCAATTCACCATTCCACAGCAAGTAGAATGACTTGGTCTGTTATTGCTGGGGAGCCTGATATTCTACACGCTGTGGTTTACCTGAATAAGGCTGCTCTCATGCAGCAACGTGGTTCCCTATAGCTGTCAAAAGTGAAAAGTTTGTAAACTTTGCTTTGGCAGCATAACTTGCATTGCTACAAATGTAAGGCCTAGTGAAAGGCTTACAAAAGTTATCAATATTATTACATTCCCTTTATTACATTTGCACACTTTGTACTTATTCTCTGAGCTAGGATTAATCTTTAGTTGCATGGTATACCCCAGCATACAGAGGTTTTAGCCTATGGCTGGTCTTTTACCTACTGCTAAGAAGTCTGCAAGCATAATGACATTATGTATCCCTTTTTGTGAGCATCCCATCGGTATCACTGGAGTCCTGTTTTCCATGTGGGAAGGGGGTAGAGCTGTAAGTAGACACAGAGCAAATAACAGATTTCTTTTCAGGAGTTGAAGCTGTTTTTACAGAATAAGAACATGCCATTTTAAGAAACTGACTTAAGGCATCTTAGTCAGCTCACTTGATCCCTTGGTGAAGATGACACTTTGCTATCTCATGAAACCCTTATTTTTTTATGTCAAGAGTGGATGAATACTGGCCTAGCTAGTAGTAGTAGCAGCAGTAATATAAATAAGAAATTATCTCCAGAGGAAAACAGCTGCTGCAGACAAATGATCTTTCAAAAGCCTGCAACTTTTTAGAAACCTTTAAGATTACAGCTAGCCCTGCAAACAATGAAGGTCATCCCAAATAAACAGAGAACAAAAATGTGCTTTTTTTCCCCCTGTTCACAGCCACCAAGCAAAGTTCTTTCTAGCATCTTGGGGAAAAGCAATCTTCAGTTTGCAGGAATGAGCATAATGCTGAAT
This sequence comes from Rissa tridactyla, assembly GCF_028500815.1. Classification (NCBI taxonomy): domain Eukaryota; kingdom Metazoa; phylum Chordata; class Aves; order Charadriiformes; family Laridae; genus Rissa; species Rissa tridactyla. The sequence continues at coordinate 38,121,226 of NC_071497.1, forward strand.
ATCTCCACCACCAGCTTAAACCTAATGACTCCTGATACAAAACAGGTGAGTGTAACTGCCATATTCATTTGTGGGGCTTTTGATGAACAGCCTACTGCGTAATTATTTGCTCTCTGCCAAAATGCTCAGTTGCTTAAAGTTGTTATCCCACAATAACGTCCAACGTAATAAATGAAATCAGAATATAAAGCATAGTAGGAGTCATAGTTTATTCTGGTGTTCAGCACAGCTTTGATGAATTACTTTCTTCTTGCCATGTTTCAGGGAGCTCAGTTTTGCTCTTATGACTAGACCTGTGACTTGAAATGATATTTTCTGGTCGTGGGAGTTCTTGTTGGGTACAGTTACAAACTTTCAGAGTGTTAAAAGGGATGCATTTGGAGTAAGTGATTAAAGGGCTGAATGCACATCCCCAATTTTGTTGTCATTCTTCCCATTTAGAGCCTTAACGGCCAATTTGTTCCTGAGGTGCTGCTGAAAACACAGCCTCGGGGATTTTGCAGTGCAGCGAAATGCCAGTCTTTTAGAGAGACAAGGCAGCCTTTTTCAAGCAGCCCATTTCTTCTTCATTGTGCTGAAGGTACAGACAGACTTTGGGGAATCACTGCAGTGGATTGTGAATGATGTATGAGATGAGAAAAATTCTTGCTTAGGGTATATATAAAGCAGACAGATGTGCACAGTCACTGCTGTGCTATTTGCTGTGAGACACATACTATGTCAGGGCATGCAACTTTCTGCCCAGATACAGGTAGAGAGAAAAAAAAAAATAAATTCCTGCAGTCCTTAGGAGCCTCAGGATTAAAGAATAAGAAAGAATGCATACCTTGTCTATTAAACAGGTTGCTGTTTATTATTATGTTTTCATTCATTTATCTTCATTCTTATCCTTATTTAGAAAACATAACCTTCTGCAGTGAGCACTAAACTGTGGGAGCCATATTATGGCTGATTGCAGTAATTTGGAGCCTTATTGTGGAATATAAACAGCAGTGCTTTCATAAGGACAGTTACCCTCAGTCAGAAACATAGAAATTTGATGGTAATTAAATCTACTACAAAAGTGCCAAACCCTGAAAGTCGCCTCGTCTTCAGCTGACATCGGGGTAGAAATGGAGCTAAACTGATATATCCCGGGGAAGAATCCTTCCCCAGATGCCTTTTCTCCGAGTTGACAAAACTGCTTATCTTTCTCTCATGTCATTCTTTCTGAGATAGACTCGCTGTGGGTGCTGCAGGCCTGGGAAACATCTGGTCTCTCAGAGATCCCCAGTCTGGCTGCGGTCTCCCTTGTTTCTTGTTTGTGTCAAGCATTTGATTTTAAAATAAGCATGGCCCAGCAGCTTTTCCCTTTGAAGCCCCACCCAGGAAGATGGCTGAGAACTTCTGTGATAGCCTTTTTTCCCAGACAACCTGGAAGGCAAGAAAGGAGTTGTTGGCCTTTGGGAAGCAATTGCATGTATCCCTGTGCAACAGTTTTGTGAACACGTTAAGTAGGAATGGGTGGAAGTTGAATTTATTTTGTTTTGTTTTGTTTATTTGTTTAAAATGCAGCTTTGGGAGACTAAAATATTTCTCAACTATGTGCCAACATTAGTGAATCATTTCATTTTAAGCAACGCAAGGTGTTGGTAACTTGCTATGCATTGTTTCAATTTTGGTATTGGAGGGGACAAAATACCCTTGCCTCAAACTAAACCAAACTGTTTAGCAGTGGAATTAAAAGAAAAATAATCTGACCTGAACTGATGGATTCAAGCACTTTTCAGTTTTCTTAAAATTTGGAAAAAGAAGTTTTGAGGCAATCTGAAATAATTTTTCGTTTTTATGATGCTGAACTAAAAGATCAGGTTATTTTCACAATTCAAGAGAGTGACAATATTAAATGTGTAACAAATCTTCACAAGTTCATCTCTGCTGTTAGGATCCCTTAGCTATGGGAAAAAGAGAAGTCCCCACTGACGAGTAAGGGAACAGTGGTTCACCACTGAACGCTTAAAAATTAACCACGTTTTCAGAGGCTGCTGTGGGACAAGCAGGAATATTGAAAATAAAGCATTCTTTACATGAAAGTAGCACTACAAATAGTCGTCAGCTCTCTCTGACTTTGTGAAGCAGCAAGATCCAGAGAAACTCACGTCAGTCTCTTTTCTTTGCAAGGAAGATAGTTGCTAGTTCAGGTCTTTAAGATGCAGGATGGGAGAACAACCCAGAGAATATCTTTTTAGCCTCATTTTTTCCAAAACAGTTTTCTAAAGTATGTGGTACCCTCTCCAAAGTGAGCAATTAAGATCCAAATGACTATTATCACATCCTCTGAGGCACTAAATAAGGGACCTGTCCTATACCAGATAAATTCCTTGACATGGTTTCTGTGACTCAGTCATCAAGTGAAATTTTATTAGAGATCAATTAAGTAAACTGGATATCCACAAATCCATGGGTCTTGATGGCATGCAATCGCGAGTGCTGAGGGAGTTGTCAGAAGTCATTGCTGGGCCACTCTCCATCATCTTCAAAAGGTCCTGGAGAACAGGAGAGGTGCCTGAGGACTGGAGGAAAGCCAATGTTACTCCAGTCTTCAAAAAGAGTAAGAAGGAAGACCCAGGTAACTACAGGGCAGTCAGCCTTGCCTCCATGCCTGGAAAGATGATGGAACAGCTCGTTCTGTGCATCATCTCAAGGCATGTGGAGGAAAAGAAAGCTATCAGAAGTAGTCAACACGGATTCACCAAGGGGAAATCATGTCTGACTAATCTTTCCCAGTACAGAGGTCAGCCTGACCTCTGTACTGGGAAAGATCATGGAGAGGATCATCCTGAGTGAGCTCTCAAGGCAAGTGCAGGGCAGCCAAGGGATCAGGGCCAGCCAGCATGGGTTTATGAAAGGGAGGTCCTGCCTGACCAACTTGATCTCTTTCTATGACCATGTGACCCGCTTTCTCGATGAGGGGAAGGCTGTGGATGTTGTCTACCTGGACTTTGGTAAGGCCTTCGACACTGTCCCCCACGGCATTCTCCTGGAGAAACTGGAGAATCATGGCATAGACAAGTGTACCCTCCGCTGGATAAAAAACTGGCTGGATGGCCGTGCCCAACGAGTTGTGATTAATGGAGCAAAATCTGGTTGGCGGACGGTCATCAGTGGTGTCCCTCAGGGCTCAGTTTTGGGGCCAGTCTTGTTCAATATCTTTATTGATGATCTAGACAAGGGGATTGAATGCACCCTCAGTAAGTTTGCGGATGACACCAAACTAGGTGGGAGTGTTGATCTGCTTGAGGGTCGGAAGGCTTTACAGAGGGATCTAGACAGGTTGGATCAATGGGCCAAGGCCAATGGGATGAGGTTTAATAAGGCCAAGTGCCGGGTCCTGCATTTTGGTCACAACAACCCCGGGCAACGCTACAGGCTTGGGGAAGAGTGGCTCGAAAGCTGCCCGGCAGAAAAGGACCTGGGAGTGTTAGTGGACAGCCGTCTTAACATGAGCCAGCAGTGTGCCCAGGTGGCCAAGAAGGCCAATAGCATCCTGGCTTGTATCAGGAATAGCGTGGCCAGCAGGAGTAGGGAAGTGATCGTGCCTCTGTACTCGGCACTGGTGAGGCCTCACCTCGAGTACTGTGTTCAGTTTTGGGCCCCTCACTACAGGAAAGACATTGAAGTGCTGGAGCGTGTCCAGAGGAGAGCCACCAAGCTGGTGAGGGGTCTGGAGAACAAGTCCTATGAGGAGAGGCTGAGGGAACTGGGCATGTTTAGTTTGGAGAAGAGGAGGCTGAGGGGAGACCTCATTGCCCTCTACAACTACCTGAAAGGAAACTGTAGAGAGGCAGGTGTTGGCCTCTTCTCCCAAGGGAATAACGACAGGACCAGAGGAAATGGTATGAAGCTGCGGCAAGGGAGATTTAGATTAGATATTAGGAAGAATTACTTTACTGAAAGAGTGGTCAGGCACTGGAACAGCCTGCCCAGGGAGGTGGTGGAGTCACCATCCCTGGAGGTATTTAAGAAACGTGTAGACATGGCTCTTCAGGGCATGCTCTAGTGCCCAAGATTATTGTTTGTGGTGGGGTGTTGTGTGTGGGGTTGTGGGTGTGGAGTTTAGTAGGAGGTTGTTTGTGGTTTTTTTTTTTTCTTTTTTTTTTTTTTTTTTTTTTTTTTTTTGTGGTTGGACTCGATGATCTCAGAGGTCCCTTCCAACCACTAAGATTCTGTGATTCTGTGATTCTGTGATAGCCTTCTATGATGGAATGACTGGATGGATAGATTAGGGGAGGGCAGTGGATGTTGTCTACCTTAACTTCAGCAAGGCATCCAACACAGTCTCCCACAGCATCCTCATAGGGAAGCTTAGGAAGTGTGAGTTAGATGAATGGACAGGGGGGTGGACTCAAAACTGGCTGAAAGATAGGGCTCACACGGTTGTGATTAGGGCCACAGAGTCTAGTTGGAGGTCAGTGACAAGTAGCGTTCCCCACGGGTCAGTACTGGGCCCAGCCCTGTTCTATATATTCAATCAATGACCTGGATGAAGGGATAGAGTTTGCTGATGATCAGCAAGTTTACTGATGATACGAAACTGGGAGGCACGGCTGACACACCACAAGGCTGTGCCACCACACAGCAAGACCTGGACAGGCTGGAGAGCTGGGCAGTGAGAAACCTTATGAAATTCAACATGGGCAAGTGTAGGGTGCTGCACCTGGGGAGGAATAACCCCATGCAGCAGTACAGGTTGGGGGCTGAGCTGCTGGAGAGCAGGTGTGTGGAAAGAGACCTGGGAGTCCTGGTGGACAACAGGATGACCATGAGCCATCAATGTGCCCTTGTGGCCAAGGCAGCCAAAGGCATCCTGGGGTGCATCAAGAAGAGTGTAGCCAGCAGGTTGAGGGAGGTCATCCTCCCCCTCTCCTCTGCCTTGGTGAGGCCACACCTGGAGTTGTTCTGGGCTCCCCGGTTCAAGAAGGACAGGGGACTGCTGGAGAGGGTACAGCAAAGGGCTACCAAGATGATGAGGGGACTGGAACACCTCTCTTATGAAGAAAGACTGAGGGACTTGGGTCTCTTCAGTCTGGAAAAAAGACATCTGAGGGGGGATCTTATCAATGGTTATAAATACTTAAAGGATGGGACCAGGCTCTTTTCAGTGGTGCTCAGCGACAGGACAAGAGGTAACAGGCACAAACTTGAGCATAGGAAGTTCCACCTAAACATGAGGAGGAACTTCTTTACTTTGAGGGTGGCAGAGCACTGAGGCTGCCCAGAGAGGTGGTGGAGTCTCTGTCTCTGGAGACATTCAAAACCCTCCTGGACACGTTCCTGTGCAACCTGCTGTAGGTGAGCCTGCTCTGGCAGGGGGGTTGGACTAGATGACTCCAGAGGTCCCTTCCAACACGTTTCACTCTGTGATTCTTTAAAATGCCCTTTTCTTTCCTGGTTGTTACATGAGTTCTTATTAAAATATTTCATAAGTCAAATCTGAGAATAACGTGGGAGCAGAGCTGTTCTCCTTGTATTAGAGGTTCATGGCAATTTGTCTCTTCCCTTAGAAATATTACATTAGTTCAAATAGCAAGTAAGCAAATTGAATTTCAAATTCCCTGGAATGTGCCTGAGATTTTGTCCACAATGCTACATTGCAGCTAGATTCAAAATTCTGTTTGCATATTGCAAACATGTTGGTGTTTGAAGCATAAAATGACACAATAGGTATCGGAAACAATGTTAGGATCTTAGCTGGTGTGCAGTTTGACATGATTTCATTGATTTCACCATAGTGTCATCAGCAGAAAAGTATTTTGATGAATAGGACCCCTTGCTCCATTCATCACAATCTGTAATAAACAAAGTGAGCTTTAGCAGATTAAAATTTCTCCAAAGATATTAAAATTAAAATTAATTAAAATTTCTCCAAGAAAGCTGGTGAGGGACTTTTTAGGATGTCAGGTAATGGTAGGACTAGAGGGAATGGGTTAAAACTAGAGATGGGACGATTCAGATTGTACGTTAGGAAGCAGTTCTTCACCATAAGGGTGGTGAAACGCTGGAACAGGTTGCCCAGAGAGGTGGTGGAAGCCCCATCCCTGGAAGTTTTTAAGGCCAGACTGGACAGGGCTCTGAGCAACCTGATCTAGTGGGAGATGTCCCTGCCCATGGCAGGGGGGTTGGAACTAGATGATCTTTAAGGTCCCTTCCAACCCTAACAATTCTACAATTCTATGATTTTATGATACTGGATGACAGATCTATATGATTTACTGGAGTTTTGAGCACATTTACAATTTTGCTGTGTCCTGCTAGGTTTTAAAGAACAGGAGAATAGACACATTCATCCTTAAGTGAGTTTATATTATCATGCTACTCTTTGCATTCCTTGTAGGTGAAATGCAGAAGTCATTTTGATCTTGGTTTTGTATATTCACCCCATACAAGCCAAAAAAGAAATTAAAAGGCTAATCTGTAAGAAAACCTACTGACTCACACTTACTTTTTCTGATCCGTACAGATCATAGCAAATCACCATATGCAATCCATTTCCTTTGCATCTGGAGGAGATCCGGTAAGCATTTCTTCAAATCTTTCTACCATGTAGATATTGCTTTATGAGGACTGTGTGACAAAATTTATTGCATAGCTTACTGAAATAAAAATATAACCACAATAGCTCCTGTTTCCTGTTTCATAAATTATTCTTGATGCCATCAAACTCTTCTTGAGGGAAACAACTGACAAGTAGTCATAAATCCTCCTCTTTGAATGACTGAATCAAAGAGCATCAAAGGGCTGTGAGAATTCATATAATAACTGATAAGCAGGTCTCTGTTTTTCAGAGTAATGTAGTATAGTCACATGGGTGTTGTGTGAACTTTCATCCTGACTGTTTTTTATTTTGTACTTTTTACAGTAATAGACTGTGTTGCAGTTATATTTATAGCAATGTATACATTTTTTCTTCTTCTCATCTTTAAGTGTACCTTGAGAAAACTGTGCTAAATACTGCCTTCATGTGTATTCACCACACTCATGCAGCTTGAAGACAGGCTCCCAGAAAAAGCCCAGGTCTTCCATTCTAGTTTTGCAGAGCTTTCAGATACACCTACACTTTTAGTTCATTTGGATCAAAGGGCAGACTTTTGCTTATTGTGCTTTTCCCTGTTTTTTTAAGCAGTCCATCCAAAGGCATATTAAAAATGCTTAAAAAGTATTTGTCACCCAGGAGGCAATGGGAGAGTTATAAAACAGAGACATTACTCACCTCTTATCTTAGAGGTTTGAAAGCTTTTATACCTAGGTTAATTGAATGAGTCTGTCTCTTCCTCTGTCATATGATTATCTGTCATTTATCAGTCATGTACTACAGGTAAGGTAATATCTAGCCTGCTTTTTAGTTAATCCTCTCAGCTCAACGCTGCTAAGTTGAAGATCCTTGGCACTTTCTCTGTTCATTTTACTGTCCTCAGAAAACATAAGGGCAAACTTCATTCTTAGTATAGCTCTGCTGAGTTCAGTTCAGTTCCAGAAGGAAAAATGACACTGTATCATAATAATTTGAGGAGCAAAAAATGGATCAACAGCAGCTTTGAAATACAACAGATTGCAATGGATACTGTAAATGAACAATTCCTGAAGTGGGCAGAGGAATGATTAGCACAGTTCCCTGCCTCCGTAAGAAGATTCTTCGCTCCCCATCTGCCATCCCAAATGCTGAGTCCTGGAAACACCATTGCACACTGCCCACTGATAGAGTGATTTACCAGGAAAGATGAGAGAACCAGCAGTAGAGATTGGATTTGGAGCAAACAAGCTCTTCCAAGTGTTTTAGAGAGAAGAAAATCATGCTACTGAGTCAGTGAGCTACCAGAGAAATCAAATTGTGTCTTGTAAGGAAGCCTACCAGAGACAGTGAATTTGTAAAGCTGTGTTCACAGTAAGACCATTGCATGGTGATCTCATTCTGGGGGTGGAGAGGGTAGGTATGAGTATCTAATGATACTCTGCAGACTTGTCTCAGTGGGCTAGTATGTGGCACAACTTTAAATCAAGAGCTTGTTCATAAGGCAGGTTGTTCCTTTGTCCTGTGTGCACAAGGAAGAAGACAAGATGCAAGGATGTGATTTAAGTCACAGCTTTATTAATCCATCTGAGGCTCATCCAGACATAACTTTCATCAGCCCTTAATGCTTTCTACTTGGTGGAGGACTGCCACCACCAAACCATATCTCTTAAACACAGTTGAGCTCCAGCCCACAAGCTCATCTCTTCATATGAGATTTAAAATGGATGGAGAAAAGCCATACTGAACAAGCAACACTGATCTGTACCCATGTTGCTTCAGGAAATACTTCCCTTATTTTGAGTTTTGAAGTTAGGTTTATTTGGAAGCGAGGCTGCCCCCACTCGTCACTCCATCCACTTTTCTGCTCTTGATATCTGCCACAAATTCATGCCAGTAATTAGCTTTGCAACTTTCCTCCCAGTCCCTAAGTGTTAATAACCTTCATCATTCCAAATACATCCACTGGAGAAATGTTCCACAGTCTTGGAGAACAGCTTGAGTACCATATATGCTTTTGTAATATTCCCCTTTGCAATGAGTCAGTTAGTTTCTGGCTGTGTCAGTACATGGGAGCTTAAAAATCTCTCCACCAAAACATCTTGCACACCATTTCATGTAGTTGACTTCCAAGACCGCGTTCTGGATCTGCTTTAGCTCTCTGATACACTAAGTATTTTTCATCCATAGTCATTTCAGGTGGCAGTTTCCAGTCTGCTAGACAAGGCATCTGTTTTTGGAGATGCCTGCTGAAATTTCAGAGAGGTGGATCTCATAAGACCTAATAAGGCAGGTCTCTCAGAGCTCCTTGAAGGCAGTAGTTTTTCAGTTTCAGCCCTGCCTCCAAATTTTAACTCTGCAATGCAATTTCTTTGAAGTGAAAATTATAGCTCATTCATGCTTGTCTACAGTCCTTGAATGTCAGGGACCACTTTGCTGCATCAGCCCAGCCCTATATAGCCATTTAATGGGAGTCTTCTAATTTAGCCACTGTGAAATGTGCCTACCTTAGGCCCTTAATGGTTTATCGTAGTCAGCTTGAATCTGAGAGTTTTAGGTGAAATAAAGAGTAGGTCGTTCCAGTCTCTCACACCCATGCTACCTATGAGATAGATCTATGATTTACTCAGGAATAAGCGTAACCATTAGCTATGTCTGTACTAATAAATAAAATTACCTGTGGCCTGTTTTCTGTCTGCAAAACTAAACGGCATGGTGCAATTTGCATACACACATTCACTTTCTTCCCTCCCAGTAGCCTCTTGGGGTCAATGCCCAGCATGTGCTGGTCCCTCAGAGAATTTCAGAGTATGATGTGGGAAACCAGCACAGCCAGGCAAGGGAGAGTAGCAACCACTAAACAGTATGGACAACTGTGGGACAACTCTCATTTATTTGCTACATAGACATAGCTACTTTTCTCAACTTCTTACTTGTTGATATGCATGATTACTTCCACTCTAGTCACTGCCCAGTCAATGTGTACTTAAGAAATTACTCTGACTGCCTTCCAATAATGCATTAAGTGATGTGGCCGCACATCTGTCACCAGAACCATGAATGTGCTTCATCCTTTCCCTTGCCCTCTCCTTAGGAAGGAAGTTGTATATACGTGCAGCACAGTGATTTGTTTTGAGTGGGTGGTGGTGGTGGTGTGTGCTTGTACTAGAGAAAGCTAGGCTAAAGAAGTCTATATTTAACTGAAGGTTGATGTTTGTTATGATATTAGATCTTGACATAATTGTCAATGGTCTTGGATCAGTCCCCTGGAAAGGCTGGGGGTACAATTATGCAGCCTGCTGTAGTGTATCCTATATATTCCCCAATAATGTTTAGCTATACCTGACTAGCCAGGCATTTCAGGAAATATTGGATCTAATCAGGACTTTCTGATCACATCCAAAGATATATGGCATCTTCTGGATGTGCCAGCAGGCCTCACATTTCCTGGAAGCACTGGCCTTTCTGTTTCATCTGCACAATGATAAAAGTCTGTGCTGCTTGTACACAGGAGCATGAGGGTGGCAGGAGAGCAAGCAAAAAATCCCCAAAGAAGATGTCAGCCATCTTTTGCCACAAAATCTGCCTTATATGTGGCAGCAGCCCATGGGCTGGGGGAGAGTGTCCTGGGAGACTGCTTGTCACAGCCAAGCAGTGGCTGATCACCTCTGTGCCATATGACACGGTAGTTAGTAAAGTAAACACACTTGCTTGTCACACATGAATAAACACCACTGCTCAGTATTTCTGGGGAGCAGGGTTGTTACTCCCACTCTTTCTGCCACAGAATCAGTTGATTATTCATGTTCTGAACCAAAATCTCTGGGTAGTTTGAAGACAGGGACTTGTAATTCTACTCCCTTTTAAATGAGGCCTGATCCAAATTCTACTGTTTTTGTTTAATTGAATTTCAAAGGCCCTGGAAGAGATTTTTAGGTTCTACTGAAATAGGTCACACTGTGGAGAAAGTAAAGTGGTGAGATCGGTACCAAAACCTATAAATATTTTTATGGGGTTTAAGTAGCATAAAACTGTAGAGCACAACAAGACATTTGAGGGTCTACCCACAGGAATACGTTCACTCTGGACTGTGATCTTTTGCTATGACCAGTGCAAAGATTTTTTGCATTCATTATAGATATCTTCATTTTTTGACAGGATACAACTGACTATGTTGCATATGTAGCTAAGGATCCTGTTAATCGGAGAGGTAAGTTAGAAATATCTATTTGGCATCTTTTTTCCTCTGAGAAACATGAATTATTCATGGTATAATTCAGTAAAGTTTTTTTTCTTCCCCAGAAAAAAATAAATACAGCCCGATAAAAAGATTGCCTTTGACAGAATCATGGAAAGATTGTGTAGCAATAAGGAACAACCATGCGCAAGTTGATTCTCAGACTTGGAACAGGTATTGCCTGTAGTTCATCTTCAAATATCACTTGGATTCTCTTTATGTCTTAAATCAAACACTTGCCTTACTTGGCTATGTGAGCCTCTAGGCAACAGTTAACTCTTACCTACATCCAATCACTATGCAAGAACTAAGCAGTCTTCTGACTAAGTCTTCTGATGAGGCGGCTGAATCTGTTAGGTCTTCTCAGTACTTGCCTAATTCTTCCTGGCAGAATCAAATTCTTGCCAAATAGCGAGCTTTTGAGCCAGCTTGCTGGAGGTTGTAACCCTCTTTCTCAGTGAAGTTTTATTCAAGGTTATATTGCTTTATGAGCAATTGATCAGGAAAAGGGAACCTCTTATTCATTGTCTTTAAAGACTAAGATACAGTTCAGATTCTCAAAAGTAAAAGTAAATTATAAAAAGCGTAAATTACATTCTGAAATAATAAGTACAGAAAACATTCCCGCTCGTAATGCAGAAAGCATCGCTAGGTCTTAAAGCTAGATACAAAGTATAGTATAATGTATCTGAGAATCTATTTGTTATTCATAGATTCATAGAGAAAAAAAGATGGCTCCAAAAAAAAAGACTCATGTACTTCCAACAGGATTTCTGCAGAATTCAGACATTTTAACTCCAAAATGCCAACACTGCAAACCCTAAGCTGCCACCTTACCATGGGCACAACTAATTCAGTAACTTCCATATTTTGTCACCTTTAGCAGTTTTGCATACCTCCACAATCGTGTCCTTGTGCAGAGATGTCCAGACTTGAGAGTGTTAGTATTGTGCAAGTATTATAAATAATACTTGCACTAAGCACACTAATATGCTGAATATTAGTGAAACACCTAGAAAACTTATGGATAAAGGGAGGTAGGGAGATAGTCTAGTTCTTTACCATGCTTTATGTTCCAACATGATGTGTCCCTCATTAGAAAGGCTCCAGCATCAGACTGCAGGCTGTATGGTGCAAAGCTGTTCTCCACCCTGCCTGCTTTAGCAGTACCCTTCTGCTAAACTGGAAAATGATCTAGTTGTACTGAGAGATCTCAGTGGCAATTAGTGGACCAGCATCACAGACTGGATGTTTGGACTTTAGGGGTTGGAAGATCTGTGCTCTGTTTTCTGTTCCTGTGTGAGTGGATTTTATATTAATAATGTTTCATGGACTAACTATGTTCCTTATATCTAAGCTGAATGTGTTTAGCCTTAGCTTTCTATCACTGGTCATTGTTGAGCTAGTCTATCCTGAGATCACGGCTTCATCTAAGCATCTGGTATTGTTTTCCTGTGGTGTATTTAGTTCAAGTAATTTCTCGGTTTTCTTAAGGAAAAGTTTGACAGAGTGAACTCTGTAGATCTCCAGCTGCAGTGCACATCCTCCATCCTTCAGATAATTTCTGTTCCTCCTTCTTTCATTTTTCTTCATTGTTTTAAAAATGCAGATTATGCCAGTTATTGTTGGGAGTAATCTAGTATTAATGTTTGCAATCTATAATACAGTGTGCACCTTCCTATTCTTACTTTCTTTTGTGGTCATCATTAGCCTGTTTCTCATAAGCCCTTTTTGCTGGAGTGAAGCACTGTTATCTCATGTGAAATTCTTTCATGCTGAGATCTTTAAGCCTTCTGCATTACAGCTTTCTATGAGAGCTTTCCCCAATCATGTGTCTACATCAGTCGTTTGCGGATCAGTGACTTTGTATGTGACCAGTATTAAAATACACTTTTTTAAAAGGTCTTGTTTACCAAGGGGTCTGGATTGCCCTCTTTCGCCATCAGTAGCTATTCTGTCAGCCTTTGTGTTATCTGCAAATTACTTCAGAAGTGAATTTGAATTTACTTCTGTATCTAGTGAAAATGTTACTGCTGCTGTTATTGACACTAGCACAGATGCTGTAGTACAGCTTTCACTTGCATATTAAACTCATTTCTGCCCAAGGACGGAAAAGATCTCTTCAGGCTTTATATTCTGGAACTAGCAAACTAAAGGCTGACTGTCTTTCACTGTAACATTCAGAAGAAATCATCTCTGTGTGAGCTAAACCTTCTCATACTTTTACAAGAAGCACATCTCCTACCTGCTGAAAGTCCATTCATGTATCCAAGGAAACAGGTTACTCGTTATGTCACCTACCAAAACTACTTAATGATTCATGCTTCGTTTCAGCTCCAGACAGGTTTAGCAGTGAGCTAAACTAGCCCCTTTCAATCCCCACTCTAGTTGTAGAGTGCAAAAATTATAGCTTTGTTTGGCCTAACCACTTTCAGTCCACATTCACGGAGGTAAGTCTTCACCTTCTCTGGTGGATGATTGTTCACTGACCGCAGCAGTAGTGCAGAGGGGGTAAACAGCAAATATCCTGCTGCTAGCCAGTGATGTCTACCTCTGTCTTTGAACACATGGAGGTCCTGGTCTTGGCTGCTGAATCCACTTCAACATGCAGCTAAGCACATTTCCCCTGAATCAGGCATTGCCTCAGCCTGCTGGTCAGCACAGCAGATGCTATAAGGTGGGAAGAGAGCATCACTGGATCTGTTTAGCAGGGTAGCACTGTGACTGGTGCCATCTCATGCTGCATGAGGTACTGCTGCTGCTGAGGGAGAGATAGCTTGGTGCCCTCATCATCCCATACCTGCATAACTGGAGGCTTCTTGGTCCTTTATTCTGGCCTCTTCAGAAGTCTGTCCAGCAGACCAGCCTCTGAAAAGTCATTGTTAAACCTCCTGAGCCTCCCTATATTGCTTTAACCAAAATTATGTCACACAAATGTCATGACCAATCCTTATTTGTAGGACACTGGCATTCAAAGCACTTGATTCCACTGAGCTGGACACTGGGCATGTGCTAAAATGCAGTTTTTCAGCTGAAGAATTTATATTTGGGTTATTAAAGCAGTCAGGGGTGACAGAAATTAGTAACTTTGAACAAGGTCCCACTGTACTGTGGAGGGCTTGGAAAAGAACCAGAGTTTCAAATCCAATCCAGGCTCTAGCCAATAGACCATGTGCTTGTCCAGCACTAAGTATGGAAAATGAACTTGCCTGGGCTTTTCTGAATATCACCAAGATGTTCATTCAGATTTTTAGCTTCCAGGTCTTAACACCTATCTATGTTCCTGCAGTGTTGGGTTAAATCTTCACAGGTTTGCCTGTTTAAGTTGTCACATAAGATGATACCTCCAATTTAAAACCATGGTGGATTTGACTGCTCGGATAAAGCTGATAATGGTTTCTCCGTCTCCTATAGGAAAAGAGCTTGTGTTGCCAGCTTCCCTCCTTAGTGCCTCTGTCAACTGTGGGTTCAGAGAGGTGGCACGTGGGGGAGTGCTGGATTTAACTGGGGTCCTGGCTTTATGCTCCTCAGTCATCCTTCAGCTTGCTGGGAGCATCTCCATACAGACAAGCAGGAAAAGGCGCCAGCCTCTGTATTACTCGAATTAGACCAGGGTCTGGAATCTAGGAAGGATCCTAGTTACCGCTCCTCCCTCAGCCTGAAATTTGGGAAATTCTGGAAACTCAAAGGAAGTGAACAACTTGCAAACTTGGGGTGATTAGACATAAAACTGAAGTGGGGATGAAGTTGAGGAAAGCAAAGAGAGCTTTGTTTTGTTGTTGTTACCATCTACTAATATTTTTATAATTTCAACTTTAAACTCAGAATTCTCATATAATCTATTGCATTCAGATAATAACAAGTGAAATTTTAGGAGATTTCCTGTCTTTATGGACTTGTTAAGATTGTGGAACTGATTTGTCATCTTGTGTATTGCAGCTACACACTAGAACAATTTTATTTAACCTTTAAAAAGACCACATTGCCTGAAATTCTCTTTGGCAGATTTGGGTTTTATTGATATGTGCACACCATGAATAGGGCAACTATGCCTGTCATGTGGGTGTTTTGACATAGATTACTGCACCCCACCATAACATAAATAATTATTTGAATGTGCATGTGTCAAATCTTTTTCATTTAGCTTGTCATATACTGGAATGCTGTGATGGCCTGGCTCAGGATGTCATCAGCACCATAGGGCAGGCATTTGAGCTTCGATTCAAGCAATACTTGCGATGCCCCTCTAAGATACCTACTTTCCATGATAGGTGAGTATGATTGCAGAAGACTGCTAAAGGATCTTCTTTAGCTTTGTGTTTTTTGATAAAATGTGCCATGGACAAAGTTGCTGGAGATGGATAGGATTTAAATACTTTAAAAGGAGATTTGTCCCAAATTAGCAAAGCAGGGCCTGTCTAATGAATGTGAAAGTTCCACAGTCATTTTAAAAGAATGGGCTAAATATGGATTTCACAGTTAACTTATTGAAATGATCATGCATTTTCTGTTGTAGTTAGTAGGCAGAGTTGGATGGCCAAGAATGGATGTTATTTGTGGCGTTTCCTCATTGTTGTTACTCTCATAGCAGCTCTGTCAATTTAGATGAAGTAAGCTAGAGTTGCTGGGCTTCCAAAATGACTAGAGATGTTTCACTATTTCTGATATTAGCCAGGGTGAAGTTTTTAGAAAGATGATGTATTGTACACAGGCTTTGACTGCATTGTTCTCTGAAGGATAAAAAATCTGTTTGCTTGTGTATGTTTAAAAGGCTGTGATAGAGCATTCTGGTGAGCTGTGTTTTTGACATGGATTGCTATATGCTTGCTAACATTAGTATAAATCCCAGTGAGCTGGTGCCCTGTATAATCTCTTATATCAGAGTGAAATTAGCGTATGGTAAATATAAGATGCTACTATACTAATCTGGAAGCATTCTGTACTCACTTTAGACTTCTGTAAATGACTGTTAAATGTAGACTGAAACCACGGATCTGATCTCTTGACTTTGGGAAGTTCTTCCAGATTTATACTGGTGATAGAGCAACCATAATTAAAGACAAATTTTAGGGCTTAGTCAATCAATCAAATAATAATATTAAAAATGCTACTGTAAGGTTAAATAAAATCATTTGTTAATGCAGTTTATACTGGTCTTTGAAGCTAAGTAAAAACATCCTTTACTCAGCATAAAGGATTTAATCCACTGCACAGGAGGTTTGGAGCAAGTTTGTCTAAACGGAGGGGGTCTGCTACATGATCCATCATTGCTTCCTGACTTACAATGGGAGTTGAATTTTCAAAATAATGTACAATAGTGATTCCCTGACAGGCAGTCTAAACATGCTGTTAAGTCTGTAAGTCCTTTGCAAGCACGGGGCAAAATAAAGCACTCACTTTCTTACAGGGTGCAGAGTTTTGATGAGCCATGGATAGAGGAAGATAATGAGACAAGAGAACATCCTTATTACAACAACATCCCAAATAAAATCCCCCCACCTGGCGGCTTCATTGATGTCAGGCTCAAAACAAGACTCCCCAGTGTTGCAGATACAGCTCAGGTCAGTGCAGTTGCATGTCTGCCCTCCTGCTGATGGATCCAAAATTTTTTAAAAATGTATATTTTAAAATAGATACATTGGGACTGTAGCTTGCCATTCACCTGTGGCCAGCTACCTATTGAATGGGCATGGAAGATCTAGGGGGCAATAAATTAGGCAGGTTCAGAACAAACAAAAGGAGGTGAGCTCCTCATAGTGTTAATATATTACACAGGTTCAAGGAACAGAAATCCACTGAGCATTACTACATTTGTAGAAACCATGTCTGCTTCAGAGAGCATCAAATAGTGCACACTAACTGGGAAAGATTTGATGGAGAATCTAGTGCAGTCGTTATCAACCGTTCATTATGTTAATAATGCAGTAGCCATCAGTATTCAGCCAGGTTCCTAGGTAGGTTCTCCACCTCACGTTGAATTGAGGTCAGCTTGCATATTTCTACAGTGTTGCTGTGCGAAGTTTGACTGCACTATCAACATAGCCACCTAAGAGTATTTTTCAGATCCAGCACAACTCTGCTTAAATCCACAAGGGCCTTGTCTGTATACATCATCTTCCCTTCAGTACCCGAGTGCATCCCCTGGTACCAATGTAAGTCTTTCAGCTCAGGCTTTGGAGGGTGCTGGGAGCATCTGCTGGTCCCGGGTGTGTTTCTGTGGAACACTTTTCCCAGACATGGTTTGTCAGGGCTTGCTACGAGACGGCAAATCTCGTGGAGGAGGTGATACATCATTTGGGATTGTGAGGGTTAATAAAAGCAGGAAGCAGGGAAGTTTACATGAAGGTCACCAGTAATATTTTACTCCTACACAAATGCATTTGTGAGATACATACTCTGACACCATGATGAATTGGAAATTAAAGTGGGAATACACAGAATACGACCAACGAAATTGTCAGAGCCACTTATAAGATATCTGAGCATTTTAAAGGTAATTGAAAATTTCTGTGCACATGCATCCATTCTAGTCTGCAGCAGGAGTGGGAGAGCAAATCTATTACCAGAGTCGTCACTTAAGAGACAAATTCAATGAAGACTGGCATCATGGGCCTGTTAAGCAAGGTGAGTGTTGCTAGTTTTACCTGTAATATTGCAGGAGGTCTTGGGTAGGCAAAGCATGTGAAAGTCTGATGCCTCAAAGTCTTAAGGCAATGAACACTTTGTTGATAGATGCCCTTTGTCTGAATTTTAGCATTGATGTCAATGAATCACTGAAAAGTATTTGGTAATTACCTCTGGATAGATTATTAAATGCACACCTTCATAAAATTTTATCTTTTGCAGGATAGTTCATAAATAGAGTTGTCCCAAACCTTCAGCTATCTAGCTTGCCATATCTTAATATGGTATTTAAAGACAAGCTGCACGGTCTGTTCATAAAATATGACCCACTAGGCTAGGTAAGATGGAGTTTCCAAAGGAAGAGCCTAAAGTCAGAACTTTTTTTAAAATGTGAAACAATGCATGAGTTTGCACATGATCTCTGCTCCCCAAATAACAAATAATGCATAATGTTCTTTTTGTTGTTGTCTATGAATTTTAAGCAAATGACATCAAAACATACGCATGAAATTTCATCCCTTCCACCTTTATGTGCCACCTTTATGTGCCAGCTTTACTGTGTTTCTGGGAACACTTTCTTTTCAAGTGTGAGAATATGTTATCTGTTATTAATCTGCACAGATTTGAGGATTTTATTCCATTTCCTTCTCTCATGACTTCCCACCTAAATATCAATTTTGAAACTGACAGTCTTTATTTATAAAATTTTCCTTTTGTCCTGAATAATAGCGCACACACACACACACCCTCATTTAAACACAGTTCTGAATGCATTCATCAACATTTCTTTCTACTAAATCCTGCAGTTATTGACTTTAGATCTCCCATTCCAGGGAATTTTAAACCTGTGGTGATGGGGTGTGATGTTATTTGGTCATTATAACAACCCTGTTCTGTCAAATACCAAAAAGAAGAAAAAAAGTCTTGAATTTTCTAGGATCTCTGGATATTTGTAGTATGCTAGAAGGGAAATCACAAGTAACCAAAACAGCAGAGATGCCAACATACGTGAACACCCAGCATATAAATATAGAAGCTCTATTGGCACTTCAGGCAGATGCTGAAAGCACCATCAGTGGAACAGCAGATGATACCAAAGAGAGCAGCCCAGGAAAAGATCTGTTTGACATGAGTGAGTTCATTTCCTATTCACTCCCTTTCCAACAAGCAAACCAATATGTTTATGTATTAGCTCTGTATAAAAAGAATTTGAAAATTCTCAAAATGTTAGTATTCCTGGTGGAGTTATGGTGAATTTTAGTGGTTTCATATGGTGGTTCCATATCTGACCAAGTTAAAATAAGAATGGCTGAAGATCTGAAGCTAGTTTGTATTACATCTGAGTTAAGCTGAGTTGCAGTCTACGTTGTCCTTAACATGACCATGTCAGAAGGAAAATACATCAGGAGGCTTGTCATGCAGGAAAGTGAAGCAGTGAATGGCTGGAAAATTAACTCCAGCCTGTCCTACGAATATGTTACTAGGAAGACAACGCATACTGAAAAGACTTTGTGCAACAAGGAAGCTGGGAGGAAAATTAAAAGGCTATGTTATGCCTTGCTCTGGATAGGCCTACTGTCTTATCTAGTTATCTGTTCCAACTTTGAAGCCAGCTTTCCCAACATCAGAATCACAGCCATAGCCATAAGACAATGGTTTAATCATCAGTCATAATTTGGTGTTGGTGCTACTGATACGCGTTGTTCTCAGCCTTAAAGAGATACTTAACAGGAAATTAGGGAAAGCATTTTGAAGTACAGAAAATTTTCTTTGTTTTTTTTTTTTATTCTTCCTACTTCCAATCAATTGCTGACACACAATTTTTTTTAATTCAGTTCACATAATTAAAAGGCAGTGAGACAAAGTGGTTGGTCCCCAAATGCTATTTGTAAAATATCATACCTACATTTCTGTTATCTCAGTATACATAAAACTGTCTCCCTGGCATGGTTTTGCTCAGATATGGCTCTATTTCCACAGTTTAGGGAGATTTTGGATTAAAAGAAAGGGTGAGGGAAGAAAGTTGATCTGTGAACATAAATCTGAAATGAGAAAATTTTGCTGTCTGAAATCAGGGATGTTAACCTTGATTTCTAGCATGCTGTGCCTTTAAAATGTGCACATGCTTACCTGTATTTTATACACATTCTTTTCCTAAAAATCAGGAAAATTGATTTCTCATCTTCTGTCTTCCAGCCTTCATTAATCTTTATTAACTATTGGATCATCAGGGAAAAGTAGTATTAAAATATGTCAACTAGCCCTAAGTGAGTTGTTTGTCAAGCTAAACATGTGTTGGGCTTTGTGCAGACTGCAATGTAGTGAAGACATACTTGAGCTGGTTTTGAGAATTATCTGAGTATCAACAAGCTGTGACAGCACAGTATTTACCCTATTTCTCTGAGATAAATTAACCTCTCTGTGGCCCCATGCAAACATGACTACGTACTTCTCACATCTAAGCATTCTGTTTAGAGATGGTGAATTGCTACATGGTATTGCTCTGCAGATGTCATTTAGCAAGTCTAGCGGGCACAGAACAATATATGTTTTTAATATGTGCTAGTTGGCCAGATGAAGGTCTTGCAAGGGAAAATAGCTTCCGATAGGTCAGTACAGCATATAATGAAGTGTGCACTGACCCATTTACTATTTCTGTAAGACTGTTGGGACCTGTAATGACACATCTTTTCATTTCACTCTACAGAAAGTAACACTGAGTTCAGGATTTAGCTGAGGTTTAAAAGTTGCTTCCCTGAGGCTAATTTCAGCTAGGTAAATCACGGTAAAGGTTTTAGATTGTGTCTATGTTGCTAAGTCCCTTTCCTAGGTGGAGTCTAGGGGTAGGCTGAATGATAAGGGCAACTGATCCCTTCTAGACACACTAGGCTGAAGAAACGGATAATTTTTAAATGTGTATGTTGCTTGAAGAGAGACCAAATATGAGTATAATGACATTGAGTACCCATGTTATGCAATTTATTGGAAATGAAACTGTCTGGTGTACATGGCAAGACAAAAGGAGAGCTCTGCCCATTACCAGGGCATATAAATGCAACTGTTGACAATAGCCGTTACCGAAACAAAATCACTACCTTTCAAAACCTTTTGCCAAGGTTTGCTCTGGTTATTACCAGCATCGTTCTGTGTATAACATAAATTTTTAACATATTCAACTCTTAACATAATCCATAAATCAGTAGGCCTAGTAGTGTATCTTCCCTCATTTTTTCATAAAGATAAAAGGAAGTGGCTGTAACACAAAATAGATCCTTTCAAAAATGAGTGGAATATCACCATTGGGTAACATGATTTACCTATGAATGATTTTGCCTTTGTTCCTATTTCCACAAGCAGAACCATTTGAAGATGCCCTCAAGAACCAAACGTCTGAGGCTGTGTTGAGTAAATCCACCTCCATTGGAGGCAACAGTCCTCTTTTATCCAGAGCATCTGACTGGACTGTAGCTGAAGAGCTGAGTACAGAGCCATGGTATCAAGGAGAGATGAGCAGGAAAGAAGCAGAACAGCTGTTAAAGAAATGTGGAGACTTCCTCGTGAGGAAGAGTACCACGAATCCCGGCTCCTATGTGCTGACAGGCATGCACAATGGACAAGCCAAGCATCTTCTTTTGGTGGACCCAGAAGGAACTGTAAGTGCTGATTCTTCAGTAACACAGGAAGTTTCTGGCACTTCATATTTTCTCTAAATGTGTTTAAACTTATTTACAACTTATTCATATCTCTAGTATGCCATCACATTTCTAATTCTCTCCCTAATGTGTTGCAGAAGACCCACTGCATGATTTCTGCCCATTGCAGGGTGCCTTAGGGACCTGATTCCCAGAAAGTTCAAGCTTTGGCCACTGCTGTACAGTCTTAGTCAGAAGTGCAGCTAGGCCACTTCTTTATCCTTCCTGCTGAGAAGCTGCAGGTGGCTCTGCAAGTTCAGCCATTTCCACATGACAACTCTGTCAGTTAGGCTATGGACGAGGCCCTTTGTGTTTTCCTGCACCTAAGACAAGGGGAGAACCGGTGTAAACGTGCTCCATGTCCTTGCTGCACAGGGACTCCCTTAGTGACAAGGGGACCCTCCCAGCAGCAGGATGGAGAAGGCAAGGGTGCTCCAGTTATTTGCAGCTGCCCTGTCCCGTCCTGCTTCTTGGGAGGCTTAGTCTCACCTGAGAAAATGAAAGCATCACCATGTTTTATTCTTGGCTCCTGGTAGCTGAGAGTGGGCAACTCCTCTTCCTCTGTGAAGGACAACTTTAGATGACAAACCCCAGAGAAAATAAGAAACTCCTGTAAAGGAGTTGGCCTGTTGGCATTTGTCCCCGCAGAGAAAACTGTAACAGTCAGCCGAATTATGCCGATCCTGCAGTCAGTAACGCTGCGATGAGAAATGCCCATGGTACTTGTTGTAATCGCATTCGCCACATGAGGGCAGACAAAGAACGGGTTTGCAGTTTTTAGGTTCCAACTGCAGAGTCCTGAGCTTGGCAGGTACACCGAGCCTGGGGGACTGGCCCCATGCCTCCTGGGGGTGGCTTCCTTTGCTAAACTATTGCCAGCGGTTTTGTACTCCTGCAGCAGGGCCCCCTAATTCTCCCTTCACCATAAACCCACAAATAGCTGTTACAAGCTACTTCCAAGGAAAATCCTGCTATGTGACGCAGCAAGTAAAAGGATGCTATGTCCCTCTGGCAGCTCTGCTGCTCTGATGACTGGCATGGAGTACTTGGGCCCAGTGATGACTCCTGGGACATTTTCCTCCTGTAGGTGGAGGACAGACACCCCCCATCTTTTCTGCACTGCCCCTATGAGCAGCACTAATTTGCTGACGTCCTTGAATAGGGACCTGCTTGTTCTCTGCACCTACCCCCTCCCCGAGGCTACTTGTGATCTGCCATTGTGGCCCAAATGGCTCTGAAGCTCCTTGCTCAGGAAGCGTTGCTTGATAACAACAGCTTTTCTGTGGCTGTCTTTAGGCTGCTGTCTATGATTTGTGGGATCCTGACACAGACCCTGAGCAGCCCTATTTGTGACTTGTCAGAGTGGAGAATTGTCAATAAAATGCCAGCGTGTGGCCAGCTGCAGCAGCATGCCAGCAACTTGCATTTCTTCTGCATAGCCTCAGTGTGATCGTTTGTAAAAAAAAAAATTCACACAAAGGCTGCCTGAAAATTCATTTGACTCCCAAATTACCCAGTGACACTTTACAGCTTTTAAGGGTGTGTTTTCAGAGCAGAGCTAACTGTCCAGTTGCTTCTGCTCTCATGCCACTGACAAAAATAAAAAGATCTCTGGCTCAGGTAAAGGATGTTTAAAATGGAGGACTGCAGGATTTTTGCTGGATTTAGAATTAGGGCTTGAATTCTGGTGATGGCAGAGCATACCACTTATGATGAGAAAACTCTTAGCTGAGTTGAATGGACTGAAAATGTGTTAATATAAATATAGACAGGGAAAGTTACTGCTGTTTTAAAGATGTCTTTTCATTTTGAAATTATAGCTTTCAATAATTATAGAAAGTGATGTTTCAAAGCAGTATGTTTCAGAAATCGTGAGAGCCTGTTCATTTTCTTCAGTGACGCAGCTACATGAGGACTGAGCAGATAGCTCAGTTGTGGAAGTTGTTTGTTTCTTTTTTTAGCCTGTGCTAAGTTTCTAGCAGTTTTGCCAGAACTCAGTGATGAAGACTGAAATATTTCAAGTGACGTGCCCACCACACCATAGGCTGACTCTGGAAAGTTTTAAGAAAAGTTGTCCTCTCTTTCTGAGAAAAGTTCAAGGAAAACTTCAGAGCAGTGTTAACAGGCTTTTGCTTGAGGCAGTGTCAAGCCATCCCAATACAATGTTGTACTGCAGCATGACATTAGCTTGAGAGGACCTCTCCTCTGCTGATGGAAGATATATGGTTAATTTGTTTTAAACATAGGAAGGAAATGTTTTGTGAAGATGTGTTTAAATAATTAAAGATTGTTTTGTAATATAGATCAGGTTTTGGCCTGTCCTGATTTTTGACCATTTTACCTTGCAATATCAGTTTCCTCTTGTCATGGGTGTAATAATTTACTTAGCAATATGCTGGTGCATAGGGCTGCTAAATGAGCTAGACAATGACATCCCCTGCCCTGAAATGTTTCAGTTTCAAAGGGGTGTACCGTGCAGCACAGGGCAAACCCAAGCCAAGCACATTTGGTGTCTGGATCGCTTTTGGGGAAGGGCATTTTCCAGCACCTGAAGAAGAAGGTGTTTGTTAAGGAAAGTACAAAGCTGCTGAGGTGCACAGAGAAGAGTTGCGTTCTGGCATCTCTGGAGGGACAGCTCTTTCTAATGAAAAAGGTGAAAACACTTAAAAGAAGCAGGCCTCTTGAAGAAGAAACTGTCATCTAAAAATCTGACTTACAGTCTGACTTACACAAAGTTTTCAAGCAGACCTATTCAGAAAGCGTAATAGTAGTAGACTGGCCCACAGGTAGCATGCAAAATATCTGTTTGGAGATAGTGGAAAAAGGAGACAAAACAGAAGCAAAACTCCAGAAATGCCAAATTTCCACTGATTTTGATGGAAGAGAGGTCAGTCTCTAAAACATGACTAATTGTGCCATTTTATTCTTAGAGAATTTTATGCAAAGTTAAGGGAAAAAGTATTTTGCTCTTTAATCTATCTTCTTGCATCCTTTTTTTGAAGGTTCGTACAAAAGATCGTGTCTTTGACAGCATAAGTCATCTCATCAATCATCATCTTGAGAATAATTTGCCAATAGTTTCTTCTGGGAGTGAACTCTGCCTGCAGCAGCCTGCTGAAAGGAAACACTGACTCCAGATAACTATTTTAGGTTTTGTAATTTGCAAGCTACAACTGGTGGAAATTGCAGATTTGAAAGAACATGTATATTAAAAAAGATAGCATATTCACCTATTCACCAGTATGTTTTCTTTTGGTTTAAGGAGCCCCATTTCACACAGTACGCTTGGAAATTCTCAATGCTTTATGTAGACATGAAGTCACAGCAGAAGGTTTTCGGAAAAAGTGATTTCAATAAAATTGTTCAGATTCTCTAATGTGAATATTGATAGTGTATATATACACATTATATATAAAAATACAGTCTATATTTATATTTTTCAAGTCAGTCTGTTGATGATATAGAACTATCTTCTGTGCCATAAGTTTTTACCAGATGAAAAATACCAATTGTGGTTGTTCAGATAAAAATAGAATTCAGCAGTCTCAATTTCTTGTGAAAATTAATATTAGGAATCTTATTTCTGATTTTACCTAAGAAGCACAACTATTGGGACTACAGGTAGATTATCCCGGTTAACAATGGAAGGAGTCTGAATTCAGCAACTAGTATTCCAACTTGGAAATTGAACATAAAATAATTTTTAAAAGCATTATTCAGTGTCATTGATATCAAAAGCGTTTTATCTTTCTTAAGTCATTTGAATTCTTATATGATGCTACTCAAAACATTTGTATCTTTCTTTAACAATGATTTGATGTGATTCTCTGTGTTTGAGGTGAGTGCTTTTGTTTTTTCTAATAATAATATAACAATATTCTGTCATTTTAATTTATTAATTTGAGTGCTAAGGTTATTTATAAGTAGTTCTGTGCTTTTGGTGAAGATCTAGATGTCATTGACTACCAGTCTCCAATGAGATGTTACATACCTATTAGGCAAGTTCTTTATTAAGGTTTAATGCAAGGTGTACATGGTTAATCAATGACATATCTGAAAAATCTTTTCTTCTTACAAACTGTGAAAACTATCACGACTCAGTGGTCGGTTTTGCAAATTATGTCATTTGCATATACTAACCAAGGCATAACTTGACTTTGGCCTTCAACAAGTGATAGGTATTGCAAATATACTGCTTTTGTCTAAATATCAAGTTTAAAAATGCTCATATGCTAAAGATGCCTTTCTGACAGAAATGTACTTGGCTTTAGGTACTGGGAAATGTTTTAAGAAAGGTTTGTACTATTCAGATGCAAGCACTACATGAAGTTATTTTCCTGTTTTATGAAGCTTATCAAGAGCCAAATTCAATAGATGTGGTTCCTGTAAAGGTAAAATTTGTGCCAGTCAGGATTTAGCCTTCAGCATTCCAAGGTCTTCTCCAACACCAGTATCTGAAATCAAATCTTCAGACTTGATTCATAAAGGCCAAGACTCAGTTGGCCAAGTTAAGTCTATGTTAAGCACCTGCCTACATGGAAGTAGCCAAGTACTTAAAATTAGATTTGGTTTTAAGAATTTGCTAAGTTCAAAAATTTGTCAAACTACAACCAAATTGACAGAAGGGCTCACTTAGAATCCATTCAGGTAGGATTATTGTATTAAAATCCTGAAATTTCTTATACCTTCTGCTTTGAAATATGGTGAAGTTACAACTTAGGAAGTTTGGTTAGGTTAATAGGTTAATGATCTTAATAACAAAAATGATTGAGGCACCTAAGACTAATCATGTGATCCTTGCAATAAAAATACACTTGATTCTGTAATCAATATATTCAGAAGCCAAACTAAGACATTAGTGAACCAAATGTTTCTGATCAATTTTCCTGCAGATAGTTATTAGTTGATATTTCTAGCTCCGAGTTGGAGCTGAGAGCAAAGGAAAGAAATTAAATCCTGCATTGCAGCCCAAATTAGTATTGCACTGAGGTTATCAGAATTCTTAAAATTTGTGTTGTCCTTTTATCAGGTTGGAAATTGCAAGGGAAAGTGAGGAGATCTTATACCCCAAAACAGTATCCATCAAAATTACTTCAATTAAGAGCAGCCATGTCTCACTATGTTTCAGTTTCAAGTATCTTGGTTGACACCTTTTTGTCATATATAACATTTGTCATCCCATTCTTCCACCTCCCTACAGCCATGTCCTGGAAAGTCTTTAGTGTGATATCACTAACTGTAAGAGAAGGCCTCTTTTATACTTTGAATGTTGTATATCGTTTTGGTAAGAGCCAGCTGCCTAACTGTCTCAGGTGCCTTTAAAAATCCCACCTGCTGCCTATGTCTGTTTCAGATTCCTAAATATACTGTCAGCGTATGCCTGGAAAAATGTGACAAGACATATGAATATGAATGAAGGCACTAAACATACGCTGAAATAAACATCTAAAATTTTTACCATTGTCCTAGCTGTAGCTTTAATAACAGCAGCCACCTAGCTGCATGTTATTACTGAAACAGTAAACTGAAGCAGGTGGCAAGGAGACACAAAATGAAAAAATTGACAGAAATATTAAATTCCCCAGACTACATTTCACAAACTCTGCCTCCAGGAAAATGTGTCTATTTTAAACTGCTCTGCCAGCCCAGCCAATTTGCCCAGCTCAGCATGCCCATTGATGATGCAAAGGTTACATGTAGCTTGATCAGATGCAGTTTGGTCCTAGGTAGCACCTTCGGGCTGTGACAGTGCCCTGCTGCCGCAATGGGCCAGAAGATCCTGTCTGGCCAGGTGTGGTGATCCAGAGGCTTTTCTAAGTCACTGTGAACAAAATGATCTCAAAGCTGTCCAGAAGGAAGGGCTTGTGGGCCAATCAATGCTCCCTTGTTGATCCTGCCATTGCTTTTTTCACTGTGACTCTGGTAGATTTGACTTTCCCCTATATGAAAACGGTATAAAAACTGTATAGCCATCTGGATAGCATTCCAAACTGTTGTTGTCAAAGACCATTTTACACTGAGCTCAACAAGAATGAACTGAACCTGCTAGAGAGGAAGAGTTCTTTTCTGTGAGGAGCCAACACTGCCAGCAATTTAAGAGATGTAGAAGTTATGAGGTGGGCTCAAATGCTGTGCAATTGTCTGAAAACCAGACAGCTGACAGCCTTTTCATGTTTGGCTTTGGTTTTGAGTCCCCTCACCTTCTGTTTTCATTCCCTTTTATGCAATCCCAAGGCTAGATATTTGCTGGTGATAACTCAGTACCAAGACTTCAAGAACTGGGAATTTACTGAAAGAACAAATTTACTAGACTCAATAGAAATCACTGAGGTAAGACAATATTATGGTATCCTCTGGTATTTTCACAGGGGATAGCTGAGAAGTCAGAACTGAAACTCTAAATATCCTGCAAGACTGTCTACATTGATTTTGAGTCCTGTCTGATTATTAGTGTGGATTTCAGTTGTGTTGCAACTGTGTGAACTATGGGCAATGAAAATTCATTCAATTCCTTTACACAAAGAACTTTCAAAAGTGGACCAGATGCTTCTGATTCATTTTATTGCAGATCTAGAGTAATTATTAGGTTAATAAAATCTTACAGTGAGGCTGGCAGCGAGAGACTGGATATTGAGGTACAGTCATGTTCCCAAACTTTCAGTTATTTCATATTCTTCATAAGCAATGAAATATCAAATGTAGAAAATGTGATTTGAAAACTGAATTACCTTCTGACTTCAATGGGAATTTGCTCAGTGTGAGGACTCCCAGGTTTCTTTCCCTAGTGCAAGAAGAGGACGTTCAAACTGGCCGTGCCTGGGTGGAGACCATAGGAAGAGATACAATTTCCATGGCTTACTACCTGCCTCCCTGCCCAGGGCTTTGCACAGATGGTGGGGGTAGGAGGTTATACAGTTGCTCCCCTCCACTTCACATCCTACAGAGTTCAAAATGGGAGATTATGACAGTTCTGTCAGAAACCTCTCTGCCACACACGTTCAATACAAACTACGTAGTCCCAGGACCAGGATTTGCACACAAAATGTGCACTGTCACTGGAAGAAAATGTTCACTAACAGTCTAGTGAATGTCACCTGCCAGAACTAAATTTTCTGTGTCCTGGATTAATTCTTTTTCTCCTCTGTGGAATAATATGCTCACATTTCTTATCATCATGGTCCCCAGGCATCCTGCTGTGTAGTTAGATGAGGAGAATTTATAAAATTTATACCAGTGTGATTGCTGCTGGCACATCAAGTGCCAGATGCCAGCTACAATATATTCAAAATAGAATTGATGCATGTTTAGATATTTGTAAGTAGCAAATGCTCCATTTGA
The DNA here is from genome assembly GCF_028500815.1 of Rissa tridactyla. Classification (NCBI taxonomy): domain Eukaryota; kingdom Metazoa; phylum Chordata; class Aves; order Charadriiformes; family Laridae; genus Rissa; species Rissa tridactyla. The sequence continues at coordinate 38,149,664 of NC_071497.1, forward strand.
AAGCTAGCAGATTTTTGCAGGCTCCAGGAAATGCACAGATCTAAAGGAGAAATTTGGAACTTGTGAATATTCTGACAACAGGTTACAAATTCTCCTCTACTTTCAAGCCCTTGTTATTAGCATCCGATGTCTGTCTGAATTAAGTCTATCTTTGTCTATCCTTTGTATTAATTCTGTCTTTTGTATTAAGGAATTTAGCATAAACAAAGTCTAAGCTGAAGTAACAGACACACTTCCCTTTTTATCTTCCAGACATTTTCAACGTATGTCTGCATAAAATCCAAATTCAGATTCACCTAAGTGTACCGTCAAAAATATGTTGATGTGCATGGTCTTTTGCCCAAGCCTAGGGTCGCACTGTCCACAAATCTATGCTTGCTTAAAGCTGCCATGATATGGGCAAATTCCCACTAAACGCTCTGTGCTTAGCTGTACTTACTCTACTCATCACACACAGTGTCTGTAGACCTTTCTCACATCTGCACTGGATGCAGCTGGAATGAGGGCAGGCCTGTGGAAAAGAACGTGAACATACAATTTGCCTGCAGTTAACCAGAGGCTTGGATAGGGACTGAAAAGCTGTCTTGGGAGAGCAAATGCTAGGGATAAGAATTGTGAAGCCTGGAAACACAAGCCAGTAGGCATATAAACCACTAATGAGAATTGTGAGCTGCCGCCAAATTATAAACATGACAACTGGTTCATAGGGTTAAAGCAGAACCTCTGCGGAAGGAACTGCAAAATACTTAGGCAATCCCTACGGCTCATCTCTTTTTGGTCATAGACCCTGATCGGTTCCTCTGCATCCTCCACCATAAGCATCTTGTATGCTTCCACTGAGAAAAAGCAGGGCTTTTTTTCTTTTTTGTGTCTCAGTAAGGGGAATAAGATTTCAGAGATACACATTTCTAGCAGAAGCACCATATAGGGGAAAAGCTAAATAAAGAGTGTTTAAACCTTGTTTAACAACAGAACAGGCCATGGAAACCAAAGAAAGAAAGAAGCTAAAGCTGGGTGACTCATTCTGCTACCCCACTTTGTGGGAGACAGCACGGATGACTCAGAAAAGGAAGGTAGCTTCAGATTTTGAGATTAAGATGCAGGTTTGAATTTTATGTAGATATCATGAAGGTCAAATAAAATACAGGTCAAATGACAGCTTTTTCCATCAGTCCTCCTTTTTCTTCTGTGAGGCAAAACCAAACAAACACACCCAGGCAAATATTCATTCAAAGTAAGTGAAATTTTTTATTCAACGAAGAATGTAAAGATTATAATTGCTATATATTTGTGTCCTTTGTGGCTGGATTGGTGTGATAACTGCTTCTCAGTAAAGTCCTGCAGAGTTAAAGTTTGAAAGAAACTAGGTTTCTTCTTTTGAGGTAAATGTTTTTCTTTGCATTGGGTGGGCAGCAACAACGACACAAAAAAGTAACTATTTTGCTGTAAAAGGGAGTTTGACTGTACATTTGTTATTTATTAATATTTATTACTTTTAGAAACAATTTTAACTGAGAATTGCAGGAAAAATAATGTATGTGGGAATAGTGTTATGATTTATATTCCAAACGACTTTTGTGAATCTCAAATTTTCGCCTGTCCACTGACTGTGGTATTCTGGTTATAGAAGCCAATTTTGTCTCTGAGGAAGTACTTCAGCAACAGAATTTGGAATATAAGTGTCATGCAACTGTTTTCTGATTATTCAGTTTGTATATGATTTACCAAAGTAATAAAATAATGAGCACTTACTATCAAATTGAAATGCACGTAAAGTGGGCTTTAATCTGTTCTCCTATGCCCAGGTTCCCTAATGGCCTAATTTGGCTTTTAGGCATTTTTTTATTTACCTGAAGGAATGCCCATTTTGTAGCAGAATAAATGAAATTCTACATGATTTACGTGGATATTGAATATTAATAAGTCAATTAACTACTCAGTAGAAACAGGGATCAAATATGTCAGAGGACCCAACGGCACATGAGGATTTTGACTTTAGTTACATTGACTTTACACTAGAGGAGCTCCACTTTGACAGAGGCAACACTGGTTTTCACAAGTTCATTTTCGACAAATACCATTTTCATGATGCAAGTAATCTCTTGTACAGGCCCTCTTTATGGGCCAGATGATGACATCTCCTGAAGAGGCAGCTTTCCTGCTTGGCACACTTAAAAGGTTAGAGTAGCCAAGGGTAGACAACTCCATAGTCTCTCAGTGAAGAGTGATCGCAAGGATAAGGTCCATGCAAGAGCAGCTATTTAGTGTACCATGGAGAGGAGAAAGGGTCCACATCACAAGGAAGCTTACTTAGCTGGCCTGATGTTACCCAAATTCTCGTTCTCCACTGCCCAAGTGTCTCCTTGCAACAATACCTCCCTCTTACACACTTGGAGAAAAGCTGAGCCCGGAGATGCCCTGGGAGGTTACGTTGCTCTTGGAAAGAAGAAATGCAGCTCTGAAGGCAGCATGGGCACCAGCACGTCCCTGCATGCCTCTGCATGGTGTCTCCAGACCACTTCAGGTGCCAGGAGGCCTCAGGGCTGCAGCATGCCTCGTGGCTCAATGGTGACCAAGCAGAAACCCCTGATCACTGCTGCCACACCTGCCCCCCATGAATTTTGCCATGAGAAGGAAGTGGCCGTGGGGGTCCAAAGCTCCCTTGGGGCCGAGCTGCGCCCTTGGTTGTGCTGGTGACACTATGTGGGTTGGATTCTGGCAGAGCTCCACTCAGCAGGGGCAGACCGGCTGCTCTCAGGAACCCAGCCTTTTGGCACTTTATGCCAAGGTGTGTTTTCCATTTCCTTATTCCAGCAGTTCGAAAGGACAAACCTTGCAGGCAGCATGACACCCTAATTATAGTCACTCCTTGTAACCTGTGCCTTCCTGAGGTGGCAGCCACGCGCAGTGCTGCCGGAGCAGACAGCCTTCTGAGCACAGCAGCCAAGGGACAGAGTCTGCTCCCAGGAAAGCTGGGGCAAAGCCTTTCTCTCACTCTGGGGGCAGTGGAGCCAGAGCCTGCTACCTTCGGCTGCACAGCGCTCCCACCGATAACCACTTTTGCAGGAGTTTAAATGCATGTTTTCCATGAAAGGCCAAAATCCTTTTTACAGGTCTTCGCAAAATGACTGATACACAAAAATATGAGTTCAAAGGTTTGAGATTTAATTAAAAGTTTTCAAAATGTTTATGGTACCTAATGACTGTACCTGTAAGACAGTAAGACTGTTGGTAATAAGAGACTCCTGGAAAGCATCTTGTAAAGCTTTTTTTCTTCTTAGGTGATTTGGTTTACATTTATTTTGTAATCCAAAACCAAAATAAATACTCCAATTCATGAAATAATATGAATCAAATGTTAGTCTCCTTTGTAGCTTTTGCTCCATGTAAAACCAATTGGGAAAGGGAAACCTGATTCAATTTGTTATATGCTCAAATCAGCGTAGATGATAAAAAGCCTGGATTCTGGGATGTATTTTAAGGAATTTTCTAATATTTTAGGGTGAAAGAAGCTATTCTCCATCTTTTTCTAGCTTCAAGGATAGGACATCTTCCTTGTTGTTTATGGTCCACTGCTGTTAAGCTGTAGACTTGTCCTACTGTAAAATTCTGCTCTGAAATCTTCCAGAATCTGTGCTTTACCTAATACGTCCCAGTGGGATGTACCCACTGGAGACTGTATCAACAAGTTTTTTCACTCTTCAGTCATAAGAACTTTGTAAATTATATTATCAGTGTTAATTGTGAGCCCATTAATCTCAGGAGTCTGCTTCAAGTACAGAAGGGTGGTGAACTAACAAAATATCCCCACAGCTCCAAAATAAGAGAAGGAAATCAAAGTAGAGTGAAAAGTTTTTGTACTGACATGCAATCACATGGCCTCCAGCAGTGAAGGTGTTTCTGTTACTTGTACCTTGCATCAAGTCTGTCGATAGCTAAGGCTAGAATCCAGATGTTAAAACTCACTTTTATGTGTATGTTCTTGGACTTTGGCTACTAAATATATTAATTTTTTTCACCTAAATAGTGAGAATCATGTAACATCCTTGCCATAAGAGTTGGGGGGGGGGTGTCATCCACAATGTTTTCTCAAACTATTGTGTTGCTAAGGCCTTTCTGCTTTACAATAGCAAGGAATGCTATACCACCACCTCATGAACTAACATTTAAAAATATACAAATATTTTAGTTTACAGTTTTCAAAGACACAACTTCAGGCGAGAACTTCCACACTGAACATACAGCCAAATAGCACTGTAAGATCTAAAAACCTAAGCAAGCCATGGCAATGCAATGTCACCAGTTCTAATTCTCACAAAGCTACAGAGCTGCTGACCCAGCCTGTATCTGCAGTTCATATAGTTATATCATGCTTAGCTTAGTTTAGCTTTTTCTTCTTCTCTAAGTGCACTGCTTATCAAAATTTTTGGTAGAAATTATTTCATATTTACTACGCTCTTTCACAGTTATTTCATTCAAATACAGTTTTTCTTTGTTCTTACACTTTTCTAACAGCCTAAAACATTTACAAGCAGACTGTTAACTTGTAAAAGATAATCACAATGCAAACATCTACATTTTAAAGGCTTTTGCTACATACATTACACAACTTACACACTGTACATACTTGAGAAAAGTCTAATGCTGCTGCTTTAAATGATTAAGACCAGAGTAATGTTAAGGATGATCTCTTTCAGGCTCTGTATTTGAAAAGACTCAACTACTTCTGATTGTGCATAAGGCAGGGTGAGGTTTGAGACACAAATCTTACACGCAAATGTTTGAAAGAGCTCAATAAAGTTCGATGCTTACATTGTTACTGAAAGATAATGGGAACACATCTCAGAATTTCCCACCAACCTCCACTGAACCCTCCAGCCATAAAGTACTACTGATGGAAGTACCACAGGCCACTTCCATGGGGACTTGAAACTAGATGTTATGAAGTCTCAACTGCTCTAGGTCTCAGGGAATCCCTCTGATGCTGAACACCATCCTGTACTGAGGCTGGTATGGCAGTGATGAACCATACAGGTTTTCATACAGGTTTCTCTGGAACAGCTTCTCAAACGAGTTAATTCTGTGCTCCGGGAAAGTTGGAAGGTCTTCCAAACTAAACACGCTTTCATTCCAGATCCAAGGCAGGGTCAGGTATAAATGGAGATATGCTCTTCAGCAGGATCCTGCTGTACCACATCTTCCCTCTTGTATCTGCAAAAGTGCCCAGAGACAGTAGGAGCATAGGGTCCCATTGCCAGAAAACAGCATCTCATCCTACTGGCTGGACTTCTTTCCAGGGAGAATTTTTAACACAATCCCATGAATCTCCAGGTATTGCCTGGAGATAAAAGAAGGAACTCCACAGGGACCCGTTTGTGGTTCACTGATTTCTGAAATGATATGTCTCTGTTTCGGAAATGAAGAATCTCAGCTTAGGTAGTGCATTCACAACATACACAGGTTTACAGAGGTTTGACACACATTTTTAAATACGTTGGAAATAGTAACTGAAAGTATATGCATTGAAACTGTACATACACTTGATACACATGTATTGTTGGGTCACATTTTAACTACCTTAAACAGCAAACATATGTAGCCTTTCTCAATGGTTATTTACTACTTGTTTAAAATATGTTGTGAAATGTTACAGTGACAACTGTCAAGTTATCTTTCACTAAACATAAAAAGTTTGAGTAATAGTGGTGAAAATAAAAATACTGCATTTATATGATATGTTAAAAGTTCCTGTCAGTTAAAAGCTGCTACTTCATATATTTTCAAATATCCCCATTGAAACACATCTATCTATCTGTATAATTTGTCACCTTACACTGTATACTGCAATACAATGTTTAGCATATTGTAAACTTTTACCAAACAATGACTTTTTAATAAGGAATTGTACAAATATACAGCTATTTATACCACATACATACAAGGCCATTAACATAACAGCAAGATACATATAGAGAACTATGATCACCACCATACATGTACAGTGAATGCTGAAGTTTGTAACAGGTTTTATTGATGTCTTGCAAGATCAGGCAGTGCCAAATGCAGCCTCATCATGCAATGCCACTGTGGTGCACAGTGTCATTAGATGTGCACGGACGCTGTACCGGCTGTTGGGTAGCATGAAAAGTTTTTTCTGAATCAGGCGTGTTACTGAATGTACACCCAAAGCAAAGGATTGGTGATAAGTAAGTCCCCAAAGTTAAGTGGTTAGTGTTTTCCCCTGCGACTTAGGTGCATACTTAAACTACACTTGTAGTTTAAATCTAAAAGCCATAGGAAGGTACTTGACTTGAGGAGTTCTTTATTTACAGAAGTTTCCATTGTGAAATGAAGATTCATTTTTCTCAGCGATACATGAGGGAACATTCATCTGTGGGAAATCCTCCTTTGGCTTCTGGGTATTGCTGCTGCTGGATTTACTTCGACTATGATCTGGTGTGGGCTGAATGGGCAAAGATCTGGCCACCTTGGATTTCACCAGGCAGCCACAAACAAGGCGAAAGAAAGCCCGACGCATTTCCTTACTGGCCAGAGTGTAGATGATGGGGTTCATTGCAGAATTGATGACTGCCAGAGCAATAAACCAGTTGGCTTTGTACAAGATAGAGCACTCCTTGACTCTGCAGGCCACATCAATGAGGAACAGAAGGAACAGCGGAGACCAACAGGCAATGAAGACACTAACAACGATCACGACAGTCCTAAGGAGTGCCATGGACCGCTCCGAGTTATTGTGGTTAGTGACATTACGACTGCTGGACTTTACCAGGATGTAGATACGGGCATAAAGGATGACAATGGCAACCAAAATGGCTATGAAGATACTAATGCAGAACACAACATACTTCTTAGAGTACAGCGGCAAAATTGTTGAGCAATCGGGTAAGTTGCTTATACAGTTCCAGCCAAGGATGGGTAAGGCACCCAAGGAAATTGAAATAAGCCAGCAGGTACCAATGAGAAGGAACACTCTGTATTTTTTATTTGCATCGTAAGGCCTCATTTTAATCATGGTCAAATGCCGCTCAATAGCTATTGCTAGTAAGCTGAAAGTGGAGGCTCCCAGGGCCACAAACATGCTGCCTTCCCTAATGAACCAGATCGTAGAGGACAGACTCAGTGTTTTCTTCCCAGACATAAGAATGTTTACTTTGTAAACAATCCCAGCTAAAAGATCGCAGAGAGCTAGATTGCCAATAAAAAAGTACATGCGGTTGTGAAATTTATTGTTTTTCCATATGGCAATCAACACCATCAGGTTTTCCAGGACTATGAAACTACATAGGATCAGAAATGCAATAGTGGGAAGATCTATATTATCAGTTGCCTTTTCCCTTAAAATAAACTTTCCTGTGTAATTATAATGCAGTACGATCAGAGAGTCCATCTCTTCATTTAATTGAGGGCCAACAAGAGCATCAGGTGGCACAGTAACTGCTGCCATCATTTGTTTGCTGATGCTGGACTTCTCTTCTTTAGTATCACGAGAATTTAGTTACGATAATTTTCCACAAGAGGGAGATGAAGCCACGTTCCTCCAAGCACTCCTCTGGACAGGCAGTGGGTATCCCCAGCTCCAGCAAGCCTCGCATATTAATTTGGCAGAGTGGCTTGCAAACGAGGCTCTAAAAAAAAACCAACAAATACAACATAAATATCACTGTCTTTTCACGTCACTCAGAGCCCACATGGGTGCTCAAGCCACAACATAGATCCAGGATCCGAGAGGGATGCTGACTACAATGGGACACCGAGGTCTAGCATTGCTGCATGCTTATCAAGGTAGTTGTGGATAAGCCATTGCTCATGCTCTGCACAGATGCAACTCTGTGCAGAAATATGAAGTCAATGTGGAGAACTGCTCTTAGGTGTTTCCCCTTAGAAAATTTCCATGATGAAAAAAATGCAGCGGAGCAGTGAGAAGGATTACCAAACAGTCCCAGTAAGTCCCAGTGTGCACAGCAACCAGCTCACTCCTTCTGAAAAAGACCTAAGTATATGTGGGGCTACCAAAACACTACCTCACCATTGCTGCCTAAGCTGCAGCAGGGCAAACTCACTGTTTTAAAAGATTGTCCCTGTTCTGCATGCAGACCTAAGGTAGCAACGAGCCTGAGAAAGTTGGTGTCAAGTCTTGATGACAGTGTGCATGTTGTCAATGTCTAAAATAACTTCCCACCCTTAATGGTAAAAAAATATGCTATTTACAACTAAGGACATGCTCTAAAAGCCAGTCATCATAAACCCAATACTATTTCCCATTCAAATTAGTTGGATTTCTGCTACCCTTTTAAAAATAAACATAGCAAAGCACATCTTTGTAAGTATTGCTTTTCTTTATGGTTCACTCTACTTTTTTTCCTTTTCTACTTTTATGCAAGATATACATTTAATGTTGTTGGGTTTGAGTCTTTTTAAATAAAAAATTGTTATACCAACTTTAATTCTCCTGCTCAATTTCCTTCAGTTTTTCTTTAAGTTATGATTTAGATTAACTGCAACATTTTCCCATGGACTTTGATACATTGCTTTTTTGCAGCAGATCCTCATAGCTGTCTTTTTTCCCATTGCTATATATAAATATTGGGAAAGACATGCACAGCTTTGTTAAAATATCAGAACATGTCAGAAGTACTGTTTTACCAGAAATGTTACAGTTTAGTTGCTGCGTACTCCCACGAGAATCAGTGCTCATGCCCCAGACATATGTATTGAGGCTGAACAGATAATCAATTTTTCAGCTTGGTAACCAAAGCAGGATGGGGATGAGCAGAGAAATGGTCCCATCTGAACCAAATCTGTAAAGTTTGTGGGCTTTTTTTCCTGTGAAAGGTAGGAAAAGAAAAAGTTGTGCTGGATAGGAGGACACTTTCCATTGTCCCAAAATGAAATAGCTTAGTTTAGGGAACTCTAAGAGCTAGAGCTCCTGACATTAACATTTACACACTCAAGGATTACAAACAATTCCCAAACACATGAAAGACACTTTCAAAGGATGGGTATCAAGGGAAGAAATTGAGATCTCAACCTCTACTAGAGACCAGCACACTGATGTTTTTCAGCCTGCAGCCTGGACATCTTAAGGAATATCTGATCACTCTGGTTAATAGACTAGGCTTACAATCAACAGGCTTAGGTTTAATACAGAAGTGTCTGTGCTTTCATTGGAGAACTGCAGCCTTTCAGTACTTAAAGGGGGCCCACAGGAAAAATCAGGAGGGATGCTTTATCAGGGAGTGTAGTGATAGGACAAGGGGTAACGGTTTTAAACTGAAAGAGGGGAGATTTAGACTAGATATTAGGAAGAAATTCTTTACTGTGAGAGCGGTGAGGCACTGGAACAGGTTGCTCAGAGAGGCTGTGAATGTCCCATCCCTGGAAATGTTCAAGGCCAGGCCTGATGGGGCTTTGAGCAACCTGATCCGGGAGCGGTGGAACTAGATAATCTTTAAGGTTCCTTCCAACCCAAATCATTCTGTAATTCTATGTACAGGTTTCTTCAAGATCACAAAAACATATGAGCCACTACTGTTCCAGCACTCTGCTTTGGGCACTTGAAAAATGGGAGATGCATTTTCAAGTGCCTTCTGAAAGAGGGGAGAAGCAAACCACATCCCAGATGAATGTAAAGGGATTTAAAGGATGACCAACACCCTATTTTCCCATCCTCCCTTTTCCTGGATTCCCTACTTCAGAAAAGAAGTAATCTAACAAAAGCCTACAGTGAATTGACTTGAATGCTTTAGTACATTCAGGATGTTTTAAAATTATTTTCTGAGAAAATAATTTAATATTTACCCATTATTATTGTTGTTTCCCTATTCTAGTTCTTAGGTCCAAACTACTTTGGTGAATAGACCTGCTGGGAGACACATTTTACCCAAGAAACACAGTTGCTGCTTGATGTCCTCTGTCTTATTTACTCTGAAGATGACAGTGAGTGTCTCATTCATCTTCCAGGAGTAGAATTGGGCCCTCAAGTCGTTGACCTCTTTTCTGAAGCATCGTAACAGTGAAACTCCAACAGAACAACTAAGGTTCTTGGCTTACAACAAAATGTCAGTGTGTCCATATGAATTGTAAGTGTTTTCCACTGTAAAATAAACAATTACATTTGACTAGAAAAGTATTTGTTAATGACAGCCCAACTAGCAATACTCACCAGACTGGCTGACGGCTGCTTGGGAGAATCATATCATTTAAGAGTACCACATGCAATAAAATAAATGTTTCTGTAAGTCTTTTGCAAACTGAGTTATCATACTGGTCTATCAAAGGACAAATACATTTCTTTCTGTGAAGGAAACAGTATGCCAGACTTATGACCTTATCAGCCACAACTCAGCAGCTATAAACGGTCATGACTGTGCTAAAGGCAATGGTGCTTTACCTGTTCCCCTGGCTGAAGGCACAGACGATGCATTCAATCAGCAGAAATCATACAGGGTCTCTTAAAATTATTACAGCAAACTTAGTATCACAAAAGTAAATCTTTGTCCCTGACAGGCTAGTGGCAAGGCAACAAAGGCAGAACATTACCATGTGCCAGGACTCTCAGGGAATGAATATGACTCACAAGCCACTTGAAAGTTAACATAAATAATAATGTAATAAATTAAAATTTATTCTCTTCCAGCAGCAACATTTCCAGGTAACATCTTTCAGCCATACTACTTTTTTGTTTCCTCCTTTGTAGCCAGTAACTCAGAAAGCAGTTAGAAAAATTAAGGTTGTTGCTATATTGTAATAACAAGACAGCAGCAGCCATCTCCAGGATATCTGTGCCACTGCTTCCTGACAGCTCCACAACTCACTCAAAACCTCTTTGTCCCAGACACCTACAGAGCACTAGCCACTAGCTGCAAAGTATGGACCTCAGCTCAAACTATGAAAAAAGGACCTGGAGAGCCTGCCTGTGGCATGTTGTATGTTGAGCGTTGCTTTGTTAGGTACCTCAATACCCCAAGCTCTTGATACCGCCGGAAATAATTTTTATTTTCTCTAAAGCAAACCAGAGGATCCCTACTGCTGCACCACTAGGTACCACTAGAAAGATCGGCAGTGCAGGGGCAATCTGGTGATGGCCAAAACAGTGTTTGCTAAATTACTCTAATAAGGGCAGTGGTACAATGTTAGGAACCACAGTCGTGTGGAGGACAATTCAGTCGCCTCCTTCAGCTATTTGGCTGTCCTTTGTCCTCCCTGCTCCAAGGGTGGAGGGACCAGTTGGGGTCAGCAGCAAACACCATCATTTGCCCCTCCTGGGAAATCTCCCTACCCACTGTCGTGCTTTGGGGTTTCCACAGCAGTTAGTGTGGTCTCCTGCAAAGGCCAAGGATCTTAGCAGGGTCAAGCTCCCTTCCAAGTTGGAGCAGGGGCTCTCCACCATAGCTCATGTCTCTAGAGTCTAACAGAGTCTGTATGGTGCCTGTGCCACATATGCCACGAAAAAGGGCAATGCTGTGTGGTAGGCCAAGACCCTTCAATCTGCCCTATGGCAAAGCACCTCCACTGCCCTCTCCAGCCCCACCACACAGTGGTACAGGCGGAAACTCAGGGCTGTATCTATCAACAGCTCCCCACAGATAATGCCCTGGGTAAGGCAGTTGGAGTTTACCTGCATTTTTTTTCTAGAAATGTGTAATTCCCAGTGCTAGGAGGCAATGGGGAAGTGGTGATAATAGGGCTACCAAAGCCCTTTAGCAACCATCCCCTGTACATCTCCACCCTCTGCTCCCAGCAGGAGCTCTGGTAAGAGTCCCATGGGGTGCTGAGGGCTTTTATCATCTCATGAGTCACTGGGTACTTTACAGCTGGAAGAATAAGAAATTTCTGTTTTCAAAACAGTAAGCCAAACTGCTCTCCATTTTCAAGATATCCTGAACTCAAAGCAACAAGTGAGAATAAAGCACAAGTGAGAACAGGACTTAACTTCCCACTACCTCCTTTTGCCTACACAAGAACATATGATGCTATGCGTTTAGTGCACTCACTTTAATTCCTCTGGAAATCATATTTTCCTGTCTTGTAAACATCCATGAACAGATTTGACCAAAGACATCGGACTGTCTTTCATAGCACCACCACCACATACCTTGTGGTTCTCCCTTCTCTTCCACACACAGACATATGCTTTGGCCACCAATGACAATTTTAAGAAAGGCAAAGGGAAAAGTCAAGAATGTGTATCTGGAGCCAAGCTTTTGTATATTTTTTTTATTTTTAAAGCCTTTCCAGATGGAAAGTAAACGTGTAATTTATCAGGCATACCCTGTTAAATTTAAGAACAGAAAAAGCTTTTGAGAACAGCAGCACATTTCAATACACATTTCCACTCTGAAATTGAGCTGTACTAGTTGCGAATAAAGTTTAGACAACAAACACCTGCTGCAGAACAATGCCGTGGACAACTCAAATAAACTTTAAAAAGATTTTTTTTAAGTGAACGTGCTGGCATCTTACAGCCTCAGAAACAATGGTTATTTTTCTTGGCCTCTGGATTTTAGACATCAGTGTGTACTTTGTAATTTAGAGCAGCAAACACGCATATCTCACAGAGAAGCTCCCGGCTGGGTTAATTATTGCACGTTAGACACATTCACTTCTTCCCCCTCAGCAGCTCCCAGCGCTCCGGACCTAATCCCCCCGCTCCACGCTCCACTATTCCGTTCGCAAATTTGCATTACTGCAGCGACCTGAACTTTCTGGAGTGACAAACATCTTGTCTCGGCTACTCAACAACACCCCCGACGTGTCCGCGGTGTGACCATCCCACACGGGAAACATTACGCTACTCACAGTCTAGGGCTCTGCTCAACCCGACGCCGCTCCGTGCCTGTACGTGACCCCCCGAAGGTACCGCCGGCATCGTGTCTTTCGCGGTCGCACGACAACCGGCAAGGCAGGCGGGGCGTCGCCGCTCTCCCAGCCCCACGGGTCGGGGATACCTCACCCGCCGCCCGCCGAAGGGGGACAACGCGGCCGCGCCGAGGGCCCCGACGGGCCGGCAGGCACCGGCAGGGCGCAGGCGGCCTCCTGGGCGGCGGAGAGAGGGCAAAGGGGGCAGGCAGGGTGCGGGCAGGGCTGTCGCGAAGGAGAGGAGAAGTACCTGCTGCGTCCCCGGCCGCGTGCCCTGCGCCGCTCTACGGCCGCTGCATCCGACCTCACCGGATGCACGGCGCCGCTCGGCCCACGGGGCTGCGCTGCGCCGGGCCGGGCCGGGCCGGGCGAGGCTGGTATCGCCCGGGCCCTGCCCCGCCGCCGCTCCCCGCGGGTCCGCGCTCCCCGTCGCTGCCCGGGGCTGCCCCGGCCAGGTTCCCCCCGCCCGAGGGCCCGACCTCCCCTCCGGGCTCTTCTCTGCTCGCACCCCTGCCCCGCGTCGGTCCCCCCAGCTCCTGCCTCCGCCGCGCTGCTCCCACGCCGCCGCGGTTCCCGGTCAGGCTTCGCTCCCCTTTCCGGCCGTCGTTGTCGGGCCCCGGCTCGCCCCGCTTCCCCCCGCCCCTTCGCGCCTCTCCACCCACCCACTCCTGGCCGGCTGCTGCCGTCGGGGCGCGGCCGCGGGTGAAGCACAGGGTGTTAAAAGCAGCCAGGGGTGAAATGTGAGGTGGCAGAGCCCACCGCCGATTATTTCTAACGTCCATAAAAATGCAAGGGGAAGGGAGGGAATTCTGGGTAGTCCTTACTCAACTCGGGCTCTTAGCGTGCTGGAGTGAGGTTTACGTCTCCTCCATCTGCTCCGTTACAGAGTCTAATAATGTGATATTCAGAGAGCTTGAGCAGGGTGATGCAGGGTGCAGCATTCAGAAACTCTGGGCAAAAATACGGCTGGTTTGACCTTGAGCTGCCAATTACAGCATGCTCTTAGATACCTCTTGACAGAGTTGTTGACTGAATAATAGCAACTCAAGGACAGTGGTGGGCATGCAGATTACTTCAGTGATGGGAGCTGCACTTTGGAAAAGAAGTTGAAACCTGGATCCTACAATCATCTCATTTAAACATACTTGCAAGATGCCTGTGGGTACAGGCTTTCTGTCAGAAACGGATATAATGAACTGGCAAACAAGAACACTACAACAGCCTTGCTAAGTGCAGGCAGGCATGTAGGGTTGCCTAGTCATCTCGCTGCAATTAGTGTTTTTTTTGGGAGTCTCCTGTCTGGAGTTGAGCATCGTCACACTGGGACTCATGCCACAGGCTCGGCTGTCAGGTTGCCTGCACTGCTACTTGGTGGGGAAGAAAGGTCCTGAAAGAAAGCAGAACTAGGCTTTTTATAGCTAGAAGCTTAAGCTGATGAGGCAGAACAAACAGTGTGTTTCTGTGATTGCTTTTTATCTGCTGAAGATGAGTAATAAATGTCTTCTGGTTTAGGAACTTGATAGGAAATAAGGACTGGTAAAATTCAGTGAAATGGTAAATTCACTTTGAAGCTGATGGACCCAATGGGTAAGGCCCTACTTAGCTATGGATAGGGCTATACTGCGACATGTGGTGGTCCTGGCCTTTTCTCCTTGTCCTCCCATCACGTGTGCTATGTGAAAGCTGCTCTCTTTGGAAGGGAAGAGGAGTGGAAAATTTCCACACCACATAAAAGCACACACCTTTTTTTGGCAAAGGGGAGCCTGGTTCTGTGAATTGGTGCTTTCCCGTTGCACAGGAAAGCCTCGTCAAATAGCTTCCCTGAACGCCACCCCAGGAAGCTCTGTAGTGCTCCTGGCAGTGGCAGCCACTTGCCACTTGTTGTCAAGGCCCAGTTCTTGCAGGGTAGCTGTTTTAGGAAGCAGCCTCTGGACTTGCTCTGTGGTCTGCTGTTATTCCTTGTTCTTTTCACTACACCCTTGTTTTTTGTTTACTACCTTTTGGCTACTTGGACAGGGAAGCCAGTAAAAATGATCATTCTCATCAAACTATAATAGATGAAGGGACGAGATACTGCCACCAGAAAGACTTTTTGGCAATGGTGCCAGGAGGTGCCCTGCTGCCTGTGATGGGTTTGATTTGCCTTCCTCAGTTGGGCTTGCCACCAGTCCGTAAGAGCAGCCCACAGCAAGGCCCCACTATAGTACAAGGAAATTACTTTCCTCTGCAGAGGAGTATGCATGGGAATTGGTGTATTGATGGTGCATACCAGATGTTATCTCTGACCAAGCCCTTTGATAGTGGTGTCTGACATGGTGGTGTCTGAAAGCCCTTCTTCTGCTGCAAAGCACCTTGAGCAATGCAGTCCCACCAGTGAGTGCGCAGATCTTGTGCCTCAGTTCTCCTTTCCATCATGGGAAACAGATCTCAGCCATGGATGTGCCAGAGGGGCGTCTAGCTTGTCAGAGGGCAGCGGTTTCTTGTGGCTGCCTCAGTGCCTGTGGTTGCAGTGGCTGCTTATACCATTGTAGGAGACATAAAGCAGCAGACTGTAGTGCAACCTGGAGAAGCCACCCAGGAGCAAAGTGTGGTAGAGAGTTCCTGCACAGAGACTGCTAGGGGTTTGCCTGGGTTGGCATCTCAGGCCAAAGCAGCTGTTGGCAGCAGCTGATGCAACCCACCAGTTCATTTCTGAACACCAAGCTATAGCCTGTGAAACACTCATACCGTACTCAGCTTTCCACGAAGCTCTCGACCTTGTTGTAGCACTCTTAAATTATATTTTTGTGGGGTAAAAAGATTAATAACCAAAGAAGAAATAGAAAAGAAAGGACAGGAAGAGCAACCAATTTTCATAGCAACCAGGAGGTTAACAGATGAATTTCCTGGGGATAAGGAGTCTCTTCTGCCCTGGAAATTCATGAGTGAGTGGGCAAACAGGATGAATAACAGGAGAGCAGCATTTGCTGATGTTATCGAGGGTACTTAACAGTGAAACTAAAACTGAGGATAAGAAGTTCCTGAGACCTGAAGGTCCTGAGTGACCTGCTGATAAAATGGTGTGTTCATTTCCATGCTGTTAAGTGAAACATAGGAAAAACAGTTCTAATGATACTTGCACAAATATATGCAGAGTGTTATCACTCAGAAGAGGGGTCTCTGTGGATAGTTCTTCAAAAACATCCCACATTCATTAACTGTCAAAGGGAAACTGAATGCTAGGAATGCTTAAGAAAAAATGGAAAACATGGTTAAGCTCTTCCGTGAGCACTGCACCTTGAGTACCACTGGTGCCTCTGTTTGCTTCATCTCCCTATGAATGCAATAAAACACAAAAAGGCACAAAAAGCAACAGAATGCTTATAAAAGTTGTCCCTGCAGGGAAAACGCAAGTTGGCTAGATCTGATCAATGGTGTGAGGAAAGGCAAAAAACACAGTGAACCGAGACAGAACAGTTTAAAACAAAAGGAAACAAATTTCTGTCAGTGTACTGTTGAATTGCAGAACACGTTGCTGCAGGAGAGAAAGGGAAAAGGTGGTTAAACAAACCACATGGAGTAAAGGCCTGTCAATGGCTGTCAAATACAATGAGAAGGCAGGGCATGTCGCAAAGGCTGGGGGACTCAACCAGGGGCAGTAGATGCCCTGCACACTTCCAGCTCCAAAGTTAGCATGGGTCAAATCCTTTCCGAGGTCTTTTCTCCTGTGTTGCAAGAAGGCAATAGTTTTGGCTAAGAGGATAAGCCATAGCACAGGTAACAGCATGACTATTGCCCACTTCTGCAGGTATTGAAAAAAGGAGAGGTTTCTGTAGAGGATTTATGGTGGGTATGGCAGAGGAAGAGTCAGCAGAGTGACTCAGAGAGAAGGTGGCTCAGCTAAATCAATGGAGTCATAAAATGACCTAGTGAGGTTTTCCAAATGATCCTGGGCCTCATAACGCACTACAACAGCCCATAACTTTGATTTTCTGTCATGTGTATTACATGAAGAATAACTGATTAAGAAAAGTTTTTTTATTTTCATATGTGGCATTTGATCCAATGAATGCAGTGAAAGATGGATGCCATTGATATAAAAGGGTTTTCAGTACATGCTTAAAAGTTTAAAAAGTGCTTAAAGTTATTTATATTTACAGATAGATGAAATACATAAATATGCAATAAAAGCTGAAGTTACCCTCAGATGAAAGATATTGTGGTTTCTGTACAGACAAAACAGATCGTGTTTCAAGATTAATATTATCCTTTTCATGTAGTAGTTACAGTTTTAAGTCCTTGAAGAATCTCCTTTTTCTGTTAACTGTTTAGGGCATGATAAAATTTTGGTAACTTCTGTCTATCAAAATTTAAAAAATCATTCATGCAATGTCTTATTAATGCCTTAGTTATAATTTCCTCATATTGGCATTCATCCAATGCTTTACAGGTCTGTCAGTGATTTACTTTCCTGGAGTTCCTGAAGGAATGCTCCATCATTTGGAAAATCAGTCATTTATTTTTGACTGTCTTGGTATGTAAACACAACAGCAGCAGGGCAATTTTAAAATTAGGGCTAAAACAGCGTGATGTTTATCTGACTTTATTTTATTTTCTACTGCTGCTGAGCTATCTTTTTATATTAACAAAATGTATTATGCAACGTTATGTCTAGGTGATGAAGTGCTTCAACTTATTTTTGTAACACCATTTCTGTGCTTATTTCTGTGTCTCCAACTCAGTTTTAAACCAATGTTGAATGCAATATTGCTTAATTTAGAAATTATTAAAACAGAAAAAATAAATCTAATTAATATTTTGATTTAATAGAAAATAAAATAAAATAATAAAAAAGATAACATTTCATTGAAATGCTGTTGTACTATAATCTGCACTGATCAAAATAAATTTGGTTACTACATCAAAGAAGTCATTTGTCAATCACTGTTAAGTATAAGCAGAGAAGATTTTTGAAATTTCAAAAAGTACGGCTTTTTTTTACATCTTCATGCACTTGTATGTCATGGCTATGTACTTGCTGAATTCTTTTGACTTTCTCTATTTGTTTTCAAGATATTTTTTCTCCTTTCTTTAGCAGCAGTAAAGCTGACACACTAACTCGATAAAATACTAACTCTATAAATCCACCACAGGAATGATTGAGGCCAAGATCTTGCAAAACCTGTTATCTCAACATTTCTGACATTTTGTGAGTGTTTGAATCACGGCATTTCATAATGTATGTGAATTCTTATATTTAAATTTGGTATCTTTGGAAAATAATACTCTGATTCGAAGTTCCTTGAAATATTGACATTGCTTTAATACACCATTTTGGAGTTTGCCTTAGAGATGATCACTAACCCCAGTAATCAAACACACACACCTCTTATATTCACATCTACTTTCTGCTCCCTCAGATCATTATTTGGGATGATGAAAATGGAAAATAATTTGACATTTTACAAGATGAATACATGCTTTTATGAAGGCTGTAGCTTTGGACGTCCCTTTTTCTTCATCTTCTTTTCTATTGCTGTTGAGAGGTACAGTCTTGTATCTATCATGCGTAAGTACAGTGTATGCCCATAGGATGTATTTCAGCTTTATGCTGTATATTAACTACTGGGATCATGTGCTTAGCTAAGCTGAACTCTTTCTGCTTCTGCAACTGACACCTTCCTCTAGGGATAACGGGGCAGGTGCTCAGAGCATGGGCAGGTATTTATTGTTATTATGTTGAAACAGACTCAGCTCAACGTGCAGCACTGTGCAGATTGCGCATTAGAAGAAAGGTAGTTGTTATCACAGCACTTCCAGCAAGACATGATGTAAAAAGTGAAATGCAGAGAAAGGAGAAGGGGAAATGAATTCAGTGAAACAGCTCTTTGGATTTCCCCATCTGCATCCTGTGGCTCAACACTGCAGACATGAAGATTGTACGCCTACACCTCTGTCTAAAGGCTTGTCCCTCCTTTCTCTTCTCCACATTTCTCTCACACTTTCCAAGTATCTGTGGTCCCCTCCTGTGCAGGGAACTTCAGGGTGCCATGGGCAGACCCTCCAGGGTGACCTGGGAAACTCGTATGAATGCCACCACTGCAGCATCACCTATCATCTATAGCTCCCGCAGAGCTCCTGCTCCCCAGGCTGCCTCCATGGGACCCTGGCCCAGCCACAGACATCTCTGTCCCCCAGAAAAAGGGAGCAGAGCATGGCTAAGGCAAATCCATGGGCATAGCACTATGCACCCTATTCCTGGAGGAGTGCTATGCCTCCCTAATGCAGTCATACATAATGGGAGCAGACTGCCCCATTTTGTCTGTCTTTTAGTACAAACTAACTCAACTCTCAGCAAAGGTGGCAAAAAGTAGGGATTATTTTGTTTGAAGAGAAAAATAACTAGAACTGTAGGTGATCTGATTGAACTCCATCTAAATTAGCTAAGGACTACATTATGATTAAAAATTAAAATAAATTTGAGTTTTTTAAAATGGATTTTAATTATTAGGGAATGTAAGCAAGCAGATATTATCGGGCAAGGGTGTTGGTTTAAGTAGCAGTCACATTTGCAAATGAAAATGGCACATCCACAGAATACAGAATTAACATTCAAACTTTTTTAGTAACTTCAGTATTCAGAACAGGAAAGTAACTAAGTGCCATTTTGAAGTAGCAGGAGATGGGGTTTACTTAT
This sequence comes from Rissa tridactyla, assembly GCF_028500815.1. Classification (NCBI taxonomy): domain Eukaryota; kingdom Metazoa; phylum Chordata; class Aves; order Charadriiformes; family Laridae; genus Rissa; species Rissa tridactyla. Next base: position 38,169,219 of record NC_071497.1, read on the forward strand.
GATTTTTGCAAGAACTTTAGTCAGTGGAAAAGAAGTTCTTTCCATTTGAGATCTGGTCAAGAGCTGAGCCAAAGCAGCAAATCTGAATCTCTGCATTTCAGATGGAAAGCTTTCAAAAAATGCTAACAAAGTGTCTGCCAAGACCCTGATACTGGTGGTAAAAAAGTCTTCAGAGTAAATGGGTCAGTTTTAACTCCAGAGACAGTTAGATCACCCCGTGATTCAGTGTATTTGAAGCACAGTTCAAGAAAGTTTCCTTCCACTGAAACAAAATGCAGAGCTAGTTCCTTGGCTGCCATCTGCTATCCTGTACAGTGACAGGCTTTATTCACTGAAGCATCACTGCTTTGCATCAGGGAAGGATGGAACTGTTCATATTAGGAGTCCTGAAGGCCTGGGGCAAGCAAAAAAAAAAGAAAAAAAAAACAAATTTGGCAAAGGTTGGGTTCTTGGGATGTTTTGCTGAAAATTGACCTCTTTTAGGAAAGCAAAGAAGCACAAAGCAAGAAGCTAAAGTTTTCCCCTGAGTTAGTACTGACATGATGTTAACAATACTTTTGCAATGCTGGAAGAATGGACTTTATTTCACTGCGACGCTTGATGTGCATTATCTAACTGTCATAATATTGGGGGCACCTACTTCCTACCCCTGCTGAACTAAGCTGAAGCTATTGCTGCACATAGTTGCCTTATTGACCACTTTCCTGGACGTGGTTACCTCCTCCATAAAGACAGTCTATGGTTTGGTCTGTTGCTTAAACCATCAGTGACCCTGTTATACCCTGGACTGCAGAGCACCACGGGTTAAGGTGAGTTTAGCATCAACCCTGCTGTCTCCTTTGCAAGGGGCTGCAAGAGCTGTTCAAGCAGGTATCATCAAGGTGTGATGATAACATCTTTAATGTCTGGGAGCTTGGTGAGGGGTTGCCCTGCCGTGGGCCATTCCATGCATCTGGGCCATCACCCAGGGCTCTGTGCAGGGGACAGAGCAGGGGCTGGTCATGGGGCCACAGCCACTCTGGGCGTGGCCAAGGAACAGCAGGAGATGGGGCTGGAGATAAGCCTCTGTAATGATTAGTGCCCCCAGGTCCTTGACATAGAATCACCTCTGCTGAGCCCATGAGGGATCTTGAATCAGAGCTCTGTGGTATGCCATGATTTAAAACAACATGGTTGTGCCCCATATCAGTTAATAACTGACCTTCTCATTAATTCAGTTCCCTCTAATTTTCTCCAAATTCTCCCAAAGCTTATTCTGGAAAATGCAATCCAAGTTGAGTTTTGAGGCTCACTAGCAGTCTACAGGGAATATGTGGCCAGTTACATCTCGGTTACCACCAGCTGGGACAAGTTATTGCTGATGCGGCACGTCAGAAGCTAAGAAGGAAATTCGTAGCAGGACATCTGGAACTTAGCTGTAGAAACCTAACACCTATTCCCTTAACAGCACAAATAAATAGACACCTTGGCTAGACCTAAGCTGTTCATGTAACAGTGGGTTGGAAAGAAAGAGGCTGTTAAGGTGCTCCATGTCTGCAGAGCATTGTAGCGTACTTGCAAGCATGGGCAGCCTGCATTAAGGCTAGCTACACTCCCCCTAAGACCCGCTTGGGAAGATCAGGACCTCCTAGGAAGCACATGTTCCTGCATTACCCCTTTTGTCTGTTCCAAAGTGGCCATGGGACATGGCCACAGGTGGAAAGCACTGGAAACAGAGGACACTACTTGTATTTGCAGCATGCTAGGCTAAAATCTGTACCAAGGCTTACATCTAAACAGGCTGTATGTAAGGTCAGTCCAGGAACTGAAATGCTAGCTCTCTCTGCCATGAGTAATTTATATGCTGAGAATGATTATAGGGAAGGAAAAGAGAAGTGGAAGAAGGGAGGAGAAAAAACCCCATATTTTAAAAGAGATAATGGACCTGGTTTTCAGAGCCATTGAGAAATTCTGACTCTTACTGGGGCTAATAGGGGTTGAGAGTGCTCAGAAACGTTAAAAATCAGGCATATGTTTTGACTTTATAATAATGACTCAACGTTATGATTTAGAAAAGTATAAAACAAGCAGTGTTCATAAAAGAACCGTTGACCCCTTACAGCAGCCCCTTAATGATCTCATGTCCTGCTCCCTTCAACATCTGTTTCCCTTTAAATGGGAGATAAATTCCTCCCATACCACATAGCATTCTTAAAAACTGTTATTACTTGCTAAAACAAAAAGGTCCCCAGAAGCACTATGTGCCCCTTCTGTTAATAAGACTTTAAGACCTTCTTAAGAGCTAATGGATGGCACGTTTGTTGCTGTTGCATGGAAAATGATGGTTGAAGTGTCGCAGTAAGGGCCCAGCTTACAATATTGCCTGCAGCCCAGTCTGAAGATCACTTGTCCCACATAGCATCACTGTATGGAATGGGATTGCTGGTGGAAGGAGACCTGAAAATGAATGAGGCTTCCCAACACCTTCACCCGTATCCACATGATGCCATAACTGCACATAAAGCAGTGGTAAGTTGTTTTTTTTTCCTTTCATTTCTCTTAGCTGTTCATTGTTACTCTTTTAAAACTCTTCTAAGAATCACCGGGACAGAATATTTAAAGCATCAGTGTTACCAAAAGTTAACATCTTGTCAGTTTTAGTGCTACCGCTCATAAGCGCCCAGGTGTCTGCTGGAGCAGGAACAACTTGCCTAATTGTGGTGGTGTCTATCAAACCTTTTCTCCTGGGTCTCTGGCAGCACTGAAAGTAAATGGATACAGAACTAGATGTAGCTCATGGGTCAAATCATGTGTGAAGTGGTGGATACATATCACTTGAGGAGAATCATTATTCATAATAATTTCTCCCATCTCCAGAGGAAAGTAGGAATGTATGTCGCTGGGGCACGTTATTTTCTGGGATGCTTTTGGAATAGTGTTATTTATGCCCCGCCCATTGGCAAGCCTGGGAGTAAAGGCCATGATCAAAGTCTTCTTTAGCTTAAATACAGAGCCCTGTGGTCCTGGAAGAGCAAATCCTTCATTTGCACCCCTGATGATGGTCATGTAGAGCATGTGGGCACAGAATCTTTACCAGTGGCATACTTCCAGTCTTTACAGGGTAACTGTGCATGCACTGGGGAGGGTTGTGAAAAGGAGAGGTAAACACCCCCACTGGCACTAGGACCATCATTGCTATTACACTGTAAATTGCTGTAATACATTAGTGTAAAAGATACAAGGATATGTCTCAGCATCCACAGATCTCTGCAGAATTTAGACACCTCCTCCACACACGCTGCTGGCATAGGAAAGAAGATGAGTCCCACGGCAGAGGACTCCTCGCTGAAAGTGCCTCTCACATTTACACCTCAGGCCCAAGCAGCTGAAAGCCTCAGGAGCTCAGTTAGCTGTCAGGGAAGTCCAGAAAGCAGAATCCATAGCTCAGCATAAGATTCAGTTTAAAATCTGCCACATTTCTCTGTATTTTCTTCAATGCTCTTTCAACTTTCACTGGGGTAGTGTAAAGGCTGGTGATTCTTGATGATGCTGGCATTTCACAGAGTGACAGAATCACAGAACCACAGAATGGTAGGGACTGGAAGGGAGATCATCTAGTTCAACCTCCATGCCAAAGCAGGTTCACCTAGAGCAGGTTGGACAGGAATGCATCCAGGAGGGTTCTGAATATCTCCAGAGAAGGATACTCCGCATTTCCTCCAAAGGAAAGTCTCCTAAAGAAAATCACCTAAGTTATATGTAGGAGAACATTTCACATGGTGTGATAAAGATGTAATGAGCTGTTTACATCTCATTCTAAGAGCAGTTTGAAGTTTGTGGTATTTATTTTTTGGGAAGTTCAGACATACTTTTACAAGCATCTGTCATTGTTCTATTTCATTGACAAAAATAAGTTACTGCATTAATTTTTTTACTACTATATCACCTTTATTGTATCTTTATATTTTGGTATTTATTTTCAATGGTTAATGGATAAGCTGCCATTACAAAAATATGGAATAGTTTGATGTTATAGTACTCCCAAGAGCTGTAGGACCTGGAATAGCACAAGGTAGTAGTCAAAGACCAGTGTGTTTAGGAGTGGATGTCAACACATGAACATGGCAATGAGTTGTGCACATATCAAAAATGTTGTACTGCTAATAGCATGTCAGGACATCTGTGTCATGATATTTTGTCCAACAGTGGCATAGTCTTTCAGGCTACAAAGGCACAGACTGCCTGTACCAGACACAAAGAGAAAGAGTAGCAAAATCAGTAATTGTAGACTGTTCCCAGTTAAAGGACCTCGCTACTATTAATTCTGATGGAAACTATATGTGCATGTGTGCTCTCACATTGGATAGAGGGGACAGTGCCCATGCGGCTAGCCCTTGTATACAGATATAGTTGTGTCTCTACCAGTCACTCTTTCTCTGTAAATGCTGATTTATAGCCATTCTTTTTCTTATAGGTCATTGTCTTGTGCTGCCTTAGAAACAGTTGTCCTTGTTCTGGAAGACAAAGGAATAACACATGATAGTAGTGGCTGTGGTGGAAAATAATTTACAGCATTCCTTTTTATTTGCAGACTTTGGAGATTTGTTTAAGAAATGTCCTGTCAGCTTTGCACATTTAGTTTTGAAAGGTAAGACAATAGATGGGAAAGATTGAAATACAGGTCTGATGGTTGATGTAACATCTTCCATCGACACATAGCAGATTTCCAAGAACTCTGGGCAAGGAGAAATCTTGTTGAAAGAATATTTCCTCCTAAGAAATCTCATCCATAATGTATGCATGCAAGAGTTTGTAGGTGAGCTTTGCAAACACAAACCTGTGTTATTTTGAATGCTGTTTGTTGATTTCAAAATCTGCTTTGTAGCCATATTTGTACAAGTGTTAATTTGGTAGTCTCAGTGAAAATAGCTACATTATTGAATTTCTGTATGTGCATCTCATACCTTTTGCATTCTTCTCTTAGTTTGCAGTTCCTGTGGTTAGTCAGTGGGTTGTCTTCAGAAGAGTCTGAAAGCACCAGCTGTTGCGTCACTAAAAAGTAGTTTGTGTGTCACTTAAGATCAGTTTCTTAAGATCTCCATAAGCAGTAGTTTTTTATGTGAACAATTTACATATCTTTTTTTTTTTTTTTAATTTCCAGAGCTTCAGCTGTATCTCTGCAAAAATTCGTTCATTTGAAAGGATTGACATGATTTTTTTCCCCAGTCATTTAAAGAGAAGAAAGGAAAAAGTATACTGCTTGTTTTGGAGTTGAACCGGATGGACCTTGTGCGTCTCAGTCTCAGAAGTTCAGCATATTCTTGCAGTCCTCAAGAGATGTACATATGATAAGAAGGTGGACTACAGTAACAGATACCAGAAGCATATGAGGTGAGGCAGCTACCTACCACTGTAAGCTCTGAAGAGCCTCATGATTTTATTCTGGAGGATTTCTGTGATCCACATTTGCTGTCCTGTACTAACTGATGGTGATGCTGACAGTGCTTGATGTTTTTACAGGCTTGTTTGCTGAGTTTTCTGTTGGACCTTGCTTCTAGTCCTATCAGTTAACATCCTCTGATGTATGGCCAGCTTAAAATAGTATGGCTTAAAATAGTCTGCTTGATATGAATTCTTCCTGTTACAAGAGTGGAGAATCAGGCATGACTCCCTAGCACAGAAGAAGAAGAAGAAGAAATGACACAGTGTCTTGAAAGTTTTTGTTGAATGTGGCATGATTCCAGGTATAACCATGTGCCTGCTGGTTAGAGATAACAGAGTCGAGAAGCTTTCCCCATGAATGCTATGCTGTGGGTCATGTGAGGCTGCAAAGATAAAGCATCTGCCTATACTTCTTGTACAATCCCCTGTTCCTTCTTTTCTTGCTCCCCAGGAGAGCTGGAGAAATGCGCCTCACAAATTTCATTTCATCAGATACTGTAGTCTCAGCAATATCCTCTCAAGCATCTTCTTGTCACAGTGAAGAGGTCCCCACTCAGAAAATGAGGTATGGAGTTTTTGGGTAGGTTAGATCTGTTTCAAAGAGGGTGAAGGGATACGCTGACACATTCAGCAGTGTATTTATAACTCTCATGAATAATCACAGGAAGCATATCTCAAGAGATCACCCACAAAAAGAGTGAAATAATAACAAAAGTGCTATAAATATACAGAGGGTGGATGACTCGGGTGAGAGTGACTGCTTTAACGGATGAACTGTGACAGAGTTGCAGGAGGGATATGTGTGTGTGAGTGTGTGTGTGGCAAAGCAAAGCTTTCATGAGTGTATTGTCTCTCTATTAGAGACAAAGACAGAAGGTTTTGTTGATAGGAAAGGTCCCTTGAAGGGTGTTGGATATTTTTCCCCTTTTCTTTTTCTATAGCATACACTGTTAACTCTTTTGCTCTGCTCTTCCTTGAGATTTGTGTTGCTCATCTTTTCCACTGTTTGTGGAGTGAGCATCTTCTTAATCACAGTCATTCATTAGTCCTTCACGTCTTTCATTAAGAAACCAGTGCAAAGACAAATGGACCATTTCAGGATCCTTCAGGACCAGCGTGATATGAGTGACATGGAAGAGAAGCTTGAAACCAAAGGGAGAATTCTCCCAGGTCTTTCCTGGAGTGGCTGCACTTTTGAAGAAATGCTTATGTGCTTGGCTGAAAAGAAATAGCATCTGAGGAAGGATGAAGCTGATGACCTGGCACAGTGAGCAGGAGCAGGCTGATTTCTGAACGACTAAGGCTACTTTATTTGTGATGTGCAGAACTGCTCCCAGCACTGCCCCAATGGACACTTCCACAGGAGCCCTGCTCAGTGTGAAGGAAAGCGCAATCATCATCTGGAAATTTAACATCTCTGGTTATAATTAATTAGCTGCTAACTGGTTTGGTATGAGTAGTCAATACTGTGGTTCTGTGGGACTAAGATGTATGCATTGCTGTTGTACTGTACAAAAGGACTAGCCTTTCACCAGGGGGCCTTAACAGATTTTCACTGTGGGAAATACTGAGTAATATTTGGACTGTTCATAAAAAGCATATGGCTATTTTCTGACAAACATCTGTTTATGTAGAGAAAAGGTTATTGTCTCTCCCTATTTTAAAGTCCATTTTATTGCCATGGAAGATATCCTAGTGTTTATGTAGGACATCCTAAAAGGTCTACGATACCAGGAATCTTAAAAGGTTTGACCTGCTTTTTGTGGTTGCAAGTGGCAGATTTGTGCTCAGAAACACCTATAGCATTAGGATTCTTCCATTCACTCTGGGGCAGTGGACTTATATTTTATTTCTGCAGCTTATGAAACTTTTTGCTGGGCCCTTTGGTGAGAGAAAGGAGCTGGTAATTCCCTCCTGAGTAGCTGCAGGAAGGAATGCGCTTTTGGAAGATGGACAGATGTTCCTGCTAGGGTTCTGTGCTGTTCAGAAATACCTGCCTTCTATGAATGCTGCTTGCTATAGTTCACAAAACTTTTTCAAAAGCAGGGGAAACTGTGTGGTAGGAAGAGGTGGACCGGTTGCTGAACAATTCCATCAATCACATGGAACTGCCCTGGAAAATGCTGTTAACGGCTCCTGTAAACCGAGATCTCAATGTCCTGTGTCCTTCTTCCTGTATAAAGGACAACTGGGAACAAGGTATATGCTTCTCTGACAGGTTTTGGTGATGATTACTGCAAATATCATGTCTTGTGGAAAACATAACTTGGTTTTTTTTGGTGGGGATTTCATTATATTACATGTGGTTTCTTTATGTAAAGCATGTTCACAGTTTATGCTGTTCAAAGTGTGAGACTATGAATTGCTCAAAATGCGAAACTACAAGATGTAAAGATAGCTTCAAAGATTTTGAAATAAACAAGGAAGACTACATCAAACTAAATGTTATTAATAATAAAGGAGAAAAAATGCTTTGTTTGGATAATAGTGCCATGAGGAATATAGCCCAATGGCAGGGAAAATATGCTTGGAAATGTGGCATAGAAGGCAAATACACCATGATTTTGTACAGCAGAGACCTGCAGAAGTGAAAGTGAACCTTGTGCTGCATAGACGGGCTCGGCAGATGAGTCTACCGTATGGTTTCTGGGACACTTCTGGTCCAAGTTCTCTTTTTTCATGACTGTGTGTCGTATGCAGCACTGGGTCAAAGCCAACGTCTCAGCAACTGTCAGCCAGGAATATAATCTTGACACTTTCTCATTTCCGGAGTTCACTTTCCTTCAAATCCTTTCCCTTTCAGGACTTCCCATCTTGGCTTGTGGCAGGTTAATCAAAGGGGATAAGGTGAGATGGCCATGGTAGCAGCCTTCACCGTGAGTTACAATTGACTGTTGAGACCAACTTCCTACAATTTCTGACGCTGCTGCCATTTTGAGGGATGAGGAGGGGAATGGCTTAAAAAGAGTAGTTTGAGAATGAGGACCAACATGACAGCCTTGCAGACCCCCCTTGGTGGTGTATGGTGCCCAGGGCCCAGAGGCTCAGAAAGGCAAAGGGTGGCCAAACTGGGGCTACCACCTTGGCATCACTTTGGGTACCCAACCTCACCGACATTTTGGCGTGCAAAGGACACAGAGCAGGTCTCAGTGCCTGCTGGTCCTCAAGTGGCAGGTGGGTGTTTAGAGAGGAGGGTGAGAGGGTTGGAGGGAGGAAGGCAGGTGGGATAAACCAGCAAGCCAGGAAAGGGACCTCCCTACCCTGTGGAAGGACCAGGCAGGGGCAGGGACCACCATTTTACGGTGTGACTCCAAATAGATCCAGTTCTGAAGTTGTTTAATAACAACATGCATTAAAACACAAGCTAATTTGAAATTAAAAAAATAAATATATATATATATCTACAAATTTTTATGCAGAACACCTCAGACTGACCAGGTAATAAAGTGTAAATAAGTCTTAACCTCTAAATTTTGTTTAAATTACTGCTTGTCTACAACAAATTAGAGTGGTTCCTGTGTATTTGTTAATCTGAGAGCAAAATTAACCGAAGATATTTTACAAACTGGAGCTTTATTCACTCAAAGTATTTTTGTAAATTGTGTTGAACATTGAAAGGTGCCAAGGTGTTTCTATTTATGGAATATTTTATTTTCTCTTTGTGATTTCCTATATGACCGTTAGGTCCCTATTGTGCCTAAAATAAAAGCACAGACAGTTCCACTCAGACTTTTTAGTTTCATTTTAAAAAAATTACTAATGTATTAGCCTGCAAGTTAGCTGAGGTGATATGACAGAAGTTTTTGTTACGATGGGATGCAAAAAAATGATTTACCTTAGTTCTCATAGCACAGCTTTTGAACAAACAACATCAAACCACCTCAATCAAGGGTAAACATCTAATGTGCCTTTGACAATTACAAGAAGTGCTGTAAAAATAAGTAGGATTAAGCATAGCACAATTGCCAGCCTGGCACAGTGCCTGTGCAGGGTCCGCTGCATGCTGTCACAGAACAGGGAAGAATTTTGCTTCTTGTTCCATTGTTTCCCACTGGGATTGTGGAGGGGAAGTGCTAAAGGGTAACCTTGATGTTTTTGGGGTGGAATAACATAGAGGCAGCACAGACAGGGCACATTCCCTGGCCACCCTAGGAGGAGATACCCAGGGCTGGCTCCGAAGGGGCCTCCTTACACATGGAGAGACAGAGGTGTCTTCAGACACAGTCCAATAGGTATCAAATCTGACAGGATGACTATGCATAAAGGGTGTGATAGGCAAAAAGCAATCAGCCGAGCAAATCTATGTTAAGGCTTGCTTTCAAGGTCTCTTCTTTGTACTAATCTCTCTTTAATTCTGTGTACAGCTAGCACACACTAAAGGAAGTGGGGACGCCTGTCGGGGCATGCAATGGTACCACTTTGCTCACTGCTGTGATCCTTGGCACAATAAGAAATCTTGTCTGAAGAAGAATAAATATTCATTTTCTGTTATCAGAAGTTGTTTGATCACCATTTTTTAACAGCTTAAAGCATAAAAAGAAGTAGCAACCAGCAGCCATAGGACTGTGAGGGGAAGGTACAATAGATTTACTAAAGTTTCTCTGACATACGAGTTTTCATGTTGTGAAATACCTCTGTTATTTTTCTGAGAAATAAATTTTGCTCTTGCAATGAGTGTGTGGAATATGATTTGAATGCACTCTGGACTCAGGCATTAAAAAGGCAATGTTAAGTGCCAACTGATAATAGATTTCAGTCAGAATGCGATTACATCTGGGTCTCTTGCTTCCTGGGAATGTGCCTAAATATTTAAGGAATTTGATTTTGGAATGAACTACAGATGTTACAGGCTCACCCTTTATGCTAGAGCCAGTTTGGACTAACTCTCAAAATGTCTTCAAGTGACAGAGAATTGCAGAAGAAGTGGGGAAAATGCATACAAATGCTTGATGTTACATAAATACCGGCTGGAGTGTGCTTCACAGTTAGTAAGCAAATATTTAACAGGAAACACCAATGGCTCCTTCCATGGTGTTCTGGCAAGAAGAATTTCCTTTTGTATTTTTGTAAGCTGAGCTGGCTCACACATAAGTGAAGCTCTGGGGAGACTTCCTTTCTTTTATTCTGGGATTTCCACTGGGAAAAATTGCAATTAAGATGATCTAAAGCGGCTACACATGTGACTGCAGCCTCACAGCCCTGAAAGCATGGTGGAGATGGGGTGTCTGGGTACCGTTGTGTCTGTGACATGTTTGCAGTAGCGCAAGGCCATGAAGTTTCCAAATCACTTCTATCTCACCTAATGAGTCGCAATCCTGCTGCCAGGATACCTGTGTTGTATGTATATTTGTGCTACACTGGCCAAGGGCCACAAGAATTTGTTAGCATGGTGACAAGCTTCAACTAACCAATCCTGTGCAGAAGTCCCTTTTGGCAGACTTTCTTAAAAAAATTTCTTTTTTCCTTTAATTTCTTTTTTCAAGATTAAGATCTATGTTTTGCTGAAGTTCCATGTGGACTTTTGAATTTGTGGCAGCCTGAAGAGATGCCCATGAGCACAAAGGACACAGGAGTTGCAGTCAGAGTCAAGGCAGCACTCAGCAGCAATGCACTCTGAAATTAACCCTGCTGCTGCCTCTTCTCCTATCGTCCCTCATAAATCATGCAAACACTGGGCACTGGAGTCACTCTCCAAATGAGTTACATCAATTACTTCAGCATAAAATATGCAGTATAATCCACGTCCAACACACTCTTCTCTCCTTTGTATGACTGTTTTTTCTGCCAGCCTTTGGGATTCATAAATGTGAAACTGTCCACAGTTGGCATTTTGTTGGTTGCTCCTGAAATGAAAATGGTCAAACAACATATTTCAAATGGAAGCTGGGTCCTGGGAAGCATCACAGAGTAAGTGTGTGTGTAATACACTTTCTGTTTTTGATGTACTGCCCTTTAATTTATGTGCCAAACCATGCTCCAAAGCTTTCATATGCTATTTTGTATTAATGGGCATAATATATTATAAATTGATAAATAAAAGGAGAGCAATATGCCAGATAGAAGAAATTATAACCTTTTAATTTTGAGTCTACGTTCAAAATATTAAAGTTGGAAAGAAAGGACGATATTTTCAAAGCACTGAAGTAAAACAGGAGCTTGTGTCTTAGAATTCACCAAATATCCAAATGGTAATAGAAAGTGTCTGTCTCTTCATCCAGCGTACAGTGACACTAGGGCAAACACACACGAAGCTATGTGGGATGACCCTAGGCTTCAGGACATACTTATATATCAGAGTGATGCAAATACTGGACGTATCATCAGTCTAAGTTAGAATATCTACATTGGATGGATACTACCTTGTTCTGAAAAACTATCTGTTTTGCTAAGCTCATTGAGCAGCAGTACTGGTTGGTTATATTACTTTCCGTTTCAGATTGGTCTGAACTTAAACATTTCTGTTATGCAAAATAAATAAACCATTTGCTCTTACATGGCGGCTTTTGAGACTTTGGAAGGTTTAAGACATACTGCTCTTGCCAAAAAAAAAACCACCACAAGAATGACAAGAATGAAATGAGTAGCATGGGATATCTATTATTCTCGCACTTATTTTGTAGAATGTACAAGAGGGTGGTATTTTATAAAACTATACCACATAAGTAATAAAATAGCAGTTTTCTTGTTCCATAACAACTGCCCACTATCACTTGACATGGAAGTAATGTATCCCTTGATGCAGCAGAGTTATCTAGCTTATGCTAGCAGTATCTGGCAAAAGCAAAAAGTTTTAGAAGCTTTCTACTATATCTAGTTTAGCTCCTACTTCTATCTGCAGTATTTTGAATAACTGGTTGAGCATAGCACTCAGCCACTTCCAATTCTCCTTGAGCAACCTTGTGTTAGTTTCTTTACATGCTTATGGAGAATAACACAGATGGATGCATCCTAATGATCAGATTTTTGACTGCTCATTTTGGAAAGAATCAAGTCCTGTACTTCTGGCCATGATTTCACAGAAATGCCACACAGCTTGGGCCAGGATGCCTGACTGGAGAAACAAAGCTTATCTTTCATCATGCTCCAGTCTGCTAAGAGCAAAACTGAAGTAAATGGTTAGGTTACTTACAATATACACACAGTCATTTGGGCAAATTCTCCTCTCAAGACTCATTGACATCATGCCATTTGCAAACATACATCAGGGCTGTGAAGGTTCATTTCATATAAAAAGAGGTCCTAGCTTTTTAGTCTTGTAGAGAAGTTAATACAGAGATGTAAAAAAAAGGTCTCATCCTTCTGCAGATTCTTAGTGGCTACCAAGCATATAAATATAAAGCCAAAACTTCCCTACATGTAATTCATAGTCCTTTTCTGTCAGGAAAACCACCGATCTCTCACTGCCGAATTTGTCCGCCACTACTGTAAGCACTTAGCTGAAGTGGTTGTTTTGGGAGGGTGGTCATTTAGTTAGGGGGACACAGACACACACACACGTCCATGCACACACACGTTCCAAAAGCTGGTCAGCAAGCCTCTATAGTGGGACAATCTCAGGTGATGATACTTCAATCCTAGGTACCTCAGCTGTCCAAAAACTAGCTGGGTTATAATGTCACTTTGTTCATTTGGTCTAAAAAATGCAAAATATATTTCTCCAGGGCATTGAAAACCCTAACCTAAATTATACAAAATGCAAAGTATAATTCAGGTGCTGGGCAATGGCTTCCTCTCCTGTGCCTCACTAATGACCACTTCATCTGGCAGCAGAGCAGAAGATTCTTAAAAATAGGATGGTTGCAGACCAAATAGGGTTGGAGGGACACAACTACTCTCTTGAGATTTACAAATATCCAGTAGTCTGTACCTCTGTCCTCTTGGCATATGACCTTATTCAGTTTTCAAAGACAAATGATATTAAAATTGTGTCAAGCTGAAGAGTATATACACACATAATTTTTGGTAAAGAATATTAAGGGAACTTAGTAGTTGTCAAATAAGAATGCTTTGTATAGACAGGAAATTTTCAGCTAATTTTAAGTTTAATTGGAATCCAAACAACCTTAATCCTTTCTTGTTATGTTAAGGGTTATGTTAATAGCATTCATGCAATAATGCTTAATTACTGATTTTAATGGATTTTCCTTTTTTTCATGCAGTGAGAGTCACATTGGAAGTGAGAAAAGGCTGCTATGTTGCTTCAAAATCTTCTGAAATAAATATAGGGTGTATGTATATCTCAGTCATTAGCAACTAGTTTTTTCCTTGAGTGATTCAATATCTCCTAAACAACTGTGGCTACACAAACCACGGCTCTGAAACTGGTCCCTCTGGAGAGATCTTCCTTCACTGATGGACATTTTTTTTCTAGAGAGGATTACAGAATGGATGGATGCCAGGATTATTTACAAGTAGTCTAATTTCCCTAACAACTCTCTCAAACCATTCAGTTGGTTCAGAATATGAAGGATACTCAATTATTCAATGAAAAGGTTAAGCCTGCGGTAAATATGCATAGTCAGTAATGAAATGTACTTCCCCTGGGTATTTTTTTAAAAGGATACAGACTGACAGATGTTTACCACATCCTTTTGGATATGTTTTCTGAGGTTTTAGTTTGCAACACTGCTTATGCTTATTTTCAGAATACACTCCCTTGACTTCATTGCTTTACTGAAGTTGTAGCTGGGTGACAGTGAAATAAATCAGCCATGAAAATCCATGTGCATCCAAGTCAAGACAATACTTCTAATGACATTTCTGTGTAAGTGTGAGTACCTTGCAGCACAAGAAGGGTCAGGGAAGAGCCCATCAGACTCTACTGGCCCCAGGCTTGCATCCATCCATCTCTTTGCTTCCATTATCACAGTTTTTCTGCTAAGTATTTTGCACATAGCCGTCAATATACATTATGATACATATATAGGAGCTTGTAACTGTACTGTTGTTGACATATTTGGCTCTGGTGCTTGGATGGTGGCTGTTTTTTGTCTTCAGTAATGGCTGCAGTTTTGTTCTGTTAGTAAAAACTTTTGCTGAAACAGTGGGATTTTAAATTGATAAATGACTTGGCTGAAGATAGGCCCTACGTTTAACTAAAACTATTCCAACAATGACTTGCCTTGAGTGCCAATATTTTTCATGAATAAATGCAAAACCTTCAATGGAGAGGCCACACACAGGTTTCATTGCAGGACTGAGCTTCAAGCACAGCATCCATAGTGTTGCGGTCTCCACTGGGGGAGAGTGCAATGCCCCAGTGCCCTCATAGCATAGAGCAGGAGACATGCAGAAACTAGCTCAGTGTCAGAGCACTGCTGTGGGCTCTTAGCCGAGAGCTAACAGTGATTTGCAAATCTTGCTCTTCATGCTATGCTCACAGAGTGTATGGGGGCCTGTGGGAGCAGTGACTTTTCAAGTATTTGTGTGCAGAGGCCACACATCCATGGGCTTTTATCCAGGCTGCAGGGCTGGGTAGAGCAGCTCCCTCTTGCTGCTCCCTCCTTGCTGGTTCTGGCTGCTCCCTCCTTCCACAGCATGGCCCAGCAGCCATGCCATTGCACACGTTTGAGTGGCTGGGGGGGTTGACCCCAGTGTGGAAATCATTCAGGTAAAAAAGAAGGTGGCAAAAAAAGGAGTTATTCTTAATGCAATCACTGGGAATTGAATTGTGCTTTGGATCAGTTTCCCCATGAATCAGAAGGCACTTGTTTGTGCAGGAGGTGGCTTTGGCCAGCTGTGCCTGGGGTATTTGAATAAGCTTCATGGATAGAGAGAGGTTAGGGGTGTTTAGCCAGAAGCAAAAGGTTGAAATTAACACCCTGACTGAATTTTGTTTGTACAGATCATTCAGGAGTAGGAATGACAGATTTAAAGAGGAATGCAATGTCAGGGAAATTTGCATAACAGTTAAATATTCCCTGTATCTGATTTGTCTCTTTACAGGCTCAGAGAACAGTAGTGTGCATAAGAACAGCACTAAGGTGAGGTAAATGCCTTAAGAGACACAGGGTTGAAGTCTCCTGGAGCTGATTTAAAGTATAGATAGATATAATTACATTTTTGTTTCTTTTTACTGACCTTTAAAGCTTTTGGAACTGTTGTCTGTATTTTGATTGTGTAAGTATATTTATCCTTTTTTACTTTGTTTGAGATTTGTGTTAATGCTGGTTTCTGAGCAACAAGTATCATTATTGATCCATCCCCATGTTTTAAAACAACTTCAGGAACACCTGCCTGCTTCCAGTGCTCATATATGATTTTTAAGCATAAAAAGAAACACAATATACCTCCACTGACCTGCATGGGGATTGCTAATGAATAGATCTGTATACTACAAGTGTCTTTGGGTGACTAGTGTTAGACAGGAGGCTGTAGTCCAACACTGACCTACAGCAGGACACTGGGAAGAGTGGTCAAAGCCCAAGGGCTCCCATGGCTCTGCAAATTAGATGCTGCTCTTCCCGTCTAGTTTCCTGAGCTTTCATGGACTGAGAGCAAATCTGCAATATTGTGCCTGATTGCCAGTGTAAACGGGGGCAAACAGGGTCTGGAGTTAGTAGGAATGGATGTGAGACCCCTTAGTCTTCCCAGAAATCCATCACAAGATAGTAAAGAAAAATAAATGAGAAGCTTATAATTAATTCAAGCTAATCCTCAGTCCACGGGTTCAGAAAGTTGAATGGTTTAGGGAGACTTTTTAAAGTGTGTTCATTTAAGTAACACCTCATTTTCTGCCTTAACACTTGGAAATATTTGCTCTGAGGACTGGTCACCAAAGTCTTTGGTTTCATCTGTTGCACACTAACATACTGAAATGCTTTTAATACTTATTACATTCCCATACAAAGAGAAACAGTTCAATTAGACAATCATGTCAAGATGTTGATTTTTCTTATTTCTTGTGGAATCTTTCAGGGGGAAAATGTCTTTCCCATAGCGTTTCAAGGATATTAACTGTCTTTGTTGTGTACTTATTATATGTAGTTGGTTTTTTATTCTCCTATTGTATTCTTATTATTACTTTATGTTGCAGTAATGCCCAAAGACTCCAGAAAACTGAGGATGTCATTGCGCTAGGAAAAAAAGAGGCCCAGTCTTCAACCTGAAAGGCTGCCGAACCAGTTCTTGTTTACTTTTTTCCATCTTATAGAAAAATAGGTATTTGAGAGCTTGGCTTCAGTGTTACTGATAAATGCAAGCAGTCTGGATGGCTTGTAGGCATACGCCTGCCAGTTACAATGAACTACATTATGCATTACTCCTCAGCTGTGGTGTGGTCCAGAAAGACCTAAAATACATATGTAACTAGAATTTCCTATAGATCTACAGCTAATATAAATGCCCAGATATTGTAACAAGTATGTAATGACCTAGAAGGAAAAATAAACTGAGAGAGGTATTTAAATGCATGTTATTGTTTTGGGTTTTTTTCCAGTGAAAACTATGCAACACAAAATCAGACTCCATTTTATAGTAAGGTTGAGGTCAAAGGAAATACACTGTTGCAGAAGAGACGGATGTGGTTCACAGGCAGAAGGAGAAATCTATGGAAATACAGATAATATTACATAAGAGGGAGGAGCGTAGTTGGATGGGCTATATGTCAGAAATTTACCATGATCTTACTCTCTTTTTTAGTGGGTGACATGCCATACCATCAAAATTTTCTCATTTCTTGGGGGAACATCCAGATGGACATTTACACAAAAGCAGTGCTGCTGCATGAGAGGTTAAAACAGCTCTGCAACTATAGCAATGGAAAGCACCACTGTAATGCATCAAATAAAATATGAGAGGAAATTGTCCTCTGAGCAGACCCTGACCGAAATGAGAAGTTGCAAGCTTCCTTTTGCTCACAGCACATCGGAAAGCAGCAGAACTCCCTTAAATAGATATTATATGCTGGCAGTAGAAGACTTACAGAACTCGAAGCTTTACTTAAACTGGCAAGAAAAAGGTATGAGGGGAAAAAACCCAAGCCACTAATGTGTTATCTACAGTGGGGAAAGTTTCTTGAAGTACTGGAATGCTGCATCACCACATATCACGAAGTGTACAAATGCAGAACATGCTACCCAAGCAGCGCTCACCTGGAAACTCTGTTTGCAGGTCATGGACACTAGCTGCATCTTCACAGACATAACAGCACTGTGTCCTGACTTGACTGCAGGCTTTCCAAGGGCCAGGATCAAATCTGAGGGATCATTAATAAAAGACTAGTTCACGCTCCCACCCAGGTATTTAGGAAAATTAAACTAAACTACTTGCTGCCTAGTTAATTAACTTTCCCCATTTACAAATGCCATTGGCATTGGCAAACAGTATTTTACTAAAAATTATGAGGTCAAAGCAGTGGGAAGATAAAGGAGTGAAAACAGCAACACTGGATTATTCCTCACCCAAAGAACAGCTGTAGCTGTTCCTAGTCCTGCTCTCCTCTCTGGTTCTTGATGAGGCATCGGCCTGGCTGTGTACAGAGAAGCAGCACCTGCACCACACAAAGTGCTGGTGGCCAGGACATGAGGCCCAGCCCCACACACCTCCCCACAGACCATGTGCCTGCTCAGGTCTCCCTGCTCAGCTGCCCTGCTCAGGCACTTCGGCAACATCTTTGTTTGTCCAACTATTTCAGCTCTTCCATAAAACTCCCCATAGCGCCAAGTCACTTTCTCTTTTCAGCCCTTTGAAGACTCCTAAACGGGTTTTCTTTTTGTTTGTTTGTTTTTTTTTCTTTTATGATTTAGCCTGTGGGCCTCATGGCAAGGAGCTTTTCCCCAAAGAGAGGAATGACTAACGTGGGGCACACCTGTGCAATCCGCTGATGGCCCAGGTTTCTTACCGTACTTGCTGCCAACTTCCCACCACTCCGTGATGTGTCTCCCAGCTTTTTCTTTGCTAGAAGTGCCACCTGACCTCAGCTCAGCAGCTTGTGTAAAATAAACAAGCTTTGGGTCTGGGAGAGGTCCTCTCCTCCAGGGCCAGCTGATGGGGAGAGGAGGAGGAGGGATTGAGAGAACAAGCTGTTTTCTCTTTTAGGCCCACATAAGCTTTCCTTTTTTTCCTGATGATTTACAGACTCTGAAACGTTTAAAAAGTTTGAAAAATAACTAAATATTTCTTCTTGTTTTGGTTATTCAATTTTTGAATAGCACATTGATTCAGAACAGAAAGTCACGTGAGCTGGGATTCTCAGATGAAGATAAGGAGACCTCAGACAAAGGATCTGTGCATGGCCCAAAGAAGCAGAAACTTCTAACCAGTCACTTTGCTTCAGATTAAATCTATACAAAACAAACTTTACAAACATGCATGCAACCGCAGCATTACTACCAGTTTGGCTACAAATGTCTTCTATTCCTGGGAGTATTAGCAGAGGAAGTTTCCCTAGGATCAGTAGCTGAGGTAGCCAGGACTACAAAGAAAATACAGGGAAAGCATAGGTGGTAGTGGGGAAAATACAGCCATATGTCCCAGCTTTCAAAAGAAAACAAAAAATAAGGACCACCAGGTTTGCTCCTCCTCACGGGGCCTGGGAGAGTTGAACTTTGTTTAAATACAAAAACATGGGAAATTTAGAAAGGGACTGGTTTGGCTGGAAAGGCTAAACCCGAAGACCCATTAGGCCGAACCACAAATGGCTGGGATGCCAGTTTTTTTATGGCTGCCGCAGGCAAATCAGCTGCTGTATCTCATTTCACTGTAGTGGTGCCACAGTAGTTCAAAGGTTGTCCAAGTTTTTGTTGTGTTCAGATTTCATCAGTGGAGCAGCAGCTTAGTAAATATATGGATATTTATTTACTCAGCTTTCTCAGGCAGGCTTAGCTGTAGTACTGACAAAACCAAAGCAGTTGGACCCATGAGTTAAAAGCATGTGGTTTATTTATGTCACTTAAACTACTAAGAGACAAGGAGGTTAAAAAGCTCAGGCTGGTGTTTCCTAAAAAGCCAGGAACACCTAGCCCTATTTTAAGATAAAGGCATAAAGGCTGTCTGGAGGAGAAAGTTGTTTTCAAATTGTTGACATATTAGAAGCTGCTGTGCTGCAGGGAGATAACTGTAACATAGTGACTTTTCCATGGATATTTACCTTGGCACCAAGTCAGGGGGACTGTTCCTGTCACAGTCTTCATTAAGGGTGTCCATGGGGGCATTTCAATGTTACCAACTTTGGCAATTTTATAGAAGTTCCCACAGTTAATGGTGATTTTCTTGGTGAAAGTCTTATCCCTGTCACTCCGGTTATTATAGGGACTTTCCAGATCTAGCTTTTAAAAAATCATAGTTTTAACCCATGTGGTGACTAGGTATCCAGTTAAAATGCATGTGAAATATTAAAGAATGGCAGGAAAATAAAAGCAGCACAGCATTCATTATGCTTTTTAAAAAACCACAAATTTTAAAGCTAATCCCTGGGTTATTCTAGGCATGACTCATGATTTCTGTATACCCAGGGTTAGTTATAGCATATCCTGATTTACGGCTTTCTCTGAATCTGTGTATCTACACTCGGCTACATCCAGGCCAGCTGGCTAACATCATGGTGGGAACAGCACCCACGACTATATCATTTTGTGGGCATGTGCTGTGCTCCTCCTTTTGCTCCCTGGAATGTATGAACTCTGTATTTTGCACGGGTGCCCAGAGCAGCTCACAGGGGTCAAAGTAAAACTAAGAAAGAAGGACATTTCCCACTAATGCACCCTCTTGCAGTGAGAATCTGAGATAGAGTGGATTTGTGCATCCCTGGTTGTACCTTTGCAACTCAGGAGCCATTTGTTCAAAACCTATGTGGTGGCAGGGAGACCCTCATTTCCTCACCTGATAGTACTCTTCCCTAGTCTGTGCTAACCCAGAGTCCAGAGCTTCCCCAGCAAGAGCTGTGCCTGGCTGTTTGGTGACTATCTACCCCCCTCCATGCTAACTCAACTGGCAGGTAAGCTTGGCCCAACTCTGGGCAGCTGGCATTTCTGTAAAAAAGCAGCATCTTCTCCCAGGAGAGCTGCACCAGGAGGGTGACTGGAGATGGGAATCAGGCACTAATTGCATCCTGCCTACGCATTGTTGTGGTGTTAGCCTGCTCTCCTCTTTAGAGTGTTAAGCACTTCACTTTTCCCTGGCTAAAAAGTTGCTGCTTAAACATTAGCTATAGTCCCTTGGAAGTTATTGCTGACAAAAAATTTTTCCTCCATAAACACTAACATCTGCCAGTCCTGGGAGTCAAGTCCATCCTTAGAGCAGATACTGCCCGCAGTCCCCAGAGGAGAGGGTTGAGCATCCCGCAGTGCCTGGGTGCGAGAAGCACTCTACCTGGGGATGGGATCATTCATTGAAATGCCTGATGTTTGATCAGCCAAGATGAAGCGAGCCATAAATAAAGTTTTATGCTGTGTCCCACGCTTCACACAGCAGCCTGCCTTGCTGCTGGTCATACTGTCTGTGAGCACATGCTGTGGGAATGGTCTGGAGCTGCATATCAGTGCAATATGCAGGACAGCTAGTTGACCTTGTGTCCTTTGGATGACACCAGAATCGTGTTTAGAAGCTGCAGCAGGGCAAAATGTCTGTTCGATTTTGGGACTGTAGAAGAAAATGGCATAGGACTGCAAAATGCATTTTTCCAGCAGCAATCGAGCTATACTGTACATGTATCAATAAAGTATTGAAAGGCTAGGTTCAGCTCTCACTAATTAATTAGACCAAAAAGCGTCTGTTGATGATTAAATACCTTAACAGATAGTCATATGCTTGGGGCATCCTTGGGGACAGTTCCTAAAGTAAGAGTGCAGTTTCACAAGACAAGCCGTGAAGAGAGGCAGAGGCCTCTGCAGTCCTCTACTGTGTGTTGAGACCAAGAAGAAATATCAAGAGCTGATATCCCAGTGGAATGTAGTCTGAGTGGGGAGAGAGTGGGTCCTCTGGTACCTACAGCAGTAGACCATGAATATGTCCAAAAAAAGTTGGTGGCAGAGTCCCAACCTCTTCAGCATGCAGTATTTTCTGCTTTAACCAGGTTATTGGCTGAATCAGTCTAGCCACTAACAAGATATGCTTCAACTACCTGGAATTAGCTGTTAGCTACCAGCTAATACCATTCTCTTTTGCATAAAACTAGAAATCAAAGGGCTAGCATAATGGACCTTAATTTCTGTGGGATTTGAGGAAAGGTGCTGGGGAATTTCTCAGTGAAAGAGTCTGAGCTGAGCTGGCTATCCTCAGTGTCATGGCTGGTGTTGCTTGAACTGCGTACAAAACTGAACTCCAAATGGCACATTCGTAATGGAAATTGCTTCTGCCCTGACACACTTGTGAATTATGGTAGTAGTTTGGATATAGCAGGGTGCAGCAAGGGGGTGCCGTGGCAAACACAACCACCCTTTGTCCTGTGCTGGTGGCTGCCTTGAGTTATGATGGCTGCTGCAGCCTCAGGTGTGTGGATCATACAGCACCGAGCTGTGACTGGGGACAGTTTCAGTCAAGAAGGTCACAAGAAAACATCTCAAATTTGGCTGGAAATTCAGACTCCACAGGTCTTCTTGTGGTTGACTCTTAAGTTCAAGACAAGTGCTCACTTGCCAGTTTTTAGGATTCCCCATCAGCACTGCTCTCTGCTCTCTTCTCCTGCAGAGCCAATTTCATTTTGCTATTAGTTCTCCTGTATAAGCCCTTCTGAAAGCTCAATATGCCCTCCCTTTTACAGCAAACAAGGGACAATACCTGCAGTCAGGGGAAGTTTTTCCATAGTGCTAACACAGAGGCAGAAAATCCATATAACTACTAGCCTTGCGTACTTTAGGAAGTTGATTCATAGTCTTCCATTATGTTTTATTTTGTGCTGTCGAATACCCTGTAACGTCATCTGCCTCCTATGTTTGGGTTAGCAAACACCCAAGGTTTCTTCAGCCTTCAGAACTATCAGGATACCTCAAGATTTATAGGGCAATTAATAGCCTTGAAGAAATACATGATGAAATACTGAGTTTTACTGAAACACAATAAAATCTTTATTCATAAGAAAATGACCAAGCATTATACAACTGCTCAAATACAGTTGGTCTGATGCTATTTTTCTGTCCTTCATTCCTTCAATAGTTATTCTCCACCCTTTCAGACACTAAGTACAGCTTGTGACCTGTACGCTGATTTATTGTTTCTTATGATTCCCACCAAGGAATGTTTTTCCTTTGAGGGACATAATTGTGTATTGGAAAGCCCAGTTCTCACAACGAGACACGTAGGAGAAGAGAACAGCCACCTGGCACCAGTAGAAACATTAAGAATAAGAGTAAGAGTAAGTAAGATGTGTCTTGGGACTTGTGAGAGCTGGAGAGAGGCCAGCTGTGGACAGAAGGACTGTGTGAACTTGAACATCAACTCGTGTTCTTTTTTTTTTTTCTTTCTTTGGTTGTTTTTAAGGGAATTTTCTAAGGGCACCTGTAGAGTCCTGCACCTAGGAAGTAATAACCTCATACACCGGTACAGGTTAGGGGCTGACCTGCTGGGAAGCAGCTCTGTAGAGAGAGACCTTGGTGTCCTGGTGGACGACAGGATAACCATGAGGCAGCAATGTGCCCTTGTGGACAAGAAAGCCAGTGGTCTCCTGGGATGCATTAAGAACAGTGTGGCAACCAGGTCGAGGGAGGTCATCCTCCCCCTCTATTCTGCCCTGGTGAGGCTGCACCTGGAGTACTGTCTCCAGTTCTGGGCTCCCCGGTTCAAGAAGGACAGGGAACTCCTGGAAAGAGTCCAGCAGAGGGCTACAAAGACTGGAGCACCTCTCTTATGAAGAAAGGCTTGAGACACCTGTGTCTGTTTAGCCTGGAGAAGAGAAGACTGAGAGGGGATCTTATCAATGGTTATAAATATCTAAAGGGCAGGTCAAGAGGATGCGGTCAGGCAGTGGTGCCTGGTGACAGGACAAAGAACAACAGGCACAAACCGGAACACAGGAAGTTCTGTCTCGATATGAGGAAAAACTTTTTTACTTTGAGGGTGCCAGAGCACTGGAACAGGCTGCCCAGAGAGGTTGTGGAGTCTCCTTCTCTGGAGATATTCAAGACCCTCCTGGATGCATTCCTGCCCAGCCTGCACAAGGTGAACCTGCTTTGGCAGGGGCGGTTGTACTAGATGATCTCCAAAGATCCTTTCCAACACCTACAATTCTGTGATTCTGTGATTCTGTGAATGTGGGCTAAGGTTTGGAAATACAAGAGAAAATACACTTTGGTCTCAAGTAGAAGGGTCTTGAGAATGACAGAATAGGTTGAATTCATTTGGAAGTTCTAAGTTTCTTTTTATGTACTGCATTTCAGAGATCTGCAGGAGAGAAAAAAATATGTAATTCCAACCTAAATAAGTGGTGAATAGGAAATTGTTCACAAATTCAGATGGTCTGTCAGAAGAGATTTGACAGGGCATTTTGAAGAAGGGAAAAGGATAGAAGTGAGAAAGACACAAAATTTCAAAGATAGAGAAAAATTTTTCAAAACTTCTGGAAAAACACCAGTTTGGCACTAAATAAAGGCTTGACAAAGGACATTTGGGTCAGATTTCTCTTAAGGAGGCAAGAAACCATCAGCTGTAGACCTGTTCCTGGACATTGCGTTCCCTGTGTGCCCTGGAAAGCATGAATTTGTTTATTCTTGTAAATAAAGGGGGGAGGGGTGTCCAAAAATCCCATATCCTTTCACCAATTTTTCTTTCTAACTCAAATAAGTTCCAAATGTCCAAATGCTGAGCTAGTCAGGGAAGTTAGAAGAAGTAACATTAATGTTTCACAGTAACTGTACTGCAGTTAAGAGGGGGAAAAAAGGAGTATAGAATATATGACAGTAAGGAAGGAAAACATGCATAGGGAACTGACGCCTTGGACACCTCCTCTCCCCCACTCCACATGGTGTATGTTTGCATGCAGATGCCATCTGGGGCACAGGTCCTGTCTCCAGCCATGGCTCGAGCCAAGGGCTGACAACTGTGCTGTGACAAGGCAAGACTAACATAGACACACCGTGCAACGAGGATATTTTGGCTGAGGGGTGCTGACAGAGGAGACTGTCACTGGTTAAACCAGTTTGCTATTTCTCTTGGTCCTCCTGGGCATTTTGAAAAGAAGCTACCTGCAACCTTAGATCTAGCTTGCACTGTTTACCAAGGCAGGGTTTATCTGTGGCTCATTGCTGGATATGGTTTGCCTCAATCTATGCTGATTCATATTATTTCAGCCTTGGGTAGGCATATCAGATCACAACTGGATTCAAACAGTAATATTAAGTACTGTTCTCCTGACCTTAGTATCTCCTCATTAGCCCTTATCTATCTAAGGCTTGTGTGCAGTCTACAGAAATGGAAACAGCAGCAGTCTAACACTTTAAGAAAGACCTTGGTTTC
The DNA here is from genome assembly GCF_028500815.1 of Rissa tridactyla. Lineage (NCBI taxonomy): Eukaryota > Metazoa > Chordata > Aves > Charadriiformes > Laridae > Rissa > Rissa tridactyla. The sequence goes on from NC_071497.1 coordinate 38,194,026, forward strand.
AATAATTCCAGTTTAAAATCAGGATCACTTTGGCATCTGGTACCATTTCTTGATGACAGTTTTTATCCTATTTAGGAAAGAAAAATTATGTAAAAAATCTCTACTTCCATGTGAAGAACAATACATTAACTTGGCCCCTCCTGATAAAATTTTTTTACTGTTCCATAAACTCTTTTATACTTCTTTCATTTCCAGGTACCGCAACTTTATTCTGTTTTCATTTGCTATTTCTGTTACTCAGTTTAACCCTTCTCTTTTGTGCAGCCACATTTGGAAGGTTTTCTTGTGCAAGAATAGTGTGATGCAGGTAGGAAATTCCTGTGCAGATGCCACTAATAGATGCTTTAAAATGTTGTCTGCGTGAAATACGGCATTTAGTTTTCATGACAGCTAAAAAAACGTGAAAAAAACACCATGAGTCAGAACAATGGTAGGTGCACTAACTCCTGGTGGAAGTAAGATGGTAGGCATTACATGTATGCCATCTATAACCTGTTTGACATTGCTGCTTCTTAATGCTTGCATTCGTATATTATTCTCTGTAGAAAAGATGAGTAGAGGCTTAATGGTTACAATCTCGTGACTTTGAAACAATCGCAAACTCTTTCCAGAAAGGCATGACAAAATTTTTTCAACTTTGTGAAATTCCAAATTGTATTTTTTTTATTTTGTGAAAGCAATCACTAGGAAATTTTTTACAACAGGGTGACAGGTATACCATTTTCTACTTAAGCTGGTTTCAGTTTAAAGGATATTAAACAAAACTGAATTAACCACTTTTTAAAGAGATTGAATAAAATGCTTTGTGCCACAAAGTCTCTGTGAGGTTTTCCCATGCTGGAAGCTACCTTTGTGAGCATTTCTCATTTGTAGCCATTTGACTGAGAGTTTAATACAGAAAACTACTTGCTCCTGTATTACCAACAATAAAAAAACAGTAAGGATCTGATGAAGGAAAATTAATGTCGTTAGCAATAGAGGGCTTGACTCTCCAGTTCCTTTTACTTTATGCAGTTTTCCATATTACTGCAAAAGATGATGCAAACCGTTACTCTTGCTATCCAAAATCAGCACTGGTGATTTAACACACAGGGATCCAGAATAACACCAGAAGAGTAAGCAGGCATTTGCTGGTTTATAAACAGGGCTGGTAGTTTAGTCTTCACATGGTGTCTAGACAGCAGCAATTAGTAGTAATTAGTAAGAGCATCTGTTGTCTGCTGAGTCCATGGCAGCTCACGTGTTGTGGAAGTAAGGGATCAAAGAGTTTTACTTTAACATTGCTACTCCATAAAATAGAGTTCTGCCTTGGATTCCCATGTGTTGAGTGCTTGCTTTGCTCTGATGTTCTAGTTTGGAGGTTTTGAGGTGCTTTTTCCCCTGTTCAGGAGCTAGCCTGCCAAATAAAAGTGATGGATTAATTGTAAACAATTTAATGTCAAAAGAAGTTCTGAGCTGGGTTCCTGGCATGTAAATAAAACGCCACTTCTAGTTAAGACTCAATTCAGTAGGTCAGAGCATCACAAAACATGCTTCAAAGCATAAATTCATGCCTCTGTTAGATAATTGCAATCTGCCTTTACAGGGCTTGACTTGGTAGAAGGCAGCCTTTGTCACGCCATCATGCAACCATGTAGGTGCTAACTGCAGCCCTGCCTTGTCTCAGGGCAGAAGGGAGGCGGGAATCAGTTGCCATATGCTCTGTGTCAGAAACAGCACAATTAAACAGGACTCTCTACTATTGCTGCTGCAGCTTCCCTGCTATCCGAGAACAGCCCTGTATGTGATCCTCTGAGTGGAAAGCCACTGCTATACAGTGGCTATGCTGGCAACACTACTGTGCCGTTGTCTGTTCACGCAAAGAGAAAGAAAGAAAGTGAAAAGTAAACTTGTTGTTGGTTGGGTTGGGGCTTTTTTCCCTAGTTTGCTTTCAAATCCCTGTATATGTGTCTACACACCCCCATGGGCATCGTTGCCAATGGCTCACATACTTCTAATAGCATCTACTCGTAATATGGTTGCTGCCAAACATACCAAGCAGTTGCAAGATTAAACCAGACTGTCAGCTGTGTGACATACAGCTATGTGGCATCGCAGTGGTGGAAGATGGGTTGCCAAGAGGTTTAGAAACCTGGGGTTTTCCCTGACACTGACACCTATCTCTGCAATTCTCTCCCCAAAGCCAGGAGCTTATGCTTCCAGGAACTCGTTTAACACCTGAATATTGTCAGCCCTAGCAAGTAACATTTCTGTCGTGTATGAGAGGCAGAAGACCTGAATGTGTTTTAAACCAAACTATTTTATGTTCAGTAGTCAAGGTCATTCACAAGCAACCAGGACCTCTTTACTTAGGGAACGCATCCTATCCACTAGGCTACAGAACAATATTTTTTTTTTGTCTCTTCCTATTTCTCAGACGTTGTTAATAAATCTTATATGAAGAAAAGAAGAGTGTGGCTGTCTCAGAATTGCCCGGAGGCTGGTGCCTTGGACATGGTCCAGGATGAGGAGCAGTATCTGCCACATTGCAGGTTTTGTCTCTTTGTGTTCCTGGCACACTGCAGCTGTTTGATGAGGAGTGTTTGGTGGGATTTTAGTGTGATGGTGTGCTCCCCTTCCCCAGGCACCAATTGAATTTATCTCCCAAAACTCTGCCCAAGTGATAACCACCTGTAGTGGTCACATTGGGTGCATGTAGTCACGATGGCTGCACCGGGTTCAGTGTGTTTTTAGGGAGACAGAAACACAATAGCCAAGGGCTAACGAGCAATACTGGTACTGTGGTCAATATGCAAATATGACTATGGGTCATTCATCTTACCTCCCTAAATAGTGAACAGCCCAAGAGCCCTTTGAGCACCAGGATGTCCCCTTGAGCAGGGACACCACTCAAGGTTACTTTTACTTCTCAAGATTTAGAGATTCCTTGCCACAACAGATCCTTGGTAAGTGACTAATAGCATGCTAAACTTTGAAATCTTAGCTAAGTGATATAAAGGTTTGATTGCACATAAATAATCCTTTAGGCATAAACCGTTGATGAAGTCTGGGACTAGGATTGGATGCAGCTGCACCTAGTCTTCTCTCTGAGAAGGAGTTTAGAAAGAAAGGGGGTCCTTTCTGAACCCCGTGACTCAACAGGAGGGTCTCCCTGATGGGTCTCTCTGACCCTGTCCTCTGTGCAGTAAATAACCAAGTGTGCCTTGCCATCTCAAATCTTTTTAAAACACTGTCGCATTTGCCATCAAAGTTTGTAAATCTCTGTTTTATATCAATGAATGTATTGCTGCTTCTTTCTACAAGTGAAGTGCATCACTCCATCCATGACATTTAGCAAAAACTTCAGCTAGCTATATCTCATCTCTGACAAATTACTGGTGGCCTGAGAAATTTTTCCAGAGTTTGGGAACATGATTGTTCTTAAACCAAGGACTGAGAGTGTCTCCTTGCAGGAAACTTATCCTATCACCAGATTGCTCTGTGTAAAACCCAGAGAACTGTGCTAAATGTAATACTACTTTTTAAAAGCAGAGAGAGGAACAAGAAAAAGAGAAAACAAGGTGAGGTTTTCCCAAACAATAGAGGTCTGGTTTATTGCTAGTGTTTTGGTCAGTCATTCTAATCAACCTCAGGGAGTATGGTTTCTGAAGCAACTGCAGTCTGTAATGTAAATGGATATTTTAATGTCACAGCTAAAGGGCCTCAATTGCATTGAATCTGCAACAAATTTCAGATCCAAATTGTGATACACACTTAGGGATTCCCAAAGTGTCCAGAATGGATTTTCTGCTCTTCAAATAAACATCAAGCCAAATCTGTGAGTCTTTTGTTACTCTTATAGGGTGAAACAGTCCAGAGAGCCAACCCGCAATAGATCAAGGCATTCCATGAAAAAAAATCTTTCCATTGTATACAAACTACAGTTTCCTAGCTGATTTAATGGCTAGGCTAATTCAGGATGCAGAGCAGTAATCCAGTCTCAAACTGAGACATGGGTCATGTGAAACGGTCACAGTCTCCCAGTCTGAGATAGATTAAAAAACACTCAGCCTGATCTTTGTTGCTACATGAATATCTAGGAGCATTTTTGCATCCAAAAGTATCATCAGATTGTGAAACCTCCTGAAGGATAAATAAACATATTTCTTCAGTCAAAGAGGCAGAGACAGTCTTCACATGGAAATTCTCTGAGCTTTATCCTTTTCCTTTGCTTTGTATACACAGCAATCTGAAGCAGAAAAGGTACTTGGTGGAGAAGCTGTGCTTTGACTTACATTTACTTGCTGAATGTGAGAAAAGCTCATGTTTTTAAAACTGACAGGGATATATGAAATGAATTTACAATACAAAATGGGACAAGTCAGTTTGACCCAAGACTTGAAGGTTCAGGCACAAACAACAGCGATGCAATCTTTTGCAAACATCAAACATTCAAAGGAGGAAATTGCAGCTAGTCTGCTATGATAAATCTTCAATTTCCCATTTAAAGAAGCAACAACCATTGAGAAGCAGTTGATCTAAACTAATGATTGTAACTTTTAGTACCACCTGCTCCTTGGAAAATTTCTGTAAAGCCCATAAGTAAATTCTGTGCAGAAGTAGTTGCTCAAGTGGTAAATATAAACAAACTTGTCAAAATTAAAAGTAGAAGGCCATTCTTCAATATTTTGTCAAATAATTGGCTAGCACTGGAGATGCAAACATCCACAGGCTGGAAAACATATGGATTGGGAGAATTATTTTGAGATGTGTGAAATGTGCTGTATAGTCAGTTTAATATTCATAGCTCTCTCTCTGGCTAATGAGTGATGATGACTCTCTCAATATCTCATGAATTTTAGCCTTATTAGTGGATTTCCCTGCAAGCACAGTTTTGGCAGATTCTCCATTTCCCTACTACCCTTTTGCCCTATTAGATTTTTTTTTTCCAAAGATTTATCTACTCGAGGACAGCTAACTCCTTCTGTGGGATTGGCATACTTGCAACTGCCACCTTTTCTAAGAAGCTAAAAGCATTTCTATCATTCTTGCTTAAAGCACGAAGAAAGGTAGCTAATTCCACTTCTGCTTTGTTTCCTCTGTGTTACTCCTTTTATTCTACGTAGTGGGGATGCAGTTCTTTACTTCTCCTGATCTGGTCCCTTTGGAGACAGCTGGAGCTGTGCACACAATGTCTTGACACAGATCTTCAGTAGCTGAATATACTCTGCTTTTCTCTCAGTAAATAAATACAACATAACTTTGATTGTTGGCAAGATTCTCATTGCATTGATCTCATCCACAAAGGTATTCTTGGTGTCCTTGTTTGGGTAGATGTTGATGATATTCTTCATACTGTGTACTTGTGTTCTACTATTTCCTTCCAAATAAAATTGACCCCACATCCTTATCACCTGGTGTGCTTCAGTCCGATACCCTCCTCTCCCCAAGACCACCAGCATCTCTTTATTTTCCGTCCCACACAAAATAATAGCACTGCATGCTTTAAAACCTTAACATGACTTAAAATCTGGCTATAATTGGTTGCAACTGCTTTTGCAAGGACTTTTGTCTTCATATACCTTATAAAAAATCTCTGCCTGTTAATGGGAAGACTTATGCTTTCTCTGTGCTGTTTTCATTATTTAGCTTTAAGAGGCTATTTTTTCTCAGATGTGGAGCATCACAAACCTTGTCATTCCATAAATGAGCAGTAACACTTTTTACAGCCTATAAAAGTTAACACTTCAGTGTGCAGACACATCACTGTTTGTAGTCTCTGTAAATTATGTTTCCTATGTGTGTCACTGTTGCTGGAACGCAGAAAAGGAAGAGGTGATGTGTGGCAGCATTGATACCTTAATAAAGCCCTACTTAGTGGTCTGTAAAATATGCATGTAGTGAAGGTTAGTCTTTGGTTTATACCAGTCCGTAGAACGGTTCATGGTGCTCCAGAAACAGGAAGGAGAATGCTTTTCAATTCTTTTTTCTTTGGAAAGCTGGGGTAAAACTCCCTATGTGCATATGCGTCCCAAGCCCATCCTTTCCCTCAAATTTGATGCATACAACAGAAAAACAACCCACATGGTCTGTGACTAGCTTGAGGGATTTTACCTGATGCTAGTTCATAATTCATATTTGGCAGTCCTAGGAAATTTCAGAAGATTTCTAAGAATCTAGTACTGCTACATTTCAGATTGCCTAAAGAAAATCCATTCCTTAACTGACATCAGGGATGACCACTGAGTGTAAGAAGGCTGTAAACTGTTACAGTTACACAGTCCTCATCCTAGGGCTGCTTTTTTTGCCTGGTCTCTGTGCAGTTGCTTCGTTACATACAGATGCTGGTAGAGTGTGGGACCCAGTTTTCAAGGATTCAGGATTTATTGCTTCATTTACAAAAGAAAAGAAAATATGACTAAAAATTTATTATCCCTCTGATGAAAAGGAGGGGAAAACCTCAGCATTCCTACCTCTCTGTGGAAGCACTCTATTTTATGCCTTTTTGCTTTCTCAGTCACTTACCCATCCCAGAACCTCCTCCAGCTCAAGGTGATGTATGAGAAATAGGGTAAGGGAATAATACACTGCCATTGCACTTTTTCAGACCCAACATCTCATCAAATTATTACTCTTGTTCAACCTGTGCGTTAGGAAGGAGCAGCACAGAAGACTGTTTTGAACTGGTGTCATTGCCTGACTTCACCCTTATGAAATTAACATATAAGTTACCCACACACCAAATGAAATCACTTCACTTCCTGCTCTGCCTTTTTCTCAGGTCCACTGCTATGTACGTGGGAAATGCTGTATCTCAACTAGCTCCCTGCCCACTTAATCTTCTTCATTGCCCAACATTCAGCTGTAATTAAAAATCTAATTAATTTCATCTTGTTATAGTTGTATTCTAGGTTTTAAATGTTTGCCGCTACTTTTTGAGGTCTTTGCATCCAGTTTGACTTTGACAAATTTTCATGGACTAGCATCTCCCATTTCCATGTAAAGTCTCCTATAGCTTCAACAAAAATGTCTCATTTGAAGATGATGTGGAGAGTTTTATTTAGCGGTTAAAGAAAGGGATGGAGTTTCCCAGGTTTCCAGTCATTTGTCCCTAGAATGGAAGAATTTCACCTTGGTGCAGTACTAGTGTGTTATTCAATTTACTCCAAGGTTTCTTTGTTTCTGTGTTGATGTACAGATTTCTACTTCCATTTCTCCTGTTTCAAAAGCATTATAGTAATGTTTATCTAATTGTAATTTGCATGAATATTTGTGAAATATGTCCAAAACTCGCTGGATATCAAAGGTGCTAGAAGGATCACATTTTGAAACTTTAACTTTTTAATGAGGTTACTCAAGTGACTATTTAGGCCAATTGAAATAAGAGTGAGACTATGGAAACAGAATTCTGATGGAATAATTTTTTAATAAGACCTATGCTTTTCCTGCTGCACAGAATTGCTATGAAAATCCTGATAATGAGTGCTGCTTTGCAAAAAAACCCTGATATCTGAACATAACATTAATCAGGACATGTGAGAAAGGCCACAGAAAAGTGGTTAAAAATCGAAGGTCAGCACAAAGGAAAGGAAGTGTAAAGTTTAACCCAGGACTTTAGTGATGAGTAGGAGTGCATCTTAGTATGAAGTGCTGCTACTGTTTCCTTTGCAATCTTTTCTAGCTGTTGTCATGACTGCATTAGCCGCCCCTTTACTGTACTGTTTGTATTCCATATACAAACATTGCAGTCCTCATCTGGCATTCATTTGTATTTGTCAGGACCAAAGCTTTATGCCTCTGTAAAACCCCTTTGTGAGTTCTGACTCAGGTCCAACAGGCTTAAGATTTCCATAACTCTGCCTGATGTGTACCTTTATGTGCACCGGTAGCATCTTACACTCACTAAGAGTTTCTCTGAAAGCATACAGTCCTTTGTGATTTTGAAATGGCTAAAAGCAGAATGACTTTGCATCTGAGAAATTAAATATATCCTTAATGCTTCTGAGCAGGGTCCTGGATAGGTGAAATATGCTATGTATGATTGATGGATTTTCATCTACCTTCTCAGTTTACTTTGTGCGTTCCTTATCCAACAGGGATGCTGCTGAGCAAACTGGCTTTCATCCACCAAACCACTTAAGATCATACTCATCTTGGGACACATGAATCTCCCCATGGAGATCTCCGAATAACAAGAGAGCACTGCTCTTTTGAGCCACCAGTCCAGATGCTCTCATGAGGAGAACACGGGAGCATTTTTGAAAAAACGATTAAAAGTAATGTTACATCTTGTTACTCCAATTGTTCAGTACTATAGAACGTATCTTAGTATCTCCTGAAGCTGGCAGGATTTGGGGGAGCAGCTTTTGGGCTGCCTAGCACCCCAAGCAGTTAGGAATTGAGAGGAATTAAATGTTCATTCCTGAGTGGGAGCGGTTGGTGTCAGTGTGAATGGTCAGAAACACGCATTACACACAAATCCACAGCTTCCAGAAAGGCATACCTTCACTCATTTGGTCAGCTGTGTTGGGCATTGTGTCTGAGAAAAAGCCCCACCAACCAGCAGCACCATCTCTGGTGTACCTCATCCATTGTTCAAGCAAAACTTTTCTGAATCTGGAGACAGCTTTCCCTGCAGGGACTGGGAGACCTGGGAGGCAGCTCTGGGCAACATGCAGGTATAGCAAGTGCATAGCCATACAGACTAAAAGGACACTGACATACTCTCCATGTTTCTGCTCAGTCCCATTTCCTCCATGCTCAGTCCATAAAAATATGCACTTGGTTTTACTGGATTAACTGTGTTCTGGCTTTGACTGAGCAGTATAAAAAGGCTCTCCACTCCCCACGTAACAACTCATGGCTCTGTCTTTTTCTTTGAGAACCTATTTTGACAAGGACAATTTGTCAAAATCAGTTTGGGAAACAATTGCATCTACTCTTAGCCACGTAAGGAGTAGTGGCTGGATAATGGGCAGTGAATGAGGGGGAAGAATGAGAGGAACTGCACTCCTGCACTCAGGGTTTCCTGCACTCAGATCAGGGTCTGCTTTGACTTGCACTGATTTATGCTGAAGGTCTTCAAGTGCTTGGCCATATCCTGGAAGGCTGTAGGACAAAAACAATTCTGATTTTACCAGGAGCTCTGAAAAACTGAAAAAAAAAAATAAAGGTGTGTCTTGAAACTGGGTTTGGAAAGCAGCTTTTAATATGTAGAGAGAAACTGCTTTAAACGAAAAGCTTGTAGATCATAGCACTTTATCTGCAGGTGGCTCAGATTATTCAACCTGTAATATCTCAGCAAGCCAGACAATGAGAATTTGTCATATTAAATACTGAATTGATGGTAACACCCTCTTGTAAATAGATATGGATAGCTACCTCCAGGTATTTCACTTAGCTGAATACCATTGTTTTAAAAGGGGGCTTTTTTCTTTTACTGGTCTGTGAGAGAAATATACTTGGTGTCAGGGTAGTATGAAACTTGTAGATTCTAACCTTCAAAAAGACATGTTAGATTACTTCTGGTCTAGGCACTCAAGGTCCTCTTGGGAGTATTACTCACAGTCTATATTCCAACATGATCCTAATCCATTTTTTAAAGTAATTCACTGATGTTCCTCGCCTACTCTTGAGACCATTTTCTACCCCAGTCTAACAGATCTTCCTATTAGTAACCTTTTTGTGTTTTCGCAACTCAGTATTCTGTTGTCTTTTCCATCAAATTCCTCTTAGTAACACTATGACCACAGGAAAAAAAATGGGATCTCAGTTGATGAGCTTTGTTGGAGTCCCAGTACAGAAACAGGATGAATCATACCTAGAGCAACCTCAAGTAATGCCTCTCTGATCTCCCCTTAAAAATACTCAATGGTGGTTTTGTAAAGGGGTGTAAGGTAGGTGGAAATGGCTTCATCCTGCTGCGGGCTGTGTGGTGGGATCAAGAACTGGGATGGGAGAGGTCCTGACATCTTCCTTGCTATGGTACTGGGAATGATTTTGTTCTCAGGGCTGCAGCTTGACAGGAAGAGACGGGGAAAATCTGATGTCCTTACAAAACTTCAGGAAAAAAACAACATCCTTGTATTTTGTCAGATTGCCAAAACGGCCCCTGTGCTCTGGGACTATAAGGCCAAGCTGGACATCTGGGATGGGGATTCATCTCACAGAATGAGGATGACTACATTGGAGTTAGACACTCCAAGCTTTCTTCAGAGCCCATAAGGAAAAAATGGTACTTCCAGGGCATAATTCATCTTATTCTAAAGCATCCATCCAAAAACAGATTATGTGAATCATGGCCCAGATATGCCCAGGTTTCTCTGCTGAACTAATTAGCTTATTCCCATGTTCTACCATCCTGACACCTGAAAAAAAATTATAACATCTATTATAAATCTCTACTGTAATAATTCAAGTTTACTTCTTGCTTTCCCCCACGGTCACAAGAGAGCAGTAGGTTGCCAGACTCTTAACAACAAACCTTTAAGTATCAGACAACTGTTATCATATCCCTGCGTCTTCTAGATGAAATAAACATTTTTTTCTCCTCTACCTTACTTTGCAGAACACGTTTCTTTATTTCTTATCACTCCCACTGTTTTGTCTGGACTTTCTCCAATTTGCCTTCAACATTCAATATGTTCTATACTGTTCTAATAACTAAGGCTAAATAATATCTCTTATTGTTCACACCTCAGCCTCTAATTCAGTTATCACCCTTTAATCTCATAATATAAACACTGAGTCTTTAAAAATATTAAGTCTCAAATAGATTTTGAGATATACAAATTTCTGGTCTTTCCTCATGAATCTATATTCATACAAAATTTCAAAAATGAAGCCGAACTGAAAGCATCAGTTATTCCTTTCTTTCTTGGCACTTATACAGTAACAGTGCTGACACTGCTAGTCCAGCAAAGAGGAGGAGGCAAAATAATAAGATTAGCAGCAGTGGCTTTGACTCCAAATGCCTTCCGGGGTATTGGCTGCACTCTGGTTTGAATTTACATCTCAGCGGGAGGCAAATTTACATTTCAACCGTTAGATCTCTGTGAGAAACTTCTCTTCTACTCCCTGTGCATCTGTGATTTTTGTAGCTTGTAGGTAATGAATACACATTGATTTAATACTAGTAGTAATGAAGACACAGGGAACTGTAGGATAATAAGAAGCAGGAAGCAGTTCCAAACAATTTCCGTGAATGAAAATATATGTGGGTGTTCATCGTTCTCAGTTGGAGCAGAAAACTATGGAGCTCAATAAAAATAAATGTTGCTGGATTATCCCTCCTCGAAAAAACCCTTCTGAGAACAAACACTAGCCAGAAAAGCCCTCCAAAGAATCCAGGCATAGGTCAAGGTTACATTGCTCTTCTGTTCTGCATAGCCATGGTGTTGATTTCAGTGGGACCAAGGCTCTGAAAGAGCTTTAGAAATGGACAGAGGAGTGACTCATGTGCTGGGCATTACTTGCTCACCTTACTTACCACCTGTGTGGGGCTACAAAGGGAAGAAAAGCATTTATTAATTTCCGTAAAACTATCCTGGATCACAAGTAGTTCTTTGCTTTATTTTAAATTGAGGGCACAGTGGTAGTTTTTTGTGGTCTGGTTTTAGTGCTTTCTCATAGGTGTTGTTCACTAGTCCAAAACCAATCTTGTTTTTAACTGCTACTGCCCTGAATAAGCTCACCCTGGAGACCAATGCAGCATATGGCACCAAAATGCAGTGTGAGAAAAAAGAGCTAGCTTCCTTTAATTTTTTTGTCTGTGGCCCATACCACATCATATGCAATATAAGAAACATTAACCAGCAAGAACTTGTGCAGGCAAGGCTGAAACATCAAAAGAGGCTGACAGATGGTGCCCAGACCTTCCCGGTCTTGCCTCAGATCCCACCATTCAATGCAAATGACATCATTTCATGTATGGAAATACTGGTGTGATCCTACCTCACATCTTAGTCTTCCTTCAGGGAGTCAAAACCAGCCAAATATTTTGAGGGACCTTGTACCCTGAAGACAACCACTAACTATTGAGGTGCAGCACTTCAGAGTAGTCACTCACATGCACAGGCCTGCCACCTGGTAGAGATATGCTGCTGAATTTGTATCTGTAACATTCACAAAAGAATTAGAAGATCTCACATCTAGGCATCTATTGTGAAGTGCACATTATGTAAGCATAATTTCTGAGCAAAAATTTATAAGGATACTTAGCTGTACAACATCATGTCGATAAATGCCCAAATAAGCACAGAATTTAACCAGTCTTTCTAACAGCTGACTGCTGTCCACAGTGGTGAGTCTTCTTATCTGATGCAATAATTTGAACTTTAAAAATATAATTTGACGATGACTGTCATGAAGTCTTCAGGAAAACATTCACTGATTTCCATGGCTTTTGCAAGAATTAAGAAACAAAATTGACTCTGACACAACTGTAACTCCAACACCCCTTTTTAAAAATCTGTCCTTGAAACCTGGAAACTGTCCCTTTTTCTATCTGTATCTTCTCTCTGATTTCTCTTAATTAATTTCTCTTAAGAGAGAATTCTTTCAAAGAGGTGACATAAGAACCTTTTTCACCATCTTACTAAAGAAGAGATTTTTTGAAGAGAGGCTACAGAAAAGATAGATAAAGGAAGGAAAGGGAATCTCTCATTTAGTATCCTTTTTCAGAGCATCATTTTCCATGTTGTATGCATGCTTGCTATTGCCTCTCTGTAAGTGCACTTAAAGTATGTTTCCATTGCAGAAACAGGGTCTTAAAAGAAGAACATTTTATAGCTTTTTCTGCCTGTAGTTCTTATGCCTTATTCAACTTTAAACCTTTAAAGAAGGGCAACTCTTGTTCCCTATTTGTTCTTTATGCATCTGTGCAAGAAGCAGGAAGAAAGCCAATGGTTAGACCTGGTTACTGACATGAACATAGATCCATAATCTGAGTCGTCCATGCTCCTCTGGGCAGCAGATCCTTACTGCGCTTGTCCATGCATAACTTCTAATCACAACCTAACTTTAACAGAGGACATCTGATTGCATTAGCCAAAATTAAATGTTATTTTGAGGAGCCCAGTTGGCTCCATTTTTTTATTTTTTAATACAATATAAGTAACAGAAATTCAGGCATGCCATTTAATCTGATTTTGGAAAAGTGACAGACTTTGCAACAAGCATCACCCTATATTTTTTTCTGAGAAAGTAGAGATTTAAAAATTTTGAAAACAAGACAGAAGCTCGGGTGCCTGGAGACTGTCTGTGAGGTATTTGGTAGATAGAAAAATAGTTCCTGTAGTTTCCTAGGATTATAGAGAGAAAAGAGCCAGCACAAGCAGAGAAACAGCGCAGCCCCCAAAGAGAAGGATCCTGGGCTGAAGAACTGGCACAATGAAATCTGAAGCACTGAGAACAGTTGGTACAATTTCTGTAGGTTTATGAAAAAACACTTGGGATTGTGTATGAGAAGAACTGTAAAACCCAGTCCCCTGGGGACAGAGAAGCACAATTCAGAGCGCTTGAGGGAGCAACAGAGTCTGATTTTTCCCTACAGATGAGGTTATCTGCCTCCATTGACTAAAAAGTGTCTGTAGGGGCTTCTGAGTTTCACTAATGAGAAAAGATGTTTGGTGCAACATCTCCCTGTCTAATGAAGTTAGCAGCTTTACAAGAGTGACTGTATTAACTAAGATGGTTTGCACTGAAGGATGGGTACAAAATAGTAGCCTCAGCACCACCAAAGCTGCCATTTACCAAACTCCCTTCACAGAGTCAAGGAGACAAAGAGATGGCCAAGGCAGCCAGGATGTCTCTGCATTGCAAACCACCATCAACAAATATTGAGGTACAGTGTCAGGGGAGGTTTCCCCCCATAGTTAATCAACCAGAGAAGTTACTCTGCAGTCTTTTAGCATATTTTTGGGTGTAGGGAGGAGTTTTATCATTCTAAAAAGCTGTCTCTGCCTCATGTTCACGGCACACTTTGCGAATTTGTAGAAGAGCATATTTACATTGCAAGTCCTGCTAATAAGAGTGGTTAGGTGGACTTTCACATTTTTCTGAAGTCTAAGGAAAAACAATAATTTGTAATATAACTTTTGTGTTTTCAGAGACAATAGAGGCAGCCAAATGGGGAACTACTGAATAGTTTTGGAACTCGACAATAAAGGAGATGGAGATGGCAATCTGCCACATCATAAGATTGACCTGCCTATTTTTTCAAATTGAAATTTTTTCTGAATAAATCGTATTGCTGTGGCTCAAAGACTTAGATGCAAGATGGCATCCCTTCTGGCTAAACAGTCGTTTAACCCAAGGTCAGCTGTTGCTTCTGTTGTTGTATTTCTGGCATGCTTGCTGCCTTCGTCGAGGACTGAATCTGATGCTTTTGCAGATTTTTGCAAGATTTACAGCTGAAGCTAATGAGTATGCCTCTGATACTAAGCAGAATTTAAAAGTCATTGTAACCTGGCAGAAGAAATACTTGACATCCAGTAATTAGTAGGCTGTGTTTTCAACAGCAATTAAGAACGTAGATTCTGTAATGCTGTCTGTTACTAAAACATGTTAGATTCAAACATATAAATATAATACAAAATTAAAGAACTGCTGAAAATTATCTATCAGAATCCCTGCATTAATATACATTTGTGCTATGTAATATAAACATAAATTTATAGTGGATCTAGAAGTCCAAGAAATGACCTTATTCTTGGAAAATTTATGCAATCATTGGAAACAAATTTTCAAATGTTTAGAACAGTGGTAGCTTACTTATTAATTGGGAATAGTATATATCCTTGTTGAAATCTGACAACTGGACTAGATTTTCTGTAATGTGTGTATTGGCTATGCATCTTGCAGGCTTGTTAAAAGTTTATTTCAGATGAGAAATAATTATTTTACATTGGGAGATAAAGATACTGAGTGTCCTACTTTCTAATTAAAAATTTACCTTTTTTCAGTCATCAGTTGTCGATTCTCAAATGGACTGGTATCATCTTGCCTAAATATTTTGGAAATGTTTAATATCCTGCAATTTAAGATTAAATTTTACTTTTACTGATCTGTTCATTCAGTATCTCACCCTTGTGACTCTATAAACCAAAAATCAACATTTAATTAATTTTTTACTCAATTTTTCTTCCTTATTAAGTCTTCTGGGGGAATGAGTTTGAACTGAAATAAGAGTTCTGTTTCCTGAAAAATTATCCTTACAGATGCCAGAGTCTGAAGGTATTCTGAAGGTCATTGGTAATGAAAGGAAGGAAGGGCCCTGGCAGGGAAGGTCTATGTGGAAAGGTTTGCAGTATAAATGTTCAGGAAAAGGAGTGAGCACTAAGAATGGGTGATGAAGTTGATATGGTGGCTTAAGGCAGAGTTAGAGAAAGCATCTGGGAGTTTGGAGAACATCAGACAAGATCAGTGCAGGAAGGGCTGGGGTAAGGACCAGTGAATTCATGGATGTTTTGGAAGAATTTCTGCTCAGTTGAACTCGAGAAATACTCCACACTTTAACATCAGCCTTTTACAGCGGCTCTGCTTGGTAAGAGCTTCGCAGGACAGTAAGGCCTTGCAAGTACTCCAGGGACTTTTCAGCACAAAAGTACACTTCCAGTCTAAACCACTCCAGTCTACCTGTTGCTGGTTGGTATTGTGCATGGACATTATGAA
Source organism: Rissa tridactyla (assembly GCF_028500815.1). NCBI lineage: Eukaryota > Metazoa > Chordata > Aves > Charadriiformes > Laridae > Rissa > Rissa tridactyla. Next base: position 38,209,677 of record NC_071497.1, read on the forward strand.
GGCTGCCTACTTCTTATTACCTTGTCTTTCCAGAAACAACTGTATCAACGGCCATTAAGGCCTATTAAAGGCCAACAATGTAACTTTCTGTAAGAAATGCATCCCTGCATTGAAACAGTGATCAACGTAACAAAAATACAATATTTAAACTCCTGTAGATTCAGTGAGACAATATTTCATTTTTTAGTCAATTTGGTACTGTAAATACTGAAAGATATAGACTGTGTGAAGAGTAACAATTTTCCCAGCAGGCAACATACTTGAGTGCTCCCCATTATGATGAAAAGAAAAATCTCCTAAGAGGCAGAAGGCTTTTTGTCCTTTAATAACCACACAGCTTATTTCAGAGTTGGTGGGAACTGGAACATACAGCTTCTTGTATGGTGTGAGCTGGAAGCTAATTTGTTAAGACATAGGTACAAGCTGTTATGTATGACTTGTGATTTAGGAATGAACTTTTTACTAAGACCTTATGAAAGACTGGAAGAAGTGACAATATTTGGAACGTTAATATGAAAGTCTGAAGGACAGCTTTCAGAAGCAAACAAAACTAAACAAATGCACTTCACTGCCACCATATTTATGTGAGAAAGAATACTTTCCTGTTTAGAATAAATTCTTTCCATGAATGCAGGACATGCTGAGAAATGAAAGCATGAACTCTTCAGTAACAGAGTTCAGCAAATGCTGCAGTGTGGTTTTAATTGTTTCCCTCGTAAGCAGTGACATATATGCAGCCTTGACTGTTTTGTGTTTGCAAATCAGCACAGGGTATTTCAGCGTACAATATAAATCACCTGGTTTTCTTGTGAGCTAGCTTGCACATCTTGAAAATTTAGAGTTTCCATATGCTTTCCAGCTGCTGCATTTATATCAGTGAAACCATGGCCTGAGTTGAAGACAGCAGAAAGACTCATCTTGATTTCCACAGGCTTTGAGTGGTTCTCTTAGAGACCATGGGTGTATATTAGGAGAGGACAGGGACCCACCAGCCACATAAATTTATCATCTGTCCCTGAAAGACCAAGGTCTTTATGGTTCTGTTAGTCTAACTAGGACAGTGGGGTTTTGTTGCTTTATGTTCTTCATGATAGATCAATTTGAAGAATCCAGTAATATAATTTGGTTCGGTGCTTCTATGTTAATGAGATAGATAGACATGTATGAGCTGGGACTTGTGACGCTCATCACAACACATGTTGACAGAACTGTCCCCACTCCATTGGTAAGAGTTTTTCCACTGAGACCAGCAAACCTCAAGAGTTTTCAGCCACCAGCGAGTATGTTGAAAAAATCCACTTCTACCAGACACTATAAAGATGCCAGCAAAAAAAACTTGCAGTATTTTTGGGAAACGGTACAAGAGAAATGAGGCAGGAAGACATGTGAGGTTTTTGTGGGTTTTATAATATGATCTGTCCAAGTGGACATGACGTGGACTATTGGGATCTTCCAACACAGTTTTCGCTCTAAGCACACATCTTCTCTTGGCTCTTCTTATTTCTGCTGTAAACTAACTATACAGTTATGTAAATTAACTATGTTCTGGACTGTCCTTTATTATTTTTTCCATTAACATCCATGCCCTTGCTCTTCTTTCTTTCTTTGAATTGATTAGTCCCCTTATATGATTAATTAATGACTATCAATTAGTGACTCCTTTCCCTTATTCATAGCCCTTGACATCATTTTGGTCTCTCTGTCTGACATGCCTTTCTCAACACCCAGCTATCAGATTGCATTTAGCATAGATTGGATAAAACTCCTGATGTTTTCCTGAGGCTTTGCTTCCTCTCAATCATTCTAGGAGTTAATATTAACATAATATTCATATTTCTAGATGTGTAGCTCATTTTGTCTCCCTGATGACTCATATCTAAACAACTATTGTCCATATTTAATTTTTAGAGGTCTGATCTCACCATTTAGACAGCACACCTGGAAGTCCCAACCAGAGTCCTGTCATACCCTGTTCTGTCATCTCTTACTTGTAGTTTGGTTCCTCCACATGTGTGGCGACATGATGCAAACATTACCTTTTCTCATAGCTTAATATGTGAGAGAGGTTGCCGCAGAAGGCAAAGAGGACTCAGGTACTGAATTTCAGTGTTTTGCCTCTCTCAAAAGAGAAAAAAAGTGAAAGCGTGCGGAAAGCATTAGTGTGAACGGCTCCCAGAATATCCCTTAGAGCTCATCAGTGATGGCTCACAGGGCAAATTACTGCTCAAATTATGGCTGTATTCTTGGCGGTAACTGAGCCACAGCTTCACCTCTTACCTGATCCTTTCTTGGCAAGTTGCTCTCATACTGAGGTGGTCTCACATCCACTCCTGTTCCCTGGTCTCGTGTCCAGTCATACCTGTTGCAGCACCTACCAACCTCATTTGTAGAAGTTTAGAAGAGCAGAAAACCAAGATCACCTAGAGAAACAGTTCAGAGCAGAGACAGAAGGATTTAATTGACTGGGACTGGTTAATCAGGCTATATTTTAACAGACCCCAATTCTTCACACAGACTGGTAATTTTCTGGAATTACAGCCTTTCAGGGGAATGCTCCATGAAACAGTGCTGGAAGATTTCGTGGCTCACTGCTTGCACCTCCCTGTCCCATGAGAGTAGAAGAGATTTCACAAGTATAAACTCCATGGCAATGCAGGGGCATGTGTCAGTACACTGTCAGCAGTCCTGGACAGAAACTAACCAGAGATGGGGAACAGAAAGAAGCAGGTCTGTGTGGTCTGTGTGAAGTGAGTACAGTGCTGATCACATGTTACATTACTCTGAAATTGAAAAATTACTGGTTCTGAGAGTATAACCTGTGGAAGGCTTAATGACGACATATAATTCCTTTATGGAAATGTAATCTGTTTGCAGACTGCTGCAGAATTCAGAATATAGAGTTCATTGTTTCACGGATTTCAACACACTGACATTAATGAGCTAAATTAATTTCTCCAAGAGCTGAGTGTGGCCTTTAAGAGCACCTCTAGACATTATCCTAATTGTTTATGTAAAGCAGGCACTTACTGATAATGTACAACTGCTTTGTACATAAAGGAAACTCTTCAACTCTAAAGCACAACTGATAAAAGAACAATAAAATGCTTCTGGTATTTTGACTTTAATAAAACTTCTCTGTATTTACACATGTGAAACTCAGACTGAATCAGATCTTGTAATTAGAAACATTTATGCCATTATTGTTTGTATTTTTATTTTCTGTTGCTCTTAAATCTGGCCTGGAAACGTCTTTGAAAACTGTATCTGATTTGAATTTGTCTATTTCTCATTATCATGTTTGGATTAGAAAAGTAAGCAAGCTAGTAGACAACAGTTTAATTTCTTTTTAATGAGTTTCATCAAACTGATTGGTTTAAGTAAAAATATACATGATTATAGGTATACGCAAGTGAAATGAATGAAGTTACATAGGCAGGCTGCACGCATTCCACACCACATTCAGTACCAGTTTGCAGAGGCTAAGAATAAACATGAGAACAGCACTAAAAGCACCAAAAATGGCTTTTGATGCACCATATCTCCATACATAGATATCAGGCAAACTCCATCATCTGGAAAATGAAGAGTGTGCTGCCTCTGTAACGCACTCAGTAGCCAAGATATAATGAGTAGCTTCTAGTAGAGTCAGTAAGTGATGCCTTTTTGTGAGCTACCACTGTTAAAATATGTATTGCAGTATTAGGCTCACTAATGTGAATCGCAGGTGAGGGTCACTGCCAAGAAGGAGGTCCAGACCAAAGCTCTTTGTAACACCCCTTAGTAAGTTCATATCAGGCTTACTTCTTGTGGAGTCTTTTGGGAATCCAACGAATTTCAGAAACAACTGATGTGTCTAAGGTAACACAAATTACTTTCAAAGGCAATAATTTGTTGTTGTAAGGGAAAGTTCTTAACAATTGCAGCATCCATACTGTGTCTAAAAACAGAAACGTGTATTTTTGTTCACTTCCCTCTGACAGGGCCCATCGAAAATAGCAGTTGCTTATATGTTCCCAGAGCTCCCTTGTGTGTATTCTACTGCCTTTCCTGTCTTGCTAATGCTTGAGGGTGTGGAGGTGATCAGAGAGACCCCATCATCCCTTTCTCTTTCCACATCGGATAGCATTATAACTTCAAAAATAGACCAAGCACATTCACATTTTTTAAAAGTAACCCCTCATTTTGGATACCTCAGTGTCAGGATGATTTTTCACAGATATCTGTGATATCTTGAGGATCTTTACCATGAAATTACACGTCATTCTGGAAAACCTGGCTGCAGTACTTGAAAGCCCACCTACTGCCTTTATACTACCCTGCGTGCTTGAAAGGCTGTGACTAAGCTCCAATTGTATATCCTGCATTTGCCATTTTGCTATGGGGAAGACAGGACATGCAACACATTCTTCTGAGTTTTAGTTTTGCTTTATTGATAACATTTGAGGTAGTTGCAGAAATATAAGATAAGAAAGCAGCCTTTTATATTTAAAACAAAATTTTCTATTTAAACAAATCCCACATTGATCTCATATCTAAAGGTAAAGCAGAGCATGGTAAAAGATTTCAGTCCCCTTCCAACTCTTCTGTGACACATTCAAATTGTATGGAGCCAATCGCATGGCAAATGCTGTATTCTAGCCAATGTAGCTGTGCTGCTCAAAGAAGTCTGTGTTAATGGCTTTTGCAGAAGTTGGAACGCACTATGGGAATATTATCCTAGTCAATGAGGGGTTCAAGCCTTCCACAAAAAATATTAATGGGAATAGCTGTCTGGAGATTTCCCAAAAGATTTGAAGACTTTTCCCCTTCTCTAATAAAACAGTTGTTGAAAAACTGCAGACCTTGCAGTGTTCAGAGTCAAGAAATACTCAGCAGATGCTGTTTCTGTCCCAAAGTAAGAAGTTCATGGCTTTTTTTGGCAGCTTCCTGCCTGTGTTGGTGGAGTTCACACAGCCTTTCTGAAAGGATGCTCCGAGGTGGAGTGGGCGCAAGAGGAAGTGTGCGTCATGGAGGATGACGCACTCCAGCCCTGCAAGAAAGCTGAACTTGCCCTGCTGCTCAACACTTCCCACTGTCCAACACACGCAGCACTGCTGTGCTGGCTCTCTGAAGAAATGTTCATTTGTTCTGTGGGAAGAAATGAACTACCTCTCGTTGTCAGTCAAAATTAAAGCAGAGCTTCTGATGAAAGAACAAAAACACATCAGTTTAATGGTGCACCCTCAGCACCCATTTTATGCCTCCCCTCAGTGCAGAAAGCTCTGCCAGAATTCAGCAGTATAGCGATTCAAGTGCAGGTATAGCTCTTGGCTGTTATCATGTGCATAGATAAGGAATGGCAAGTACCAGAGATATTTGTGGAAAGGAGATTGACAGTCTCAGTGGGAGGGCAGAAGCAGTGCAGAGCAGGTCCCCATCCCCTGTGTCCCCATCAGTCCAGTGAGCTCAGTTTTGCTGTGCTCTCCCCAAGAGGTTTTTATCTGATTCCTCACAGTGGTGTCTCCAATCCAAAAAATTACAGCGTACCACAAGATACCCAGCATCCTTCCATATTTCCTGTAATCGTGAGTATTTCTACAAGACCTTGTACTATGTCATACAGACATACCACACCAGCTCAAGGTTTCTGCATCACATGGGATAGACACACACAGCAATAAACTGGTGAGCAAGCCCGATCTTCAGTGGCCTAAATAAGTTCACAGTTTGTCACTTCACAGCATGGACACCTTTCACCATTTTGGCAGCTCTTTCTATTCTGATGATTACTTTAAACTCTCTTTAAGTATATTTTGAGGTGGGAGTGTGGAACCACTGAAAAATATATTCTGTATTCTGTAGTGAGAGACACAGAGCTTTTGTTTCTATCAATGTACATCAAAACAAGTCCAGTGAAGCTGAACGGTGCAAATGTGATCAGGACTTTCCCCTTCCCATTTCCTTTTCTTTCATAGCTGTATGTCAACTTTGGGAAGTTCTTTGCCTGCTGGCCAAAATAAAGCTCCTAGAACTTGCTCATATGGACATGACATCTGTTTTTTTCAGATTACTTTTTAGCACTTGCTCATATGGACATGACATCTGTTTTTTTCAGATTATTTTTTCTAACAGCTATTATTCTTCTTGCACTTCTATGTCATCAGTGTGAAGGAACTCTGCTTGAAATGATCTAATACTGCTTTGGAGGAGAATCTTGCTCTCATTTAGCCCAATGAGGCTGTGAGTAATGTAACTCAGTAATGTAATTTATTCAGCAAAGATTAAATGAAAGCCTTGCATTACAACCCTGAAGCCAATGGCTAGATATATAATGCAGCTCCCACCAACTCACTTATGCACAAGGACACATACACAGAGGGAGTAAACTCCTGTTATGGTATTTCTAACCTATACCTGGGCTTGAAAAACTCCATGTGCAAATGCTGCTTCTGAAAATTTGACCTAAACTTTCTTTTAAGGTAAAAAAGGAATAGCAGCAAAACACTGACTGCCTGTGCTCATGTTAGGAAAAAAAAGAATCAAAGTGGCAACAGTCGTGGCATTTCCCAGAATAGTGATATTCTTGCTGACAGTACTTCTGCAATGGTGACATCTCCACCTGAGTGTACAAAAAAAACCTGAAGCTTTTATTTTGTATTTTGAAATAAGATATCCTGCTTCATCTGGCTTTTTTTTTGTCTTTATGATTCATCAATTGTCTTTTTAAAGAGGAATATATTATGTAAAAACTAAACCATTTTGAAGTAGTTCAAGAGATAAAAAGTCAGAGCAAACCTCTCTTGAAGGACGAAAATGGAAAGGGCAACTTAAGTGATCTGGCCGTTTTCCTCCAGTGCTGCACCAGCCACTGAGACACCACAATAAACACTATATTTCCCAGTTTAAGTAGAGAGGAGGAGTTTAGAACTGTATCATTTAGCAAGAAGAAAATGGCCAGCCATATAGTGCAATCTGGTATACATTGTCTCTAAAGCTGCTTACAAATCATACATTTCCAAATAGTTATGTGCTGTCTGCTAGAGGCTCATGTGGTCTGGATTGAAATGAAATTGCTTCCATCTGCATTTTATCAAATCTTTTTGATCTTCTAACATGCAGGGCGAACAAAAGACCAAAAAAAAAAGAAAAAAAAAGATTTTGCTGAACTTTTCAGACTGCTATGGGAGAAATACAGGCTGTATGTGTAGATATACTGTGATGTAGTTTGATTTACTGATGTGGTTCCCCAGGCCCAGTTGCCATTAGAGATAAAACCAATAAGAATAAATAATCTTTTAGCTTGACATAAAGCTTAATTGCAATAGAGAACAGTATCTAAAAAATGTGGAAAAAGAGTGAGCTTTCATTGATTAAAAAAACATACAGATATCCCATTAGAAATTACATACCATTATAAAGAGTCACTTCTTTTACATTACGTTCTGCTTTCCTTCATAGCAGAGGAGGAGTTTAAGTTCGCTGAAATACTTCTGCGGCCCTTGCATCATGAAGCAAGCACCTCAGCCAGTAAAAAATTCAGGTTTTGTCTGTGATGTTTTTCGCCTCAAGCAGACTTGTAACCTTGAAACCCGGCAGGGGCAGGCAGGGGACAGCAGTAAGTGAAAGACTGTCACTGCCCAAGGAGGTGATGCTCCATGTCTTCCCATGCATGCAGGGCGGGAGAGGAAGTGCCAGCCACTCTGCATCTTCCCATCGAGATCTCATTCTCAATGCTGCTGCTATATTTTTAGGTTATGTTCCCACAAATCACTGTTTTTCTAAACTCCTGACAACCAACTACGAAAAAATGCACAGTAAGTGGCACATCTCTATACAGAGCCATGAAAAGAAATTATGCTGTTGCAGTCATTTGTATAGTAACAAGTACAGCAACAACAGAGCCACCCTGTGAAACAAGGCCAGCACAGGACCCAGAGTGCTCTGCTGAAGTTCATAGTCCAAGCAAATGACATGTAGTACATGGCAGTCTCTTCTTTCTATAAGCCTGATTTTCATCTCAATTTGCTTGGTTTTTTTGCAGCCAGTTTTTAGCTGTGGTCATAAACTGATGGATGGCTTATGACTGAGAAAGTGCTGAGTCAGAAAGAAGTACGTCTCACTTACTTTGGGCCAAGGTCAGGAATCTGTATGACACCATATATGCAGTATCTATTAAAGTATAATATACGGTATAACATACCTACACTAGCATGTTATTCCCTGTTTCCTTTTTCATGCTCCTATGGATGGGGAGTAGCAGAGCACAGCTACATGTAGCAGTCAGGAATTCACTTCGCAGGAAACAAACCCCCCGTGCCTTTTCTTTCACACTTTCTCACCACAGAGCAGGCATGTTGCTTATGTCCTTGTCCCTTTAACAAGATCCACTAAGACATCTGGCACTCTGCACCCTGTATACCCCGGAGAATTTTGCAGTGTTACCTTTTAATGTGTTTTTTCTGGTAGAAAGTCTGTCTGATTGCATACGAGTTGTTGCCACATCTTATAAGTACTTATTTGTGACTATTGCTTTGTTAATATTACTGTTGCTATCGAATGTAATATTATGACATTGTCTTTGCCTCTTCTCATGTGCTGGTTTAATAAAGGCATTTGTTTGCTTTATTGTTATTACTTCCTGTACCAGGAAAGCAAACACACTCTAACGATGTTAACAATGGATTCAAAGTCGCCCATATGCAGCTTGAGGGAATAATTTTTAAAAGTCCATTAAAGGGATAAGAGTAGTTTCAGTCGTATTTCTGCTGTTTCCCTAGAAGGAAGTAACTTGATTGCCTGGCTTTATCTGCAGCATATACCGGTATTTGTTTACTCTGGCGGTTGGCCTAAACAGCTCAATTTCCTATATTTCTGACACAAGAATAAACCTAATGATACCCCATAGTGTGCCCTGCTGCAGCCAAAGGAACATCTCAATTACTGAGATCAGCTAGAGAAATTCAGGCAAAAATCAAATTCTCTTTGAACAGTCAGAGTGCAGTTACAGAGCTGCAGTAAGGCAGGAGATCCCCTTGCACACAGATGCCACAGAAACCACCTGGCAGTCCTGCAGCAGGAGAGGTTTTGGGAAGATGCACCTTTTTGGGGTTGCTGGCAGTTGTGCCTGTGACTGATCTCCAGAGAGTTTCGGGCAGGATTGAAGATAATATCGCCTCCAATTCCCATACAGCTCCTCACAGAGCAATCATCCAGGTTAGAAGACCAGAAACCAGGGTCTTTCCCTTACCCTGCCTTCACTGGGCTCTTCTTTAAGGTGGTGGCCATGGGGGATTGTTGCAAAATGCACTTAGTCTCTCCACCGCTGCCTGCATGGAGGTCACACTTAGCAGGTATGGGCAAAGAGCAGGACACAGTCTTTTCTAGCTCTTCCAGGGCAGCAATTTTCTCTCCCATGTGCTAAGGCAGTGACCCACACAAAAAAGGACCCCTGTGATCCTGCCTCTGGCAGCTGTGGCTATGTGCCAGTCTCCCAGGCAAACCTAATCTTCTATCCTATCACATCTTGCAGCCTCCAAAGAGATGGCCTCACTGGACCTTTTATATTTTTCACAAACTCAGGCAAGGCTTGAACTGCTACCTCTTCTGAGAGCAAAGAAAAGGTAGTCGTCCAGAAAAGCTGCCCTACAAAACTTAGTAACAGTGCCAATTATACTGGAGCACCATCTACTGTCTACTAAATATCTATTAACACTAAATTATCTATTAAGCATGTGTTTTGCACTCACACCAAAAATTATCTCTGACCACCTTCCTCTGATTTGATTTTTCCGCCTGCCTCCTGAATCTTGTCTCTGGTATAAAGTACAGCCATCATCTGAGAGCAGGCATGTCTCTGTGTGTGTATGACTGGGAGAGAGGACTTGGAGAAAACAAGGTACAGAAGGACCTCTGTGTGCGTGATCTGTGGAGTATGAAGATGGACAGGCCTGAAGTAAGGGAACCCTGGCATCAGACACAATAGGTGAGGCCCCACATATACCAATACAGTGGCACTCACCTCTCACGAAGCCAGACTAATCTGGCTAAGTTTTCCATACACTGATGAGAAAAACCAGCATTACTTTTCCTCCCCTTCCTGCAGGGCAACAGCAATGCAAGACACGGCACAAAAGAAGATCTTCTGGACTAGTATTTCAGATTTTCCACAAGTTCAGGCAAATGTTGTTACATCAATTAGACTAGTTACATCAATTAAAGCTGTTGCACTCATTACAGCAGTACTTTCAAGACTTTTGGCAAAGATAGTGACAGGAGTGTAGGAATGTGAATCAAAATTTTGATGTAAAGTCCCAGGACCTCTGGTCCTAAACATGGGCTGGTAATGCTTATCTTTCACCTCCCAATTACAGGAAAGTTGGGAGGGGATAAAATGAGTGTATGGTGAGAGAAGAAAGAGCAAAGGAGATTGTGGCTGAGGTAGAAAACAACATTAAAACCAGAATAAGAGGACTAAAAAGAGGAAAAAAAAGTAAATTAATGAAACAATGGCTACACAATACAGAGAAAAGTGTTGAGAGAAATCTACAGCCGCAAGAGAGAGGTGGAAGGCTGATTAGAGAGAAAAAACTAAGGGAGAAGATAAAGTAAGAGGGACAAAAAATAAGCAATGAATGTAGAAAATGTATTAGAAGAACAAATGCAAAAAGAACTTCACTTGTATGACATACCAAATGGACGGCAAGTATTTAACAACAAAGTATTCTGCTGCTCCATTAGGTCAGAAATGTACATGTAAATGCAGCTAGGACCACAAATAAAAGGTTTACTGTCTCAATCATAAATTTCACTGTCTACTTTAGCCACTTTCAATTTAAAAAAAAACTTTGTTCTTGGGCCTTCTTGAACCTTTGTTTTAAACAAAGTTGTACCTACACATGTGAAACTGTATATGATCGTGGTTTTCATTGTGTAATATTACAGCATGGCCTCTCTGGTAGATCTCTCAAACATTTTCCGTAAAATCTACTATCAGTAGAAATGTTACTGTTCAAGTCTGGAAGCAAGAGTCAAGTAATGGTAGATTTCTTTTCCAACAATTTTTCAGGGACAAAAGTTCCTGGCCCATCTCCCTGCTCTGAAAAGCAGCTCTGTGGGACAGTAACTGCTCTGTTTCCCATTTAAAGTGTTTAAGCTCTTCTTACAAACAATTTCTGTTTACTTGTGTGAAACAGTTGGTCACTGTGGAAATAAGTGAGGGTTTTATCATTACCTTCTGTGGATTTGGCCCTTGGAGTGGAGAACAAGATGAGATGACCTTACTGTAGAAGAGAGCCTAACTAAACAGCCAGTCTCCAAGATTTTTCAAACAGAAAAAAATGTTTACAAGTTTATTGGAAAAAGAAGGCAATTTGCTGCTCCTCCAGTTTTTTTCCTCATATTTCTAAAGATCTTCCTCTTAAATGCCATCAGTAGCCTGCTGTAACCTGTGCTTTTTGGATGCTGGTCCAGAACCGCCACATGAATTTGTTGGGCTGTCTCTGAATGTGCTGACAGAACACAGGGACTGAAGAGGTAGAGAGGGGCTGCAGGAAGCCAAGGGTTAGGACAGAAAGCCCAAGCTTTCACGGTCAGTTGGAGGCAGAGGAGTAATGGGGCAATTTAGCATTAAGTCAGTGTGGCTCTGTGCCCCTGCTGGGAAACCCTGAGTTCAGAGCTATGTGGTACTAGACATAGGGTTTTTTTATAAATGTATTTTATCAAGCTGTAAATGTAATCTGTTCAGTTTGGAAATATAACTATACTGTGTAATCTTCCAAGGAAATGCAATGATTTTTCTGCCTTTGGAAACTTGCTTTCTGTTCCATTAAAGAGAGACATTTTTAAAGCTCTGACCATGTCTCAGGTTCTCTCTCACTCTTTCTTGAAAATATGAATGCTGCGCCTCTTCAGAGAGTCCTTTTGTGTGTAAAGTGGCAACAGAAAATAATCTTACCAGACAAAGGATGTAGAGGCTTAGACAAGATCTAGGTGAGGGCTTAAATGATTGGCAGCAGCAGCAGCAAAACAAACTGCAAAACCTCTTTTATCAAAGAAAGGTTATCTGAAGGTTGCTGGGTTTAGAGAAGACTGTGCGGCTCTCTTCTTCAGCTGACCTCACACTCCACTCTGGCACATACTGTTGTAGATGTTGGCTTCTTCAGATAACACATCTATGATCATGCGAATCAGTGACACTTTATTTATTATCATTTATTATTAATTTAAGGCAAACCACATGATTTCAGCTGCTCTGGGCCAAGAAGTGACATGAAAAATAAGTCTTGAATCAAAAAAAAATGTTTTGGGATGGTGGAATGCATGAACCAGATCACCTTCTCCCAGTATATCCCACATCTGAATGTGATCAACTCATATATCTGATGGACATGATTCCACAGGCTTATTGCTCATAATGACACACACAAAAAACCTAGAAATACCGTAGTTTTCCAGCTAATAAACTAGGATATTAAATTTAAAAACAGAGAAAAACAAATGCTTGCCTAGCTACAAATCTTCCTGCTTGCACTTCTGTGAACTGATTTTGACTTTTAGTCCAATCATATGGTACAAAGATTACAATGTGAAACTATGATTAAGGTAAAGTGATGAGAGCAGCGTCTTTCTCAGCTTGGCCTCGTGCTTAGGGCTACGATATTTCAAAAGCAGTGGTTTAATCTTGCAATCTCATGCTCTTGGGAACACTTACAATGATAATTATGAAGTCTGATTAAGCGGCAAGGACTGGATTTCTAGGAGGCATAATTATGATTTTTTTCCTGCAATATGCAGTAGTTATACCGCTTTCTATTGCATGGTTCTGGTGTTCACATTTCCACCTTCCATGTGGATGAACTTAGGTACTTTCAGATTGAAGTATTCAATGAGAAGACGGGAGATCAATGTCTTTGTTAAAGAACTGGAGACTAAGCTACTAAAATCCCGAAGTACATACACCGTATTTAGCAGTGCTTGCTCAGGATGTGCATTTGAGCAGGGGCTTGACATGGTGGGCAGACCCAGATTGCCATGAGGTGACCAAATATCCCCTCAGAGGTGGCTGTGGGCAAGCATTTGTGGGGAAGAGCCTCACTACAAAAACATGTGACTATTTTCTCATCTTTCCCGAAGGGCATCGTGGGTGGAGGAGTGGGAAGAGCTGGTGTTGGTGCTGCTTTCCCTGTGCTCTCCTCACAGCAGTTGGTGGGAACTGCAGAGGCAGATGAGTGCACAGAGCTGAGGGCTGGTAAGGCAAATGATCTGTCTCACAGACCTACAATGCAAGAAAGCGACTGGGGATAGCCAGTTTGCTCCCACGGAGAGACTACACGTACTAACCTAAATATCAATGCAAGCTTCACCTTAAACATTCTCAGTGAGGTTAGGTTTGTCTTAGCATGTTCCTCTCCTTTCTGTTGTTCTCATGGACATCTAACAGTGCTCTGTCTCTATTTTCATGGCATAGGTCATGGTACATATCATGGGGAGACTAAAGGATATAGTACAAAAGTGGGATTTTAGCTACTCTTTGGGAGGCTTACGTTTGTTGTGTGAGTTCCTCAGCTCTCATAGGAAATTGCTGAGGGGTTTGGGTTTTCGTGTTGGTTTTTTGGGTTTGTTTGGTTGGTTGTTTTTTGTTTTGGTTTTGTTTTTTACGAGCGCATCTGCTTAGAATCTGAATTTCTTAATAACTTAAAATTCAACAAAGCACAGGGTTAACCCATGGGAGACCGTAAATCTGTGGGTCTTTAGGAACTGATTTTTGAATTGCTTCATCTGTTCTGCACTACAACAATGACTATTTGCATACAGCTTTTTGTATATGATCTGCAAACACAGGAATGCGGAACTGAGATCGACATGAGCTGCAGCTTTATACCTCTTTGTCAACTGTACTTCAAAACTGTTAGCTTTGCAGACAGAGATGTCTTTACCAGTTGACAGGAATAGAAATGATCAGTAAGAAGGAATGACCATAGGAAAAGATGCAAGTACTGATTTCTTGGGACACACAAGATACAGCTGTGTGTATCTTGTGATACAGCTGTGATACAGCAACACAAAATCCAGGCATAAGTTTGCAGGTAGCCCTAATTCTATTGCTGCAGTTTGGGAGGACACTTATACGTCCAGACTGCAGCCATGCAAATCTGAGGATGCTTTTGGCTGTGCATCCAAGTGACGTTGTGGGTGCTCCCTGACCCTCTGTGGGGCTGACAGCCACCCTGCCCTAGGCTTGCATCCCACAGAGAGGCCACAGAACACTTCAACCCCTCCTTGCCCACGGTGCCTGAGACTGGGAGATGCACAACTGCCTGTGGTCTCCCTGGCAGCTGTACCATAGCCAGTGATTTTTAATCAAATGCATGGGCCAAAAATGCATCAAACAACCTAATAAATGGCCTGTTCTCAAATTTGAGGATTGGTTTGTTTCTTGATGCATTAGTAATGTCTTTTCTATGTGGGTTTCTTATGTACTTCTGCATTAGCAGAGGTTGCTGGTGAGCACTTCACCAGCACGTGGTGAGACTTCACACTCTAGCTGATATAAACCAAGGCACCTTCAGTTATACTGTGAAGCACCCATGACAATATACACTAATAGAAAATTTGTGCCGAGAAACATACAGTGACAGTGCACTAAAATGCATGTACCTTTCCAAGAGTCACTGGTTTAACTTTTCTTCTAACTTGTTGCCAAGAGTTGCTGTTAACTCCTACCTACCTAATAAAGTGCTAAGAGAATTTGTTTCCCCACTTTTGCTAGATTGCCAGTTTTCACAGGGAATATAATATTACCACCCATGACATCTTGCTCAGACTCAAGCCTGTGACATACTTCACCAAAGTCTGACACTAAATTTCATGACTTAAAACTTCACGACTATTCTAGCATCAGCTATATGAAATAAAATAGCTGATGCTTTAGAGCTGACTGGGTAAAACCGCTCTCTCCCAAATGCATTAGCAGATTGAGCAAAATTCTCACTAAGTGCCAGTGAAGATGAGAATTTTGCATGCCAATCTGTAAAGCTTAGTTTTGGACCAGTTACAGATACCATAAAGTAGCATGTCCATTGTAAAAAGCACTGAGAACAATGCATCTTAAAAAAAAAAAAAAAAAAAAACACCAAAAACCAAAATCTCAGTTTATGTGCGGACTTGGAAAAACCCCAAGAGGCATATAACTCAATCCTCATGTCCAAGATCTAATACACCACAAAATGTTGTAATGGAAACAACTTCCTGTATGTACACACGTTGCATGAATGAAGATTCTAGAATTTTATAGCAGCCCTTTACAAAGCACAGCTATAGTATAATAACACTATGTTGTTGTTATTCATGTGACAGTCTGTTCTCCAGGCAGGAAATTCTGACACAAGAGCTCTTATTTTGATTTCTCTGTGTATTACTGCTACCTGTGGACATGCTGGTTCTGATTTTTATCTTGGAGGTTGTGGTGACATTCAACAAACAAAACAAAGGACACTCACTTACTCATTTGCTTTACACTAAGATTTGTATAGTCCCAAAAACTCTGGAGGAGTCCCTCAGGACATACTAGAAATGACAAACATTTTGTTTTACAAGAACGTCTTGTAAAGCCTATTCTTTATTGTTGATTAATGCTCTCTATATTCAATCATAAAAAGAGATGTCTCCAAGTTTATAATTTTTGCTTAAACCCTAATGATTCTTTTCTATAGGGGAAATGCAAGCTACCACATGGGGATACAGGCCCCTTGTGCTTGCTGTGGGTTTTGATACGGGAGCACACATCTTAATGAGCATCAGACTGGAGTTTCTGGGCCAGGAGCAGCATCTGAGATGGCGCTTGAGCCTCCACGGTGCACTGGCAGCTGCTGGATCTCCCTTTACCCTGTGACCAAGGCTGTGCATACTTTGTTTGCCCCCTCTACTCTAGAAAAACATTCAGCTGCCTTCTATATCCATTGTGATCCCCCTTAGATTCAATTTTCCTTTTTCTTTCCCTTCTCCCTATCTCCTGAGTCCTGCTTTGACACAGCTTTTCCCTGCAGTCATCCCAGCTCTTCTCCCTCTGAGTGTTGAGCCAACAGTTATAAATGACAGCCTGGACTTCACACGGGCTCACCTTGCTCTAAAGGAAGAAATATGAGAAAGTATCTCTGCAGATGTGCTCACTACAGCCAGGAGACATCAGGCCATATGCTCTAAGATCATTGTCTAGCCTGGCTGGATCTGTCATCTTTGGCTTTTTATATACACACACATATTTTTAAAGACATTTGTCTTTGGAAAGTTGTCCAGATCCCTGTCCAACAGCTGGCGCTTTGCAGCAGCAGCCATCAAATGCCTCCAGACTGCTAAATAATTTTTAAATATTCCCATGCAGGACTGTCGCTTTGTTTGAACCATTCAGCTGATTCATCACTCGAGCGATGGAAAGACTGATTAACGGTTTGCTTATTTTACAGACTAACAGTCCACAAGCCAATTGCTCACTAATATTTCCCTGATGAGCACAGCCTTATTTCTATGTTGCAGTGCGTTGCTGAGAAACTAAAATTCTACATTCCTGGACTGTTTGTGATTATGGTAACAACTGTACGAAATGAAGTGCCTATTATTGTATTTAAACCTAGTGTGTAGCCCTGTTTATTTACCATAGGTCATAAAGTTGACTGAGAAATTCCCTGGAATTTCACATTAGGATGAAAATAAATTTGTAATTAAATTAATGAAGAAAAGACTTTATTTCATTTAAGGATGAAAGAAACACAAGATAAAACACGTCGGGGAGGGGGGGAAGAAAAAAGCAATACATTGGCTGATTGACATAAACTGTTATTACAGTTTGTACAGTAAAGTGATACTTTCCTAAATAATTTTGTTAATTTCTTTTAATTCAGTAGTATTAAATAGCTCTGTTTCTGCTTTCTAGATTTTTGAAATCTGTTGGTTTGTGTTGGCTTTTTTGATGTACAAGTGAAGACTCACCTGTACTACAGAAGAAGACAAGCTTGAAGTTCATTCTAAGGGACAACATATGGACATAGCACACAGAGAGAGGTTTTGCTTTTACTTTTTCACCTCTTACTATGCTGAAAATGAGAGGTACTATTCATGATAATAGCAGAAGAGATAATTTCAGACAAAAGCACACTTTGCTACAAGAACATGCTTTAATTTGCTCAAACACTTTAGTCTGAAGACTTTATGTTGCCTATTATCTCCTACAGATTATGTTTCAGGAGTCACCTTACTTAAATGTAACAACGGGGGGAAAAATATCATTCACTTTTATCCCCTTCTGCTTACTAAAGTGCATTTGATAGCTCTATATGCTCTCTTTTGGTATACTGACTTTATTTGAGCTTGGAATTATATACTACTCCAAGTGTTTTCAGATTTTGGAGATAAATATTTGACTTTCTCTTAGTAAATGCAAAGAGAATAACAGTAATGCAATTTTAAACCCAAATGGGAAGGACAGGAGGAGGGAGTGGGTCTCATTATCAACACTTTTGTCCTGTATGCAGGTTCTGTTATGTTTAAAGAACCTAGAATTTCTTAGAAGTTAATAGAAATGCCTAAGTTCTATTTTAAATGCATTTGTAGCTCAAAAGGGCTGGGAGGATGGTTTTTTTTAATTTTTTTTTCTATTTTCAAGAACATCAACCATTTAGGCTGTTTATGCAGTGTGTGCTTCCTGAAACTGTCATTTCAGAGGACAGGGATGAAAAAGGCTACAAATCTCTCTTAAAGCCTAACAGGTTAGTTTTTAGCCATATTTAAAACTTTCACAAAGCTCTGATTTTCAAAAAAATCATTGGTGGAATCCTTGGGCCACTCTCCCCATCATTACCTCCCTCATATCTTCCTCATATTCACAGGAACAGTGGTCTCAAAATCCAAAAAAGTCAAGAAGAGAATGAATTTACCTGCAGGACATCTCTCACTGGGGTCCTATAGAATAAACAGTTTTTCAGTGCACCTACAGTTCTGTAGGGGAATGTTTAGGAGCTGACTCAGGACTAAAAGTTTTATCCTCCAGTAGTCCCTGGTGGTTTAGCTGTCTTGTGAATGCCACATCCCCACAAAAACTTCATCCCCAATGAAAACTTTCTCTCTCTGTGGACTCAGCGTCACTGCTGCACCTAGAATGGAATTGCACCACCGAAGTCTGGAAGAGATGAGACAAAAGAGACCAGTACGTTCCTCCCAGCAGCAACAGCAACCCCAAGGACTTTGCTGTACTTTAGCTCCAAGGGATGTGTATTGGTTTTGACATTGAGGTCTTCCAGTCACATCTTAGAAGAGTGACACAATGCGTATGGATCTGATGTGCAGTCTTGAAAGGATGACAGTATTGTGGTTTAATGTGCTTTGTTTTAATTTAGAATTTTTCTCCAGATTAGGTCCTGGAAAGGGATGCTTCTTTGTAATGTATTTTTGTTAAAGCTGATGAATTCAATAATGCTATTAATTTCAGTGCTGAGTGCAAGCAGAGCCTGGAGAGGCATTGACTACCATCAGTTCTTTCTATAAACTCTAGGGAACTGAGGATACTCATCTCTTTGCAGAAGCAGGCTCATCACTAGAGCAGGGCCACGATGAGCCCCACACTGAAGTCTCAGGAAATCTCAGTTATCTCAGGCCCATTGATCACCCTTGCCATAGAAGAGTTGTTAACAGGCAGAATACCTGATTTTTCATAGGAGAAAAATCACTGCAGGCTCCTCAGTTCTCAGTGACCTCAGGAAGGAAGGGGGATTGCTTTGATTTAAAAAAGCTCATCTAAACCTCACATATCCTCATTTCTAAATACCCATTTTAAAGTATTTATTTATCCAGTAAAACGTAAAGCCTCTTCCTATGATTCTTCCCCACTGCTTGGAATAACATCTCTGCTCATACAAGCACTTTGACATACAACATATTCAAGTCCATAGTTCCCATGAATTACTCCAGCTGCTTCCCTCCATTTAGCAGCCTGATGGTATGGACAATATCTGTAGCCCTTTGCTTGTGCAAGTGTAGATTTACCTGCATGTACATGCAGTTCAGGTGAATAAGACACTTGCAATCATGACCTAGCTCTGCTGCTATTTCCTCAGCCTGGGAGCTGATATGCTGAAATCTGGATGTGACGGGAGTGTGACATGAGGAGGGTCTCTGTGCAGCACCACTTGGCAGCTAAAGCACAGAAAACTGAGGTGTTATGTGGGTTAATTACAACTGAAGCATGAACTGTAAAATCACACACATGTACACACACTCGCACACACACACAAAGACTGCAAAGCAGATTGCTTTCCAAAAGTTGACAATTTCTAGGAATTCAGCTTCTCTGAAGTGTCAGAAAACCAGGAACTGGGGAAAATGGGGACATTCCAACCATTAAACTCTTCTGGAACTGTTAGCCAATAGTTCCCAGAGAAATAGATTATTCACTTATCAGTTGTCATCTGCTCTACAACCCCAGCACCGCCACAGCCCTTAAGAAATGAGCAAGTTAGTAATAAATCCTGTATTCTAAACAGGAAATGATTCCTCAGCTAAGGATGTCTAAGAAACAAGCCACTGTCTCTCAAATGGCATGTAGTGAAATGACTGTGCTCCTCACTCACCCCTAGATAAGTTTTATGGCTTGACTGTGCTGATTTACTGCTGTTACCAGATCAACTGGGGCAGAGGAAGGTTGTGAAGTTAGTGTTATGCAAGGGAGACGGAGATGTTACTGTTTAGGTTTGGACTCTGGGGTGTGAAGGGAAACATCAGGAGCACTGACCTTGTTGCTTCAGAGACTCTTTGTGCCATACTATAGTTCCTGGCAGCAGACTGCATGCCTCACTGCTCCTGATGCACTGAGGGGCAGCAGCCCAGCCATGTGGGGCAAAGGCAGGTACTACCCTTAGGTCAACAGAAAGTGAAAAAACTTAGAAAAAGCTCTTTCTTCTGCCTTTCTGAAAACTTCATGCTTTCCTGACATGCCAACTATAGGAAAACAGAAAAGATGTATGAATACTGTCAATAGGATAAATGGATTCTAATAGCGAATGGCAAGGTAGGGAACAGAGGCAATCATTTGATTATGTGATAAATAATGTTTCTGCAAATGACAGGGCTCTGCTGTCAACTAGAAAGGGGAGAGCTGGAGTGGAACAGAGCAATTACCTTGCTTGTAAATAATGATGGCAAAAATACCCTTGAACGTAAGCTCTGTCATGCACAAATCCTTTCAGAAATACAGTGTTTTGAGGTTGATTGGGCACCACCCTGTTAAGTCTGCAATGACGGGACTTTTCTCTGCTTGTGCTAAGTTCCTTCAGGGGAATGAGGGCATCAGTCTTGCATCAGCTTTATACAATGGGAGATACATTCTGCTGATCTTGTTTAGGGATGATTCTCTGCTGAAGACTTGTCACTCATCTTAGCACTTAGATGGCATTATTATTCCATACCTATGTGGCACCTTCTGAATCTTCTCCTGGGTGGTAACTTGCAAGAAATGTCTTAAACATATGCTTGTGTCTTCCCACAGTTTAATCATATTAAGTAAATTTAAAATGCAGATGATGAAATATTAGCAATAGTGAATTAGTTCAAATACTTTCAGGCATGTGAGTTTATTTAAAAAAAAAACCCACCATAATTCTCTCATTCAAAAAAACCCTAACAAATAAGACAACCTAAGACTTGTTTTCAGAACTGAAAAAGTACCCGTTTCGAAATGCATCTTTAACCTGTTAGGAAAGTGTTAGAACAAATCACATCACAGTCAAGCAAATCAAAGTTATAAGACATATAGCTTTTTGACAAAGAAGCCGATTAATAATGAGAACAAATCACTGCACAACAGATGGATTCTTCATTTCCAGGAGTTCTCAGTCAAAATTGCTTTCAATCCAAAAGATATGCCTTGATTGAATACAAGCTAAAGGAAAAAGTTGGTGAAATACCACAGCCTGTGTTAAAAAGAATAGCAGCCCAGTAGCAGTCCTTGTGGCCTGGAAATCTGTAGTGGGGCACAACATTAAAAGATACTATTTTTATTAAAATGCCCTGTAACTACTAAGCCTGTTTCAGCTACCTTTGCTGAAAGTGGTATGATTGACCTAACATCTTCTGCAGATGAAACATTTTATAAATGGCAAAACTTGTCAACAGCAATGCTTCATCTTTTTTTTGTTTTTATTCCTTCCATTTTCTGTTTTTCATCTTACTGCATTTCAACATGGTGTTAGACTTCTGTTAACTTCATTGCTTTTTTACATCTCTCTGTGTTTCTTAGGTCCAAACTTTTTGCTCAGCCCATCCAGAGGGGGTGGCTGGCTAAGGCTAAGAGCAAAGTTCCTAAATTTTGATAAAATCAAATCCTAGATTTTGATTTCTTTTTCAAAATTGATAGTATTAAGGGTTTGGGGGTGTTACTGCTAGTCTTTCTTTTGTGATAGTGATACTCTGCAAGTGGCAATAAAATTTTCTGGCCTTTAATCTGAATCCACTTACTTAGTCCATTGCATTACTCGCATGAGAAAAAAACCCAGACAATTCCCTAGGTCTAAACCATCTGTGTAGAGCGCAGAACTGGGTCCTAAATGAGGAAACATTTCAATGGGGGTTCCTTTTCATTCATTTTTCCAACCTGAAAAAAAATCTCTATAATCTCCTGAGTAAACTCTCACTGGTTGCTCCTCATAATGCTCGTATCTCATCTTGTGGGAAAATAATTTGTGGTTTTCAGTTTGAGTAGAAACTTTCTGATATGTGTTTTCAAGCTGAGATTTTTTAAGATACATACACACAGAGAGACTGCTTTCTGCTTCATCACTTTACTCGGGCAATCCTGAAATAACCAGACTGTAGATGATCAAAGCCTGTGACAAAATACTTCATGGAGGCAGGTGAGACAACTGTTACAGTTGTATGGGACTGCACAGGCAGCTACATCTCTCTGACATTTCCTCTGCCTTTAATATTCTTTTTTCCAAGCAAGTTTGGAATTGCTTCAGTTTACGTGGCTTACAGCTGAGCTATGCAAAATTTTTAATCTGAAATTCAACTTCATTACCTGCAGTTGGATTTCATTACAGGCATGACCTGGAGCCATTACTTGCACATTTTTCTAATTGCATAAACTACTCGAATGAGCTTCTACAATATACATTTCCCAACAGCACCATGAGAACCTCGCAGTTTCTCATGAAGTCATTTGAGACAAAATACAATGAGTTTTGAGGAATGCTAAAGGAGGGAGAAAAGAGAAACAAGTACAGGAACTAATGAATGGCTTAATGACGACATAGTAAGAAGTTCTCATCCCATTTTCTTGTAATATCAACTTGGGCAGGGCAGTTGCTCTATGAACATAATTGAACAAACGGCAAAATGATAAAAAAGAGTATAATTTTCACAGTGCAAATTAAGTCCAGGAACTCCAGTTTCAAAAGGAGCACTGAAACAAAGAGCACAGCAGGATACAAAGCTTGAATTAGACATTCATAACACATTAGAAAAAACAAACCACAGTTTTAAAAGGGACGGAAGCTCTCCTGATTCAAAGCATAAGCCAGCCTCGAACACCTGAAACTACAGAGCACTTTAGCATGAATGCAATTTATATATTAAATCATGGGTTTCTGGTTTTCCGGAGTAGTTTCCAGTTTGTAATTTTCATTTCCAACTTAAAGTGAAGTTTAAAAATTAGTGAAAAATCTCTTTGTGTCCTTTGGTACATATGATCAGCTGCCATCTCCTGCTTTGTATCCCTACTGCACAATCTATTCTTCTGAAGGAACCCAGAATAGCTACTCTACTTCAAGAAACAGGACCCCTGCTGCTAACAAGGATGGCATTGGTTTTGTTGCTATCAGGACTCAGTATTCATTTGGATGGCTAACTTCCATTCAGCTGAGTGAAATGGTTATCCACAAACTGTTTAGCAGCAATTCATCAGAAGCCCAAATCTACTGAAGGCAAAAGAGACATAATGGAAAAATATATATTTTCCAAAGCCAAGGATAACCTCTTCATAACCTGTCTTTATCAAAGGCCACCGTCAGTCTCAGAGTTGTACCTCAAATATATGTGCTCTCAGCCTTTTTCAGCGTAGACAAGCAAATGTCTTTGCTGTGAAATTTTTCCTCTCTGGCCTCCTAGTGCAGCAACTCACTGCAGCGAGGCTCATATTGACAGGCAGTGGCCATGCTGTCACTGTGTTTCAGATTTCCTCATCTTTGCAGTGTATCCCCCAGATGTTCTTCTGCTTGCAGAAGAAGAAATGACATTGAGAAAGGCTGGTCTTGTGCAGACACAATATCTTCTGTGTTAACCAGCTTTGCTGAGAGCAGCTGTTGAATACAAGAGCTGACAGTGACTTGGTCCACAGAGCTGCCATTGACTACTGATAAACTCATAGCAGAAGCAGGGCCCTGTAACACATGTAGAGCCACAAACACAGAAGATAAAACGGGTTTTCTAGATTACTTTAGGGACTGCTAGATGTCAACAGATTTACCTTTCCTCAAGTAAGTGAATGGGGGGCAATCAGTGTATCAATAGTTTCAAACTGTGCTTCCTAGAAGTGAGAGTTTGTAAATATTATGTGGTGTTGGATAACTAGCATGACTACTCACTTTGCAGTTAGCATATACCTGCTAGTCTAACTTTCAAGAAATGTCTATAAAATATTATTATGCATGCAAGTTAATATGAAAATGGCACAGCAGCTGCGTTTCATTAGTATTCACACAACTGTTAACATTCAAAGACCAGTCTTCCTCTCCAGTAGATTTATGACTGAAGTGTGGTTATCTTTTAAAACAATATCTTTTAAAACTATATCTTTAACTAGAAGGCAGCAGATATTTATAAAGGTACAGAGGTAGATCACATTGGTCATGAAATGTAATATCCCTTAAGGGAAAAAATAAATTTAAGCAAGTAGAGCTTTTGATTACCATAACTATAAACTTCATATTCCACATAGGTATAACTTTCTACTGAATTCTTTTTAAATTTAATGTAAGAGACAAGTAAAGTAAAACACACTAGATATACTTCATCAATATTTCATGTAGGGGGTTTTCTACATTTTCTTCTTAGTCATCTTGCATATCATCCTTTTGGAAGTCACCTTTAAGTCCGGACTTCTACTTTTCCTCTAGTCTTCCGAATTTAGCTCTCTGTCCATCTTTTGTGCAGTCACAGTCACACAGAGTGGATATCCAGTAACGCCAGGGCTTGTTGACTTTCTTTAGGAACTGAAATAAGCTGAAACGATGTCACCTATTCCAAATTCTTCACTACTGCAAGAGCCATAAAACATTTTCCAGCAAGGACAGACACCTTTGACGTAGGTAGTTTAAACTTTCTGTAAATTGAAGAAAGAAACACCTTAGATACAGGAAGACAGTATTTTACTCTTTGTTGTCCTGTCTAGTTTACTGAATTAAACTGCGTGACATTTGCTAGATCTGGGGTTACTTACACCTTTCCAGCCCCTGGGTGATCTGCAAAGAGAAGGGAAACACTATCCTGAATCAAAAGCCACCTTGTAATTGTTGTAAATAGATCAAAGGACTGCAAAATAAAGTTGACAGGTAGTGTTGCTTTGAGTGAAGATAGGATATTCTAATTTGAAAAACAAATGAGAAAGCATAAAAAGTTAGCTTTAATCCTGCCATTTGTGAAGGCAGAATGTCTGTATAATATACTAAAATGTGTAATTTTAAAGGTAGCCACAACTTAAATAGAAAACATGCTTACAGAGGCAAGGCTTACAGGATGACGTAGTACATTTGTTTAAATCATCAAGAAGGGCTGAGCCATCAATCAGACAGATCAGTGGCAAAACCGTATCAAGTGTAACTGTTGATCTTATAAAAATCTATCTCCTCCCAGAGATCTTATTTCTCTCATATGGCCAGACCATTTCTGTTGCAACAATGCTACCAAGTGTTATTCACAGAGGATAAAACCAAAAGGCAGTTTGAGGATAAAGCTGAAAGAGAATCAAGGCCCTTTGCTGTATTGTAACACAGATGGCATCTGCAAGCAATGCTTGTCTGTTTGATTCAAAAAACAGCTTGTCCGTATGGAAGACATAGTCATCCATAAGGCATGCAAACTGCATTTTAATATGCGTATTATGGCCACATTATTCACACTCGAGGGCCCAACAGTTATTAGGTAATAGCCAAAACTGACTGATTTTTCATTCACACTCTCACTGGAGCCAGAAAGAGAAATACATGGCTACAGGTGCTGAGCAAAAGACATCAAGGGAGAGGGACAAGATCCTTGAGTTTCACTGGTTCAGTTTCAGACATGAATGTTGGTGCCTGACCCCAAGTGGAGATCTGACAGAATTAGAAAATAATTTTTTCTGTGGAGGAAATCTGAGGGAGTTGTGTAGCTGTTAAGGTAAATCCGCCCTTGATATGGTATGAAAAGGCTCTGGGAAACCCTGAGGTCTCCTGCTGATGCAGTGACAGTGGCATGCTCGAGGCTGCTTGCACTTCCATTTCATCTACCCTGCACCCCCTTCATGGGTTGCATGTGGGATGGTCAGATTTCAATCTTCAGATTTAAATATACAAGGGCGGATATGAGAAGCATGAGATCCATTTGCCTTACTTGCAAGAGCAGCATCCCATTAACAAGAGAATGTTTTCCAAGCCAATGCCATTCTGCATGTTTTATCCATTGTATTTAGGTTTTGTAAGATTACAGTCTCCTGAATAGAGTCTGTCCCTCCATTTTTCTCATTTTTTCAATTGTTGTTGCAATGTTGTCTCATTTCAATAGACAATGTCCTTTGAAATACACCAGTATGCCATGCATCATCTTTTTATACAGAAAGTCAATTTTAAAATCCATGGTGGTTAAAGGTGTTTCTTTCTTAGACTTTTAGACTACTGAAATGCCTTCAGAAGAAAAAGGGTGGACTCACAAAGACATTTCATACCCCCAAACCATTCCATCACTGCAAAATAAAAAAAAAATTTCTGTAGTCCTCAACGGTTATTCCTGCAGTAGTTCTCAGACTGGACATTAAATACACTCTTCTGTGCATGTTTTTTACCTAAATATTGTTGATTTTGATGTGAACTCTACCTTGAAGTAGTGGTCGGTTTATAATATGTCCGTGTAATGGATTGCAGATATTTTAGGAAAAATGACTTTTTCTTGCTTAATTCTGACCATAAGCAATTTTTCCATCAAGAGAGGAACTCTCAGTATCCAGATAAATCATAAATATATAATGTATTTGGTATATCCGTAAGTGGCCTGGAAAAACTGAGCAACAGGATACTTAATTTGAAAAGCCTGTGCTAAAATTTTCCTGACCTAAAGCAGTTAGTTACTTTTGGGGCTCTCTCCCTTGCACAGGCTTTACCTTTGATGTATGTTGAAGGTTGGCTTTCTGTTCCACTCACAAGTTCTCCATTTCCCTTGGGCTGTAGAAGGTGCAGCACACCAATCTCCACCTGGCTCTTCTTCTCCTACTGCTACTGACCATCAGAAACCTGAAGGTTTTGCATCTGGGCATTGTGTAACAGAAGAAGTGATGGAGGATATTCAGTTGCTTTGTGCAACCTTCCAGAGGCTCAGAGTTTGCAGAAGGCACCTCCTGCTTCACATAGGAATAAATAAGGTGGATTTAGATACAGAGAGGTAGAACCTCAGGGCATGTGGAGGGGATCACACAGAGGAGGGGAACCCGTGGTGGCAACCTACAGCTGGAGTCACAGGGAGAACCAGATCCTGTGGTGATGATCGCAGCGAGCTCAGTGGGGTCTGCTCCAAACTCCTCGCTTGCACTTCTCAGAAGGCATCTACACCCTAGCAAACCAGCAACATACGTGTATCACTTGTAACACAGAAAGAGGAAATACTTAAACACATTTAAAAGCACAGTTAAACAAATGAATGGAAATCATATTCTGAAGTAAAATTTATGCATGTCTGAACATTTCCATGACAGATTAGGTCAGTTTGCAGACCAAAGATTGAGGTTTTCAATTACAAATTACATGTAGGCTTGACAATAAACT
The DNA here is from genome assembly GCF_028500815.1 of Rissa tridactyla. Taxonomy (NCBI): domain Eukaryota; kingdom Metazoa; phylum Chordata; class Aves; order Charadriiformes; family Laridae; genus Rissa; species Rissa tridactyla. The sequence continues at coordinate 38,236,703 of NC_071497.1, forward strand.
TACATCCTTTTTCCAGCTCATATTCTTGTCAGAAACAACATGAGCTCAGTGATTGGAAGGAATGGCATGTGGCAGCAGCAGCCCATGAGACGGGACAAGAGCCACATCTTGACTGATTCTGCTCTGGGTAGCAATTTTTGTCAGAAAATTTCACAGATATGAAATGGGACAGGGTGATTAGGGGAAGATAGGAGGAGGAACAAACAGAAACCAGGTTTACTTGGCTGCTTCTGTGGATGATAACGAACAGCTACCAGACAACAGACATTGAGACCTGTACCTCCCTGGGTACATCATTATGAAAAGTGTGTCAAGGCTTCACTCTCTGGGTTCTTTCCTCATCAGTTCAACATCTGTTAGCAACTATTGTATTTTCAGAGGCTCCTTCAACTATGGGCCCATCTATAGCTCATTTATTCTGTTCACTAAATGCTGACAAAGCTTCTGTTATGACTAAAATCCCCGCCACTAAAATGAGCAGTGTCGGGGCTGTTTGCTGACCTCACATCCATAATGAGGTTTTAGTCCTTTGTTTCTTGCATTAAGGAAGTTAAGTCTTCTTACTGGGTCCTCGCTTGAGTAATCTTGTTTTGTGTTTTGTTTTCTGTTGAGTTTAATTTACTGTGTCTTTCATTAAGCTGATTCAGCTATTACCTATGCTGTATTTGAGAAAAAAATGACCTTTTGTCCATTAAAAAATAAATAAAGAAAAAAACCCCGAGATCCTAGCATATCGCCAAAGACCTGCCAAATGACAAAAATTGCAGTAGCCACTTTTGCTGGAATGGGTCCATTTTTTTCTGATTCCACCAGCACCCCAGATAGATCTATTCAATACATAACATAGTGCTATATCGTTTTGGCTGAAAGTATTGCCCTTCAGGTCCCGTGTTTCAATTCAATTTTGCATATAGGCTAAACAAACCGATCTCGTCTCCTCTCCATGTGCCTATTTGCTCTTTGGCATGTTTAACACAGAGGCCTGTCGTAAAATGACAGGGGCATTTTCATCTAGGTACAAAACAAAGTCTTATCTTATTGAAGAAGGCAATTTTAGCAACATCAAGACTTGCTGCATTACACCAGAAGACACTTGCAACACTTCTTGCATTTGAACAGGAGAAAAAAATAAATTCAACTACCAAGGATTTATTACTCCGTTATCATCAAAGTTTTTACAGTGCTATTTTAAGTACTCCACAGCAGCAAATCTCACAACACCTTGTTTAGCACCTTATTTTGGCTGGTGAAGACAGGCAGCATGGAGGCAGGGAGGCAAGTCCTGCTACCTCAGGCCACAGCTGATAAGAGGCAGGGTCTCCAGACCTGCCACCTGCAGACCATGTCCAGGAGTGCTGCTTATGAATCCCACAGTCACTGTGCCACCTTTATCTGATGCTTTTATCCTCACTGGAGTACCCTCCTTGTTCAATAAATCTTCCCTTTGCTTCCTCTGAAGCTGTCTGCTGGTGTTTGCAGCTCCTATATTATCATACAGCATAGCTCCCTTTTCAGTGCGCACCTGGAGGCATGCAGCTCACATCCAATGTACGCAGTTGTATCTCTCGCTTATCCCCACATATATATGCATGCATACACTTTGAGATATACACCTACACATACCACCCCAACTTCTCCCACATGATAGTGGGCCTGATCTATCTTTCCTGAATCCCTGCTTTCATTCAGCATCTTCCCCTTCCCATTACACAATTCAGAGCTGTGTTAGCATCACTGGGGAAAAACTCTCAAGTGTCTGCAAGCAAATGTCACCATTCAGAAAGCTCTGGCTCCATCCCTTTCTCCACCGTCACTGCTTCAGTTCCTGCTAGCCCTGCCTTGCACACTGCCAAAATCTGGTATTAAACATGTCTGTATATTGGACTAAAGAGGCCCTAGCCCTCATTTTGATATTTTGCTGCTATCATTCTTAGGCTGTAAGGTATTTTATCTTGAACAAAGAGTAAGATTTATTAGCGTGTGGAGCATATGCATTCTTAGCAGAGAGCGGCTGGGTTTTGTTGTTATAACACCCAAATTAAAATTGACAAGTGCTCAGCTTCAGAACTGCTCAAGTCAGCTGTGCTTGCTGTTAATGGGTTAGACATTTCCCAGAACACACAATGGGAGAAGATTCCAGGAAAAATTTAAGTGTAGGAAAGATTAAAGACAGTTTCTATAGGCTGCACTGGTGTTCAGGAATGACAGTGAGGGAGACAATAGATCAGCACTCAGCAATTGGATTTCATACATGCGTGGCAATTCCCTTCACTTTTAAATAATCAGATAAGATAGAGGCAATGGGAGCTGAAATGTAGGAGCGACACCTGGTTACATCACATAGCCTTGCTTTCTTTGCTTATGGCGTTGCTATCTTTTTACAGTTAACTGAATTACCCCTTGCTGGTTTCCCAACTCAGGCTCAGGAATATGTAGATATTTTGAAGAAGAATTTCCTTACAATTAGTTTCATTGTTTGGCAAAGAAAAGTCAGAGACCTGCAGCCATTGCATCAGGAACATGCCATTTTCCATTTTCAGGTTAAACACAGACAGTGTTTGTCTGCGCTATTGATTGCTGCACAGCTGTTTGCATACAAAGTGCAGAGTTCTTGAGACCCCCGAAGTGCAACCCCATGCCCAAAGTCATTTCCTGTTTCCTATGACATCCAAATGCTTATGGATCCTTCACATGGATTTTAAGGGTGCAGGAATCAATATAATTTACAATGTCCTTGGCAGTACGCGAACATAGAGGGAACTCAGACATTTAGCATGTTATGCAGGGATAAAATTAAGAACTATGGAATTAAACTAGGAGAAAAATGTCCCTGCCAGGAATGCCTTCGTGGAAGTGAGCTTTCTTAGGCTACAAATAGATATTGAGATTTCCAAGGACAACATGGCATGCAGGATCTTGCAGCGAGGAGGAAAGAAAAGAGCAGTTCAAGTAAAATCTTACATATTTTCCACTTCCAAAATTTATATTCCAATCCCAGAAAAAAGCTATAGGAAAACTGAGTTTGAGAGTATATATCACCAATATAAGGTATCAAAAAGTATAGGGCAAGAAGAATTATTCCAGAGTAAAAATTATGAGCCCATAAAATTCATATAATAACTCTTACATGTAGTGATACTCTGTGGTAATTATCATATGGTTATGATTAAGCCATTTTGGTTTCCACAACCCTAATTTAGATTAAACAGTTTTAAAGGAAAATTCCTCCCTGCCCCTGCAATAGTGCCTAAGGCAGAATGAAAGCTGTTTGAATAACCCAAATGCACATTTTAATAATTTAATAGGGAAAAAACCAAACCCAGACGTTATATTTAAGTCTGACTTTCTTAGGTTTACTACACTTTGTCCATTTGGCAAATGTAATCTTTAATGCGTCAGAACAGGACACCAAAGATGTTATTTGTTCTTTCAGTATCTATCTCCGTGGGGCTCTAAAATTGGCTGGGGTAGCTTGCACACCATATGATACACATCCACACAATTTCAGTGAGTTTCGGTGAGTAGGGAGTGCTTATATATATGGTTATTGAATAATGGAGATCATTCAGAACAAAGAAATGTTGTACTTTCTTAAATATATATATTTTTTCATCTCTTTTATATATCTTAAGGATCTTACACACTCTTTAGCATAACTAGCTTCATCAGAAACCTTTCAGGAAAGGAAATGTCGTTTTCACTCTTTGTAGGCGAGAAAGGAGCTGGTTTGGCCAAGGTCAGAAATTGAATTTGTGGTAGAATAAGGAACTGAATCCAGCTCAAAAAGTCCCAGACTTAATCACTAGCTTTACAGTAATTTTAACTCCATATATTTATCGATTTTTTTGTAAATTAAAGCAAACACAAATGCTCAGAGTGAGTGCTTTGATTCTCAGAGGATGGGCTAATGTTTTCATATATCAAGAATGACACATTCCTGAAATAAAATAAAAGCTTAACTGTTCACGTAACAATGTACAGCTATAAACTGCGTAACAAAAGAGAACAAAAAAATTTTTACTTGTGCAACAAAATAATGCTTTTTTGTTCTTTTAGGGGAAGAAAGAAAAAGTCAAGACCTAAGTTTTTTGGAGCACTTGCTTTCATAGTGGTTTATAATTCTGTGTCTTTAGACACTTCTGAAAGCTTGCATGAGATTCATGCCATAAATATCAAGTCACCTGAGTGGCACAGTCACATTGCTGAAGATACATTGGCACATAGATGCTTCAGACACTGGAACTGTGAAAACATTAAGATTGATAGTTACCAATGATAAATTTTGAAGACAAGTAAAAAAACCACCTACTTTCTCATAAAATCCAGTCAGTGCATAACTTTAAATTTCAGATCAGCTCCAGAATGTTTTTAAGCTTTTTTATTGCCAATTATTTTACATAAGGGTAAGGGACATGTCCTTCTACACCTCATAAATTTGACATACTGTAGTTTGAAATCTCATTAGCCTTCCGTGTTGCCAGATGCAGCTTACAAACATTAAGGATCTTATGGAGAAGTTTTTATACTGTTACTCTCTACCAGTGCTATTTTTGCAAGCATGTGTTTTGTATTTGTCCTTTGAATGAACTCTCTGTTTTGTTTAGTAGCTATATTAAAATATTTTACTATAAATCTAGATTTTTAACTACTTTGGGGTTCTTGGGATGATTGGTGCATGCTCAGAAAAGTTGTATACATAATTTTGTCCTCTGGAAGTACATTAAATACCCATAAATTACACTGAAGTGTCTTGTGGAAGAATGCCTGCTATTCTGTTGCAAAATCTTAATCCACCTCTTTAGACATTGGTAACATATGGTATTTTAAAAGCCATGTAAAGTTAAGGCTCTAGCTTAACTTGTAAATTCAAATTAAACAACATTTTATCTTTAATCCAATGGATATATGTACACTGCCCAAAATGAGATCCTGTAATTCCCCACTAGCACTGGTCCATTAATACAAACTACCAGCCTATCTGGTATATTCAGTGTTGCACTCTCTACCTAACATCAGGTTGGCAAAAGTGAAATCAGTTGGCAAAAGGTTTAGATGATGCCCAAAGGAAGAAACATATTTTTGCATATACAGAACCTAACTTACAAATTCATACCCATATGCTGTGTTCACTGGTTTATGTTTCACTGGTATGCATACATTATATTGCTTTTTAACATGTATTTTTAAATGAAATGTAAATTTTAGCTCCCTGCTCTTGGTCAATGAGTTTTTCTCTCTTGAGCATTTAAGAACCAAATAAATGACAGAGAATCTTCTGCTGTGATCTGGCTAACATGGATACTGGATTGAGTTAGTATTGAACAGCATGAATGAGAAACACATAAATGTTTTATAATAATAGTCTCCATGTTAGCTAATATATCCACGGTAAACAATTCCATACCGCCTATCTGCCTCAAGGAAAAATCTGTTTGAACTTTGCCTGATGAAAAGCCTTAACATATACTGATTTGTACATGATCATTACAATAAACTGAATTTAGCAGTTATACGTGGAAAGGTGCTGTCCTCCTCCACATGCCTGAAACCTTGGATTTGAAAAGTTATGCCTCTAAAGGTGCTGACCTCCACCTCCACATGCCCAAGTCTCTTGTGGATGCCGGTGTACTGAGCAGTGGCACTGAAGAAGCACCTATGCTCCCTCCCAGGGTTTCGAGGCTTAAGAAGACTGCCCCGCTGATGGCTGTGCTCAGGTCTTGAGGCACCAGGATCTGTCCAAGTTGTGCCAGAATCAAAGACTTATTGTTTAAAAAAAATTGGTGAATCCAATTTGAAAAGGCAGTACCAAAAATTTTCTATCAGCTTTTACTGTAAAAGCTTTGGAACAGACGTATTTTCTCTTTTCTGCCTAGCAGTGGGAGTTTCTACATAGATAAAACTCCTTCCAACTACTGCTCCTTCCTCTAGGTCACTGATCTTGCTTTGCTGTTTCCAAAAAGGTAAGACCCTGTTCTGCAATGTAGTCCAGTGCTTCACAGATATGTGCTGGGGGAGGCAATACTGATTTCCTGAAAAAGCAGTTGTTTTTGAGAACATCCTCTGTTCTGAAATTCTAATACAAAACCTTCTTTCTCTTAAATCCGACTTGTTTTCATAGGAAGGCATCATATATCATGAAAAATGTCAAGTAAAATCCAATCTGCATACCCCCTGGGGCTAAGACTTTACTATATGCTCTTTCCTTGTGCTGACCATCCCTCTGGTTCTCAGGGAGGAAATGCATTTCCAAGGATATCCGTGAGTATTTAGCAAATACATTTGCGAAAATAGAGGAGGAGCTTCCACAGGAAAGCGATTCCTATGGGAAACACAGATTTCTTCCTTTTTTAGACAATAAACTAGCTTGTAACCGCGCAGTCGCTGGTCATACCACTGTTTTTCAGGTAAAAGGCTATTGCTTTCCTGTAATATCCATTTTGTTTCATTCACTGGCACTAGTCTCCTAAGATTTGTGTCAAAGGGAGCAGCAAAACCTCTTCTCCATGGGTTAATTGTCTCTGTCTCAGACCCAAACAGACCACCCGTCATTCACATGAATCATTGCACAGATTAAGACTTGGATTATTTCCCTGATTTTCTGTGTTTTACAGATGAAATGGCCTTAATTAGCCATGATCCCTTAGCTACACTGCCATTTATTCCCACCATTGCCATTGTCACTATTGGCAAACCATGTTGGATATGAAGACACCAGCCAGATCTGGGTAATGGTTTCTGAAGGTAGTGACAGGCAGCAGAAGTGCTGCAGTTTTTGGCTCCCTATGGTGAGAAATAATTAAGACAGGCTGAGCAGCCTCCAAGTAATATGCACCCACATCACCCCACCTTTTGCCCTGACACCTCAGAAACACAGAGTATAAAATCACCTGAGATTTACTGCTTAGGGAATCATGCTTTTTCCTTTTCATGTCTCCTTTCAACAAGATGCTTTCTGCTCATCCTTTTCACCTTTGCAGCACAAGCCTGGCTTTGTTGTGCACAAACACATATGTTGTCTCATTAACCAGCCATCCTCCAGTTCCCTAAAGCTTGGTGCTTCCCCTTGATGCTTTTCTTTTCCTGTGGTCCTTCTCTGCTGCGCCATTAATACAACATTGACACAAACCTTGCCAAGAAAATCGCATTGTCCTACTGCAGGCCTTTTATTTTGGTTGGTCAATCCGTTCGACATAACTTAGGTACAGAAATATTTGATGTGTATCAAATATGTGTACCTGACAAAGCCAGGTTGAACTTTATCCAGGCTAAATTTTAGTTTAATTTTAAATTTTAGACAGGCTAACGCTTATTAACAAAATTAAAAAATTGTGTTCCTTCCAGAAATTTATTTCTTTCTCACTATTTCCAAGTCAGATGTAGAGCTGACTGGAGAGGAAGGCTGTGGAATAATTACTAAATTGGCCAAGAAAACAAAAGTACAGCATTGTTCACACATTAAGGAAAGTTGTAAAATCAGGAGGCTTCTGAGGTAGAATACAGCCGCAGCTGGCACACGAAGAATGCAACATCTGCGATTCCCTGTACAAGGTTGTTTGCAAAACTACACGAGGGATGGAACGGAACGCGATTGTTCTGTGGCCTTCCCTTGTGACGAATAGCAGATATGGGAACAAGATGGTACTATGGAACAGATAAGCTGCCTACTTGCTTACTAGGAAACAGATAAGCGGCCCTACTTGCTACCCGAGCCAACATTTTGTCAAATGTTGATAAATGCTGTCCTTTATGCAAACTTTGCTCATTACAATGTACCAAAACACACCCCCATCCCAGAGGCTACCCGCCCCCAAGGTACACCAATCATAATAGAAGTATTTATGACTAAAGTCACTCAAGCTCCACTTTGAAGATAAAAAAATAGTATGAAAATAGCCCGAGAGAGGGGGGATATTGGGGAATACACCATCGCAAACAAGTCAGGAGAACTCCATCACTGACTTCTGGGACCAGCTGAGAAAGGCTGAGCGTTTCTTCCCCCTCATGGGGACGCCTTTGGGTAAGACTTAGATTATACCGAGTGTTTCCTCGGGGAACTTAGAAATTTCTCTAGAGAATCTCTATGCTACATTTATAGCCAGGCTGTATTGTTCATAACTTTGTCACGCATTTTGTATACTTAACAATATCTTCATTTGCATGTTCTTGGCAGACAGTGTATTTATCACCGGCAATCCTAAGAACCTATATATCTCTTGTTTAATTAAACTGCACTGTTTAAGTAGCTAGTCGTTTCAGTTTCTCACTGAACGTGACCAAAGACTGGAGAGTGGCCGTGCTAGTTCATAAGCACGACTAGACTGAAGGTGCAGTCCACTATTAGTGTATCCAAATCATATTAAACGCGATTGGACTGATAGTGCTGAATTGGGCATCACTCAGAATTCAAACCTAGCCACACCTAGCCTCCCACCTCAGTGAGAAGTGTTAGAACACAAGGAGGTTTATCTTCTGCCAAAACCACTTTGCCCCTTTTCATGCAACAGAAGACCCAAACTAAGGTATACAAAACGATATTACAGGCAGAATGAAACCCTGTGTATATGTGTGTGTTATTCTTTCAAACCGTTATTAACTATAAGTAACCAATTTGTGTTTATGCTGCTGTTTTTTAGGGAAAATAATGAATTGCTTGTTCTTTAAAAGTTGAAGTATTTATGTTTCTAGTTTCTCCAGATCATGATTGTTACAGTCACAAGTTTCATGGGTGAAGAGGCAGCTCTCATAGTTTTTGTTCTAAACTGTGTCCAAAGCTAAGCGTGCAGCTACTTCTGCTCAGCTAGACATGATTGTGTTTGCAGCTGGCTGGGGTCTTCTTTTTAACTAGGCTGATTTAGCACAGGGCCACCTTGTACTTTTGCATCTGCAGAATGAAGGCACTGCAAACCCACTCCAGGTGGTAATTTCACTGCAGGGGATGTTATCAGAGTACCAGAACATTAGCTGTGCTTACATTTGAGAAATGCATTTTATGCCATATATTTATATATAGCATTCTTCACCCTTAGCCTTGGCTCCAAGCTTTCCTATGTGTTCAAAACATATATATAACAGATGTTTCTTTGTTTCACACCAGCCACTGTAGACACAGCTGATACTCTTCAGTGGACGCGTTTATTGAAACTTTCAGACAAAATGTCTCAATCACCTGGTAAGCATTTTAATTTTAAATCTGCCTTTCTTCTGTGCAATATGAAGCTTGCATTTTGCCTCTCGCCTTCCCACTGTTTTTTTTTGCCACTCCTGCCAAGCTTGAACTGTGCTTTACCTGGAGTTTTCGCTTTTCTCCAGACTGTGGGGCCCAGGCTGTTTTTTTGCACCAAGCAGTTTTATGGATTAAGGTGCTCAAAAGGGGGAAACGGTATCCACTTCTTAACACAAGTTTACCACAGATCTTAAGGGTTCAAAAGTGGTGATTTCAAAGACAAGATCAAAAGGCCTTTCCCTGCTGAACAAGGAGGAATTAGTCCCAGCTTTCTGTACCCTTTTCAGCTTCTTTCTGAGCCCTGTTTCCCATACTGGTTTATTGAAGCAGAAACCACATGGCCCAAGAGAAGTGTCTGCTACTCTTAATTCCTTTGTATGAGATGCCAAACACTTTGCAACTCTTTATTTATGGAGGTTATATTAAGTTATGTTCAGAGGACCTTATATTGATGTCACCCCTTGAAAAACAGAAGCAATTTTCACTAAAGCAACAGAGTATGCAGCCAAAAGACATGCATAGGCAAGATCACTGTAAGACATGCAGTGTGTCTGGTATGTTGCTATGTGGGGCTTCCATCGTAACATGCACAGAAAGGCTTCCCAAATGTGGAATAAGAAAGATGCTTAACTCTTCTAATTTCTCCAGGGAAATCCTCTCCTCCCTTCAGGGCTGGAAATGGCCATGTGACTTTCTGAACTGGTTAGACTGGCTGCTAAGTGTGCAAAATATTGCCAGGTTTGATAGATCTCCTCATGCAATTTCTTTCCTCAGTGAGCTCACTATAACTTTAATTCCAGCCCTGGTCTCACAAAGATAAGGCATGAATAAACTCATCAGGGAGATACTGGGTACAAAAGTAGAATTCAGGCAAATTTCCCTCTCCTCAAAGTCTGAGTGCATAAATCCTAAAGATGTCACAAACTAAACCAGGAACAATAAAAACATATGATTGAAAAACACCTTCCATTTTTCTCTTTCAGACATCCTATCCCTATTTCATTAGAAAACAGTTCTGTGTCTTACAAGAATTCATTTTAAATATCATATTTTTTTCTATCCACATTTAAAACTTCTCTTGATAACGGTGGATTTCAGGTATTGCCCTTTTTCCTAGGTAAAATGGCTTTTCCAGCAGCCAAGAACCACTTTCTACACCAGAGAAACAGCCTTCATCTCCCAACATCTGTTGAAAATGCATATTAAAAACTAGTACTAGCCTGGGTTTGATTTCCACTTAGCAGTGCCTTAATGAACTTTTTTTTTTTTGCCTTTGGGCTTGTTAGATGTGCAATTAAGTGGACAAATAAGTGCATTTGGACACCCTGATGAAGCAGTGCACAAGACACAAAACAGAAACAACCTCCACTGCAAAGCTCATTGTTTAAAGCTTCATTGATGAGTTGAGAAAAAAATGCAGCAGAACTTGCCCTCTTTCAGAGGCTTTATCTTGAAAACTGGAATTCCCAAGAGAAAAGCTGACAGAGAAAAGTTGAGGGTGGTGTTGCAGTTGTCTGGGAAGCAGAGCTTGGCAGTGCCCTTTATTCGGACATATAATCCTTTCTATGTTTATTCTTTGAATTTAAGTGGGATTTTTTAAAACCAATTCTTAAAATAGATCAGCATTTGGAATGTCTTTTTTCCAGGCATTCTCTCATTGCTTTATATGTGCAAAGCTGATGTGTACCAAGCTGTTCTTTCAAAATGGCTCGCAGGAAAAACACCCGATCCCCAAAGCTTACAACTTCAGAGGCCTCCAGCTGACTACCCAGGCCTGACACATCTTCATGCTGTCTTTAATATGAATAAAGGGTGGCCAATTACCCTTACTCATGTGAGTAGTCCCAAGAGTTGGCCTCAGTTTCACATTTTGAGGAATGATTGATCATCATGTCCATCTCAGAGTTAGTACCCAAGCTACTGACATAGGAAAAATCCCTAAATTACACATCCAACGCACCATTGAAAAGGAAGCATGAGCACAGGCTGATTCCCAATTCATTCATTAAGTCTTCCCAGGGATATGGAGGATGATCTGTGAGGACAAGAACCCATGACAGTGTCATTTGCCTTCCTCTTTTCAGTTACTTAAGAGTTCAAGAAACACATGGCCCTTGATAAGAATTTACACTGAAGCGTATGTTTTCTGTGCTTTCCTTTCAGTGCAGGTCGCTATGCAAATTTATATTTTGGGTTGTTCTCAGTTTAGAATCTCCACTGTCTGGCCCTTTCTAGGTAGTGTTATGACTCAGCCTAAACTTGATATTTTTAAAGAGATGAAAAATACTTTCAGTTTCTCTTGATTCTTTGTAGTTAAAGGAGCAAAAAGCTGATGCTAGGTAGGAAGCAGTTTTCATAACCAGGATGCATGCTGCTTTAATGACATAAGGATCGAGGAAAAAATCCTTTGCCCTGAGGCATTGTGTGTCAATGAATTAAGAATTATTTTAGCAGTATGTAAGTCATTGAATCTGCATTTTGGGGACCTGTATAAACTGACCTTGGAAGAAAAATGTTCAGGAATAAAAATGGTCAGCATTCTGTTGATTCAAAAAAATATCATATATAACAAGAGAAAATACTAGAAAATACTAGTGTCTAGAATCATAGATTAATTTTGTGTGTGCCCTACTACACACAATCCTACTACAATCCTTTGATCAAAACAAGGCCAACTTCAAAGTTAAATCGGGTTGCCCAGGACTTGGTCCAGATGGGACAGGCTCCATCCTTGTCCAGCTCCAAGGATGGAAATGCCACAGCCTCTCTGGGAAATCTCTTACTGAGTTTGACCACTGTCATTGTGAAGAATTTCCAATAGCAATTTCCCGTGCTGAACCTTGAGCTAGTTGCCTCTTGAGCTTCTGCTCTGTACCTCCAAAATGAGCCTAGGTCCCTCTTCTCTGTATCCCCTTTAGGCAGTGGAAAACAACATATAGATTCCTCTTCTATGACTGAGCAAATTTAGACACATCTAGAGCCAAAATAATTGTGTTTGTAGAAATGACTTTTTCAAAAGCAATGTTGAGCTTCATATGTTTTGTGTCTTAGTGGTTACACCTATAGCAAAAGGATTGCTTGGGAACAAAGGCAGTGTTCAAGGTTTTAGCCTACTATTTCATAGTCAGGCACCTTCCTGTTCTGAAAGTCAGGCACTTCAGGCAATCAAGGACCTTACACAAATTGATGGTATTTCAGCCTCGCATGAAATACCAACCCACTCTTTCCAAGTAATATTGTCTCTAAAACCTTGCTTATACCCCTCAAGTAAAGAGATGGGACTAAAGGGACACACTCAAAGAAGGAGCTGAAAAAAGAATGAAGCGAGTGTCGTTTTCATTATTACTTTTCTAATGATAATTTCATTCCTCTACAGATCATGAATACTGTCAATCAATATGTCTCATAAAAATGGGGATACATGAGTATTTCACTGAATTTTTAAAGGGACAATTACACATATTCAATTTTTCTTGATGTGAAAAAACATTGGTGAGCTGTCCACAGCAGGTCTCAATCCCAAATGGGAGGGAACGACAGGTTAGAGCTGAACTAGAGCTCCTGGAAGGAGTCAGATTGGAATAAAATAATGATATGAAGCCATACTCCCACCTATCCTGGATCTGAGACTAAAGGGTTTAGCTCCGAGGTCTTGATCTGTCTTAACAAACAACAGGCCATTTAAAATGAATACTGAACACTGAACAACTATCAGTTCATGTTTACATTGAAGAGCTTGTTATTGTTATATTTAATGCTGTACACATATACGGTACAGTCATGCTAGTATATATGTCACCCATCTCAGAAGGTCTACAAAATAAGACCCTAGGGTTGCTCACAAGCAGAATTGTCCTGGATCTGTCCTATCTAGAAATTTGTATCTTGCTATCACACTCTGAGCACTTTAAAATGTGATGTTTCTCTGCGTGGATGGTTTTTCACTGACCTTCACATAGGGTCCATGCTCCCTTATCAGTAGAAGTGCCACTGGTGCCAGCGGGATGTGCTATATTGGCTCCATTTGTACCACTAGAAACTAATACAAGCATAAGGCAGTACAGAGTTGTCTGGCCTCTATAAAAACACACCTTCCACACCCACTGAACATTATTTGCATTCTTGTGAACATAAAACATTGCCTCTGCACCAGAAAAAACAGTGCTCTGGTCAAAACAGAGATGTGGTCCTTTCCCAACTTTCACAGCATCTGTTTAGGAAACAGGGTCTCACTGTTTGACTCTGACTCCGGAAGGAAACATGGGTCACTTTGTAAGAAACAGAGCTGGAAATAGCCCGTGTTACATGTGGGTTACTTCTTTCTGCATCTACCTAGGAAAAGAAGGACAGAATCCTGTACGTCACATCAAGGAGCAGTTTATTCACAAGGCTACTAGAAAACCTGTAAATTCTTGGCAGACAAGACATTGTAAATATCCTGCATATTTATTTTAAGATAAACCGTTTAAAAAAAAAGAGATCAGTATCAGTAAAATATATGTTGCAAAGGAGACCAAGACATCAGATAAATTGCAGTGTTTGTCCTGTATTGGAGAGACCTGCCTCAAGGCTCAGTAATTGCTACAGTCTGCTGTGTAAGAAGGATGGCAATGAAACCAGTAGGTCAAATGGAAGAAACAAGCTCCATTCCCTACAAAGAAATTATACTCTTGCATAAAACCAGGGCACTCTTTCTGGAAGATCTGTGTATATTCACGTAGAAAGAAAGAACGAAACATAATTACTTGTAATGCTACCATGCATATAATTACAGTTGTGATAATATGTGAAATGAGCCAAAACACTGGGATGTTTTCTTTAGAAGGACACAGAAAACACCATAATAATAACCCTACCAATCTAGAAAAGGACAACTGCTCTGACACATGGACATAGCTTTGAAGAAATTTTGGCTGTTCTGACAAATGAGAAGAGACTTAGATTTTTCTGTTCTCTGTTCTAGGTTAACACACAGCCTGAGAAGTAAAAGTCATGCTTGTATTACTTCTGAAATACGTTACTAATCTTTGCTTTTTTGCCTTAGCTCTTTCGTCTTCTAGTTTAGAAGTTTTCAAGATCCTTACAATATATGAACCAAGTGTGAAAATGGACCAATTTCACATACATCAATTCTTGTAAGGCATTTGCAGATTTGCTTTCCTTTGTCATTTTTCACCGACCCCCTAAAAGCAGGCTCCAGTCCCCCATGGTTTTGCAGTCCACAGCCTGAAAACTACCACTTTAGACACTTTCACATTTGATAATATGTTTCTCTGTCCATGTGTTTTTAAGCAGCTGTTGCTCAGAACTAGGTCAGCATGTGCCAGCAGCTTCATGATCTGGAGAAAAGGGGACACTCTGGGTCATGCCCCACCATGGTTGTGGGTGTCCTGATCCATGAACTGAATGTCTATTCAATTGCTACTTCAGTTTCTCAGATCACACAGGCACACAGGCATACACCACAGACCACACTATATTTTTAATCATGAGCAAATATCTGCTTCCTTCTTACAGATTTACAGGCTGTGTAAGTCATCAGTGTTGAGTGGATTTTTCCAGAGCAAGGAAGAAAGAAAATTTGCACAGGGACCAAAAGATTCAAGCCTGTCTTCTTTAATGAGGGCTCCCAGCCTCATTTGCAGTGACCTTAATGGCAGGCCTCCCACAGATTTCAGTTGGGTCAGGGTTTTGCTTTGAAAACTGTATGCTGGAACTTGTCGCTTTGCTCAAAGACTGTTTACAACTTGAAGGAAATTAAACTTGCCCATTTAATGTAGAGGGCTTTAAAATCCTGAAGTGGTTCATTTTCCGGTGTTGACTTCCCTAGCATAATACACCACATTGTAACCTCAGAGCCAGGGGTTCAGCCTTCTGTGACCAAGACCCGGATTTGCAAAGAGTAACAGTCTCCAAAATTACATCATTCTGCATATTAAAACATTACAAAGCTCTTGGTTTAGATGTACTTTTTTCCTGTATGATGGGGAAATGTAGTTTGAGGTTGCCCAATGTTAGGACAAACTTGATAGAATAGCAAGCCCATCTCTACTGTTTTTCGACATCTGGTTACTTTCTGTACTTACAAGGGGCTTGCTGTCCATATACTTTTGAGACCAGCAGTAGCCACGTGGTTGTGTACAGTGCTTAGGGAAGAAGTGGTTTGATTACTGTAAGCATCTTGCTTAATCTACTGAGTCACGCAGTTCCACCTGGTGGTAAAAATATAGAGATTTTGTCTTTGTAAGTTTGTTTAAAATGTGCCAGATGGAACAAGTTATCCCCACTTTGCTTATCAGAAAAACAACAACAGGTATAGAGAGACAAACTTGTAATTTTGATGGCAACATAGGTTTGTTATAACCTAGGTAGTTTTCAGACATAGTTAAAAAAATATGTAAACATCCATTAGAATTCTAGAAAAATTAACTATTACTGACATCTTCAAAACATGAGCCAGTCATCCTCCAGCAGCATATAAAGACATATGAGTTTGTATCTATGAGCAACCGAACCCTATTTTGATGAACAGATTCTTAAAAGTAATAATTTCCTCACTTTTTGAAAAACTCTGGTACTGGGATTATTTTTTTTTCATTCCTCTCCACCAGCCTCTTTAATTATATGAATACCATTATCCCACATCCTATCAAGCTTGCCTGAGACTTTAGTACCAGAAATTATTTGCTTTTGCAGAGCAAGTAACTATGACAAGCAACACATTGCTATTATTAGTATGCTGCTCCAATGCTCAAGTTAATCAAATAAGAAGAAAAGATGGCTTTTAGAGCAAAATTTACTTGCTATTTTGTCAAAAGTTGTACATTCCATTTGTGCAGAATATAAGTAGCAATCACAACACTATAATTTTTGCCCCTTTAGTCCTAAAGTTAGACTTAAAGACATGATCACCTGAAGAGAATAAAGACGATTTTTTTAGAAAAACATTACTATTTGTAACGGTGAGAAATCTCCTTCTTACGTCTTTAGTTATTCTCTATTAAAAATATTGAGCTTTACTTCTGAGTTTAACTTCAAATCCAAGCTTTAAGCTGGATTTAGCAGTACTGTTGCCTACTAAAGGCTCTGCCAAAGACAGGTCTGTTCCTGAAACCTGGGAGCTCCACTTAGCCACACAGTTACCATCACTGTTAAAATGTCACTGTTTTCTCATTTCACCACAATGCGATATTCTACTTTGTTGGGACAGAACAAATTTGAAAAATTACTAGCTCCTTTGGCACTTTAACACAGTTCCTAAGCACAGGTTTTGTACACACTCTGCTGCCTTTCCTCCCCTGCACTTGAAGCCAGTTCTGTTTCCTTAGGAAATCCCAGGGCATACATACACTCCTTCCTACAGTGTCATTGTTGGGATTCCCATGGCACTCTGACTTCAGAGATTCTTTCTTTGCAGCCACACAAGACTGAACTTGACAACAGGCTCACAGTCTATAGCAGTTCATATGCACAGTCACCCCTTACTTCTTAACAGCAGGGATGCAGCAACCCAGGCACAGAAAACAATGGAACGTTGGGATACTTTCCACTTCAGCAGTCCTTGCCACTCTTAAATTTTCACTGTGTTTTCAGTATGAACCTCTGAAGCACCCAGATATTTTTCCTGTAGCTTCAAGTTTCTCCTCTGAATCACTATGAAGCTAAAATTGGCGTATCCTCTGCAGTAAGTTCCATTTCTCCTTGCTTGATCTCGCTGTGTAATACATCCTCTTCACACTACAAAAGCAACTCTTTTCATCTTCACAACTTTCCAAATTTTTGTTGCTTGTAAATCCATTTCTGGCTTTTTAGGCAAGTTGTTTTTGAAAGGCTTTACCACAAGATGTCTTTTTGTTGTTGTTCAGATACTCATTGAAATGCCTTTTTTTTTCAAATCCTGCTCCCCATGGATATGTTGCAGAAAATTAATTTCTCTGGGTTTCTACTTCCCATTCTTTCAAGATGTTTCCAACATGACTGGCAGACACCTAAGTTCCACATGGCTCCCAAGACTTGATTATAGTACCAAATAATAAACTCCATAAATTGCAAGTATTTATAATTCTGGACCTTCATAGCATCAGACAGAATCCATAGGGCTTACAAAATTGGACTCCTAAAAGTGCCATTACTCGGGATAAATCAAGTCACTTAGCCTTCTCTTTGATAAGCAGAATAGACGGTGATTGTTGGCATCAACATTATAAATCATGGTGCTTTTCTAACAAGCCTTAAACCATTATCAAGGTTTTTCGCTGCCTGTCAATAAGGTAACATTAGATGTCATTAGTGATCATACCAGTCATCATATCATAAAATAAATTAATTAACCTCATTTCAGAGAGTTCCTGGATATAATGAAGAGTGTCAGGATAGGGACAGAAACTGGCAACAGGCTGCTGCTTCCAAAAGGAATCCATAAGCATGGTGTCACTCAGATACATTCCCAATTGCATCCTCTCATCAAATTTTTCATCTGAAGCTGTTGCAATGACACAACACTAAAGAGCTTGTATGGTGGTTTAGGCATTTTCCTCAACAGTAGGGGTTTGAATTTCTGGGAAAAGAAGCAAAGTTGGAAATCCATCTAATAACATCCTCTAGCCATTGATCTGATCTCTGACAATCTTCTCCGTTTGAAGCTATATTTTAAGAGGATGAATCAATGTGCTGTTCAGTTTGTGAAAGCTGAAGCATATTCCTCAGGAAAGATAAAAAAAGTGGATACTCTATCATAAGATCATGTAGTATGGGGCTATTTCTTGTAGAGGTCACCAGGCATTTCTGAATGACAAGGCCATCTTTTTAGAAGTACTCGTTCCTCCTCAGTTGAATGAAAATCAAATACCCTGTGTACCTCAAAAGACAAATCAAGCTATGACTACCTGACAAATCACGAAAATTGCTCAACAGTGAAAATTCTTCCTCCATCTCTCATGTATTTCCCTCACACATGCAGCAGTCTGGTTTCCTCCAGCTGTGATTCCTCCTCTGCTTCCACTCTTAGAAATCCTCAAAAAGGATCCTCAGGATTAAATATTCGGGAGGGCGGGGGCAGGGTATCATTCCAACGAGAAGATTGTGGAGATTAAAATGTAATGTAATAACACGAGCCTTTTAGAAATATGCATTTACAGGCATTTAACTATAAGCTGACCATTTCATAACTTTTATTACACTGAACTTCTGTCAGTAAATGAAAATCACACAGAACGTGCAACTTTCACAATGAGATTTTTCCCTTATTGCATCTAACTGCCAAACACAGCAGTCACCTCTACTGGTGCTCTGCCTTTCACCCCCTTCTGAGATTTAGGCCATTAAATTGCTTCCACATGACAGGACTTGAAATGCTGAAAACCAATCTAACTTCTGATTCTTTAGTTTCCTTTCAAGAGTCGTATTTCAAAAGTTCACAGGTGAACCCCTTCCTCTTCTAGCTTCAAGCCAGGATCATTTAAAGGCAATTTAAACACTATGAGAAGACTGTAACATAAACATAAACTCTTTCTCTGCATTCATTTAGTTTTCCATGTGAAAGAGTTAAGAGAAGAAAAACATTTTAGAAGGTATCAAGCACTAATATTAAGACATTAATTGTGGAGAGTATCAGAAAGAACAAAGATTGTCTGATTGCCCTTTATTTGCACAAGTCATTTACTGTACAATTCAACAGCTTGTTTTCAAGCTCTCCTCTCCCTGACAGATTACGAGACACACTGATCTAGTTTCTGGCAAACTAGTGCTAAACTGAATGATGGGTTTGGACACCATTGGCCAGTCTTCATAAATACTTCAGGGTAAAGAAAACTGTACTTTTTATGTTTGTTTATTCCAGCCCCTCTTGCAGTGAAATCTCTTTGCCTAGGAAAAAGATTATATACCAGCATTTAAGTGCTCTTTATACATTTGTTCCCAGTGGCCATGAAAAAGATGTGTACATTTCTTAGCCCATTAATTCTACGTGATCATTTCACTAAACTGATACTTACTGTCCATTTTAAAGGTCTTTTCAGTAAGATTAATAGCAACATAATAAACGTATAAATATTTGGATATTCTGTTGTTTACTAAACAGAATACAAAGCATTTGCTTTTTTCTTGGGGTCCTTCTTTGCACTATCCAGCCTTAATTTATGGCCTGAGGATTAATATAACATAAACAATCATTTATTTCAGAAGAAACGTGATCATTACTAAGCTGTCACATTGGTTAAAGAAGAACCTCTGCTTTCTTTATCTCAGACAGGTTGAGGTAATTGCCTTAGGCTGCAGGCAGGAGAATGGAAAGCAGATGAAGCGTGTTGAAGATTAACCATACAAAGGAACTGCCTAAACAAAGAAAGGGCTAAATTAGGAGGAGGAAGGAAAGTCTCTCAGCCTAGGCATACTGGAAAAGAAACTGCATGTAGGTACTCACTACTTTGTATCTTCACAAAAAAATGAGGAAGAAAGTCAGCAGTAATTCCTGTGGACTGTCTTACGACTATGAAAGCAAACTGGGCTTGTAGGCACTTTCTGATAACAAGGGAAATGCAACAGCCCATGAATGACATGGGTCATTAACTCAAATGCTGATAATGAGGAACACTGTTTAAAGGTGAAGCTCTTCAGCTCTTCTACATCTTGGTCTCACACTGGAGACCAGAAGAGTCTATGTAATGACGTTAGAGAGTCAGATTAATTCTGCACGAATCTCTTTAGCCACATTGCCCCTGTATATCCCAAATGCACTAATGACTTTTGCCTCCTGTACTTTATATGGCATTCATCTTAAACAACTAAAGAATCAAAGTTTTAAAAAATTTAAATATTGGCACTACTCACCCTTTCTACCTTTGTAATGAGTAAATAAGGAGTGATTTACATGATTTTTCTTAACCATCTGTCTTAGAAATAGATGAACTGCCCTCTGGAGAGGCTTTCTTCCTACTGACTCTAAAAGAAGACTATAGTGAATAGTACAGGCTTCAATGCCTGACCCTGAAGCACCTAACTGAGGAGAGAAGACATCCCAGTATGCAAGATGGGAGTTCACTTTCTGCTAGAGAAAAGTGTCTCTTAGACATTACTGTTCCAGTAGAGTGGCACTGTCATTGCAACAGTGTGTTTCTGGTTGGCAATCTTAATATTAATAATCACAGGGTTTTTTTATTACTGTTTTTCCCATTAAAAAAATCCCTAATGCATTGGTTGACGTTCACTTGCCTGATACCAAGTCTAACTGAAACTATTGTCAGTATTGACAATACCTCAGAACAGTGTCTAGCACAAAGTGTCCACCAGCAGACCCAAGGAGACATCTTTGGAAATCCTAATGGTGGAGACAAACCTTTGGAAGGATGCCAGTGTATTTCCTTGCTCTCTAATAAAGGGCACTGCATGCCAGAGACATGCAGTTATGTTCTTTAAACTTGATAATTCTTATGGGTCCAATCCTTCCCTTTCAGTCACTAGCTACAGGATAGATGTTTATTTTTAAAACCTTTACTTTTAAAATCTTTACTTAATCCACATTAAAGAACTTGTGTTCAATTGTTTTTAAAGAAAAATTATTCCTGGTTTTACATAGCTTCTTGATGAAATGCTAATTAATATAGGAAAGCTCGATCACACCTATGTTAAGAAGGAAAAATATGAATGCAACAGTACTCCTACTGAAGCCCTGTGAAAGCCATAGGAGTGTGTCCGTAGACTTTAATTGTCTTTGCATCAGGCCATCATTAAGCATTTGCCCAGACATGCTATTATAGACCCTTGATTTCCGACTTTATCTCTGTTTCAATGACTTCTATGATAAAACTGGTCTGGACTTACCTGTCTTGAGGCTTTAGTTTTTGGACAAATGGAAATAGGATTTAGGCTACCTGTCTAACTGAGCTATCATCTGGAAGAATTTTTAAAAGTCTTGCCACAGAAGAGGCACATATCAAAGTGATATAACCTAGAGATTTTCAGTGATCCTTATGATACAATATTCTGCTGAGACAGTGAGTAATCTGAGATGAGCACTGGTCTATCCAGAGTGAATGACAAATCTGTTGTCTGTTCATAACAATAGGATCAGAAGCGTGTACCTGGATTCCCCTGGGGAGAGGCTCGTTGGATAATGTTACACCACTAAATAGCTGATACGTCAATGAAAAGTTTTCTGCACTCAGGCCTTGTATTAGTATAAGTTTTCCTTGGGATTGTTTGAAAACATAATTTGGAAGCATCTGTGATCAATGCTTCAACACAAGGTTTACCATCTTCATATAAAAGTTGCATTACCTGAATAATCTCTTTTTATACACTGGGTAATTCTGTCAAAGAATCTAACAGCTTTTTCCTCTTTTCTTGCTGAAGACATATTCCTGACTTCTATTGAGAAAAGGACTAAGGCAAATCTGAGCAATCAGCTGAATTTTTATTAGATTAATGCAGTAGTCTGCTTCATGAGTTCTTCAGAGTGCAAAGACCTCACACATTTAAGCAAATGAATGAACTCATAAGTCTTGCAATCTAGTAGCAATACATTTTTTATGATTTATAAACATTTGTTTTGACTGTTCAACAACAACAAAGCTGTACTCAGCACATATCCACTGTTAGTAGCATCAGGAAAGTCTGTGATTTATCTGTCAGGGGTGGTTTTGTCACTTTGGAGTACAAGTGCTCATTTGTTTGTTTAGTAAATGTCATTAAGTGTTAATATTAAATGTTAATATTAAATGCTCAAAATAAAATTTTGCTTTCATTTCCAAAGACATCCTTTACCCATTGACATGCCTTTTCAGTCTCACAGTGATCTTCATTTGCTTGTTCTCTTTCAGACCACACTAAACTGTAACCTTATTTCTTTTTGGCAGGGAAAAAAAAATCTTAAGCATCTGTGGAATATCACATAAATGTTAAAGTGAATCTATTTATAATATCCAAAATGTATTGGGTGCCTGAAATTCCTCTTTTGTTAAGTTCATGCCAAAATAAGCAGTTCTCCAGGCGTTCGTCTATATCTCACTGGCATATACCAGTTGTAGAACTGTTCTGCGGCCTGCTTTTTTCTAGTTCTCCACCTTTATGAGGCTACTCTTTCTTGCTACAGTGACGTTTTAAAAAGTAAAATCTATTTCTATTATACATTTTCCTTCTGTGTACCTTTATTACTGTTTGAGATTAACCACCAAAGATGACATGGTTTTGATTTTGCTTTGAGGATGCAAGGTATCTATTGAATCTCTATTTTGCCAGGGGCATTCAAAGTGCCCTAGCAGATGAGTGCATGTGCGCTTCTGACTCTTGGATATGGAGATAACTGTTTGAACAGCTACAGCCAGCTCCATTGTGTTCATAGCAAACTCTGTGAAGTTCCTTTCAGCTACATGTCACTTCCAGTTTATGTTATTTGACATTTTAACAATAATAGGTGGCACTAAGCTCTTTTAAAAATTCTTGCTCAATCAGAAGCTGATACCCAAACCTGGCTGCACATAATTTTTTTAATATGATGAATTTTTCAGTAAGTGTGAAATAGTTTTCATGGGCACATTCAGGCATTTTTTGGACATTCAGATACTTTATTTTACACTGTATATTTGGTACTATTATTTACCTATGTGGAAAAAAGATAAGGAACTAGACAAATCTGCCATATGAAGAAGACACAAATGAGTGGTGCTCAGTAATTTGCTTACAGAAAATAATACCGTTCAGTTTCATACCATTGTCAACTCTAATTTCAGCTCGCTCACTCTTTCCAAAGGCTAGGAGTACTTGCTTTAACAGAGAAGCTGGCCTAGCTGTTCTGCAATAACTCCCCCATGTGGGCATTCCACTTTACCCTATATTTATCATTTCATTTTCAAAACAGTAAAGCCTCAAATATTAGTCTTTCTTTCAAGTATAGTTGCTGCACATACAAATTTTTCTGGCACACTTACGATGTATGGAAATCTTATCTTGGTTATTCACCCTGTGTCAATAAAATCCAGAGCATGTCATCTATGCTAATCTAAGACTCAGCATAGACAGATTGTTTTGATTTCCTATGGGTTAGGAAGGATGGCTCCAGTTGCATGAGAATGAACTGAATTGTCCTGACTGGTAAAAGAAGGCTAAACAGTAATCTTTTCCTCTGATTTAGTTGGTTGAGTTTGACTCCTTTGGAATCTCATGTTGACCTGCCCAGCTTCACCTCAGTTTGTTTACTGAAGTTGGACACAGCCTGTTTGCTGTCAACGGCTCTGAGCATGTCTAATCAGCCTAGTCATTGGAAGCACTGGTTAGAGCTGACAGCTATCCCATGCTAATGCTGTCAGCATTACTCATACCCATGCAGATGAACTGGTAGTGCAAATTATTTGGAATGCACATACGACTTGGAAGCTTTGGAGGATTAGACCCTCCAAAACTCTGTCTGTTCAGTACAGCTATGAAACTTCATATCAAAACCTTAATGTAATTAATTAATAATTTCTAAGCAGCTCAATCACACTAATTCTCATTCTCATTCTGCTTCTTATCCAGAGATAAATATGGTCATCTAATTATCTGATGGGCTTTGTGATAATAAATAAACACTAATTTTTGTCTTCACTTTAGCACAGACTAAAATCTAAGTCTCTTAATTGACAGATTACCAAAGCGTGAAAGATTATGTCACCTTTCTGCTGCCAGTAGGTTGTATCACACAAACATCCCACACAGGCTTTTATGTGGGCACTAAATATAATCTGGCATGAAGAGATCCTCCAGTTCACCTCCCTCTTTGAGCTGGCTGATTGAACAATGGGCTAGAGGTAGAGAGAAGGGAGGTCACTTTCAGGCTGAGTAAACATAGGAGTTTCTCACCCAGAAATCTCCTCAGTGGCAGCTATTTGACCTATAAGGAACTTGTCCTTTTTCAAGTCAAGAAGAAAATTGTGAAATGGCTCTTCTTGGATGTTTTCTTTTTCCTTCAACGTATTTCATCTGGGACCTAAGATACCAAAATACCACAATAAAGGCCATTTCCAACCTCTTTTCAGATGGAGCAGTCCCAGAAAGTCCTGGCATCTCTCTAGGCGATTTTTTTTAGTGCAATTCTAGACCATATATAAATGTCAGTCATGGCTTTTGTGCAGTGGAAAACAAAGGAACAACACCCCACCACCCACCCTGCCCCTTCACTTCTCTAACAGCATTTGATTTCTCTCATCGTCCAGACTCATTCCTTAGATTTCCTCTTGGATGTGTCTATATTATCCATGAAATATGCAGGTTTTCCACCAACATTTGTATATCTGCATATATGTACGTATATATTGCTATCTATCATTACGTAATTTGCCTAGCAAAACTTTCTATGTATAGCTTTCCTAAATGTACAGCTTCTCTTAAATAAAATTGATCCTTCATAGGTACTTGTTCAAAGTGAACTGAATCTTTTTTCAGAAATGTTCAAAGTGGAATCTTTTTAATTCTTAAGGTTTTATTAATTTGGTAAATCCGGGGTAAGCATTTTTCATATTTTTGAGAGTAACAACTCTCATGCAACACATACCAACACTTGAATTTTCTGGTACGCTCATGAAAATATTCTCTGAATGCTAGGGCCAGCATTCAGTTTGGGTGTTCAATGATGTAAAAAAATCTGACTAATGTAACATAATCTAGGGATAATAAAGTGAACAAATTCTTAGTCTCCTAATTAGCAGATGCATAGAACAGCTCTCCTTTCATCTGAGCTGGATATGTGTTGTCAGAGTTACAGCCCTTCATACCATCTACTCCACACTGAGCTATGGTGTCAGTGCCTACCATCATGCTGTGGATAGCACCAACATGCATCAGAATAACCATCACACTTACAGTGTTAACTTCTGTAACATAAATGATTTTGAGAAATGCTTCATCTTTGACAAGAGGCATTTTTAACAAACGGAACTTGTAGGGAACTCACAGGGGAAGAACTGATCTTTCTGAAGGGATTCTTCTGACTAAATGGAAATGTCTACATTGAAGATGTCTAAAGCTATCAAGGTCAGAGCTCCCCTTTGTATAGGGCCTCATTGGTCATGATTCCTCTTATATTCAAGCAGACACTAAAGTAGTACTGATAGTCATGATTTGTTTTCCCTTGACTGATGTGTGACTTAGAATCATAGAATCATAGAATGGTTCGGGTTGGAAGGGACCTTAAAGATCATCAAGTTCCAACCCCCCTGCCATGGGCAGGGACACCTCCCACTAGAACAGGCTACTCAAAGCCTCATCCAGTCTGGTCTTGAACCCTTCCATAGATACCTTATATACTAAGGTACGGATACCATAGATATCGATACCATAGATATTGGTATCTATGAAATGTTCATAGATACCAATACAGAAAATGTTTACAATTAGGTGAGACAATATCTAGCATATGCTTCTCCAGATAAATCTCATGGGACCAATCCACAGTCCACCAACATCCATGTGAGGCTGTTTGTTGACTTCTCTGGGTTAGAGATCATTCCTTTCTTAATGAAAGATATACTGTAATAAAGAATAATTGTTGAATTTCTTGACCTCAGCTGTCAGAACTTTCTCAGAATAGTGGCACGGCTATGGCAATACATTAGGGATGTAAACAAAAGCATTTTCTCACATTACTCATTGAATGTACGTTTGGGTATTGTCTATTTTCCTTTCAACCCTTGATTTAGTAAGAGAAAACCAACTAAATAAATCTTTTTTTATTTAGCAACGGAAAACACTATTTTAACATATGGAAACCTTGGAAAAAATCCAAGAAAGGAAAAGGTTTGACTGAAGTTTAAGGTATGTACAGACTACGTCTCCAAAGTCTGTGCTGGACAGGGATGTGCCATTCTGACTTCTCAAAAAATACGTACCAACCCATGTCAAAAACATTGCATAAACATTATCCTTATTGCTCTTGGGTCACACAGAGAACACAAGGTCAAGGTTTCCATGGACAGCACAGATGTTCTGTATCCCCACGAGAGACCTCAGAACCTGGCATGGCCAGAACTTTATGTAGAGTTCAAGAAAATGCATGCCAGTACCAGACAAAAGAAAAAAAAAAAAAGGTCCTTCTGTTCCAAAACAGCCCAAATTTTGATTTGGTCAAGTGTTATTGCCATAAAGTGAGTTACTGAGGTTTTCCACACATTTCAAATTGTACCAACTGTGAGAAACATTACAAACTTCCAGACTATTGGCGGAATATGATCAAAGTAGGCGAGATCACACGTCTAGCTGCTGTTTCAGCATTTAATTACCAAAATATCTTGAACTGGATCTGGAGAAGTGTGAGAAGGTTGTTTATACAGAAATAAAGTCATGTTCCATCTTGACACTGCTACATCCTTCTGGGACCTGGAGGTTATATCGTAATGGAGGATCTTCTCTTGTTGCCTACAGAATTGTTTTGTGCTCCAGGGATGACGTTGCACAATACTGCTTGTAAGAGATCCCTAAGGCCTTTACAATGAAATACAATGTCTGCTGGGGAAAAAACCCT
Organism: Rissa tridactyla; assembly: GCF_028500815.1. NCBI lineage: Eukaryota > Metazoa > Chordata > Aves > Charadriiformes > Laridae > Rissa > Rissa tridactyla. The sequence goes on from NC_071497.1 coordinate 38,263,414, forward strand.
GTTTTTTCTTGATAACCGAAGATCATATGTGATACAATAGCTATTAACCATAAATTTTCCATGACAGAAATGATAGAATTTATCAATTGTGTTTCCAGATTGTTATACCAAATACGTAGCAACAAAATTCTGTCTCTTTATGAATAGTTATCACTTTTTTCTGAATGTCAAAGATCAAATTTTCAGCTGCCTGATTAGGAATTTTTAAGTATGCGCTCCAATTTTAGTAAAAAATCATGGAAGCTGCATAGAAGTTCTTTTCATCACGAAACATGTTTTTATTAGACAATGTTGCTGCACAGTTGAGAGAATATTTATGTGTAATGATGTGACAAACATGTCACATATTGGCTACAAATATAGACTAATAAATCATAAGATGTCTTAGTTGCGGGATCAGTAAAACTGCAGAATCTTAATGTGAAAAATGAAAATTTCATACATCAAAAAGAGCTAATAGTAGAAAAAAAAGCACTAGAAAATGTACTTTCCAAGAATAGCCTTTCATTGCTTAGCATACATATGTAGCTTCTAAACAAAACCAAGTTCAGTATTTCAGAGTAGCATGCTTTGTCTGCTCTCCTGTTTTTTCAGATAAACAGGGCCTCCAAAAGTGATATGTGAGATGAGTCTCTCTGCTGGAAATCTTTTGACTTTCACTGAAAAAATTCAGACTTCTGGATACAAAGTCAACATTCAAAAAACAGAACAACAACAACAACAAACCATCAAAAATCTGAATTTTCAAAAAAATCCTAACTTTTGCACCATCATAGCCAAAATTAAGTCCTTTTATGTTTTCTACTCATTATGGAGAATTAAGCACTGCAGTCACAATTAGGCAAACAGTTTTTCATTATTTTTCAGCCTAATTTCTTTTTCTGGACCATGAAACAACAGAATGATTTAATACTTCCTTAAGTATCCAGTAATGGTACGATCTTACAAATTCTAGTACTATTTAACCATAATCAGAATAAACAGCAATAAAGACAAATTACACTGTCAAAGAAATAGTGTAATTTTTTTCTGCAAAGCTGACAGTGACTGAATTTTAAAATAGTTTTTACAAGTTCTTAAGAAAAACACAAGCTGAAAGGAAGTAAACTGCAAATAATAACAAGCATTGCCCCTTTTGACTAAGGCAGCTGAATTAAAACTCAGTGTCTTCTGGATTATTCTGGGTAGGAGGAAAAATAGTGATTAGTATCTTAGACACAAATCTGTTTGAATGCAAGAATGCACAGATTCATATTACCTGAGCACAGGAGGTGTTAAGAATCCCAATTTCTCCACTTGACTTTCCAAACGTCTCTCAGGCATCGGGGAGCCCAAGGGGTAAAAATGACAGCTGTATCGAGACCAATGGCAAAATCCAGAGCTGACTCCAGTGGGACTGGGATTTCACCTGAAGAAAAAGAGCCAGAGTGGTGCTGATACATTAACATCTTGACAATTTGAATGGCTCAGAGTAATTCCCTTCCTTATTCAAAAGACAATGAAGCATACTTCGTAAAAAATACATTAAAAGGAGGTAACAGATGGCCATTATCTCCCTAATAATGTTTAATTATTCATGCAATATGCTATTGGCATTATGTTAGTCACAGGAACGAAAGCCATGGTTTAAACAAGCAAGTCAGAGCTTGGAGTGTCTCCACTTCTGTCTACACAGCCTGAGAAAAATTACATGACCGCACTGTTGCAGGTAATGTGTTCAGCCCTTTCTGCAAAACATGCCTAACCAGAACTTGGCAGCTGTCTGTCCAGGTTCTGTTCCCTTCTGTGAACAACAGTCGACTACTCAAGTCAGTAATGTCATTTTCAAGGAATCTGACAGGAAGTTTTAGCTTCTCCACTGGACAGAGATCCACTGGGGAATGCACTGAATAGCATTCATTAGCTTATTATCTTTTCCAAGTTGGTCGCTTTCTGTGTGGCGAGAAGAGAGAATGAAGCTTACAGTTTAATATTTTTTTGCCCTGTGAATTTATATTAGAAACGCTGGAGAGCACTAAGAGCCCCCATATAACACTTCTTGACATCCTGTTTGAATTTCTGTAGGTATTATTCTCTGTGAAACATGAACCTCCTAGGACAGTTAGGGACTTTCTGGTCTCATACCAGTAATGCCTCCAGCTGAGGCACAGGAAATGCAAATTGCTCTTCAAATTAAATCATGGGAAACCTTGATTCCTTGCTTGTCTCAAGCAAAGTTAATGGGAAACAGACGCACACTCCTGTCAAAACATTAAGATGTGTATTTATCTACTGCTGGCTTATCTTTTGGCGTCTGGGTTAAAATGATAATGTTCACTTTTTTTTTTCCAATTAGTATTGCATTTGGTTAGAAGGCTTTTGCAAAATACTAATGAAAATAAATTACCAATTTGTATTGAGACTGATAACTCTGATAGTTACTGGCAAAGTTAAACCACTAATTTAATCAAAAATGAAATTTGTGTCCTCTGGGAAAAACAGCAGCAAAAGTACCATTCACTATCAAAATTGATAGAAAAGGATGAAACACATAATCATCTGATGTAAAAAAACATTCAATCCAGACTCAAATAAAATATTTTGTTTTGACTTCAGCTAAACATTCTGCTAAAATAAATCTCCCCCTAATACAAAATGAAGATCTATCTTTGTTTTTAACACACCCCACCCCGATATGAAACTATGCAATCCACCCACTGGAACTATCACTTCAGTTGTGCTGAAAGAGGCTCCTGGGTATTCTTTATCAAAACTCCCTAGACAATGTTTTCAGGTTCATCAGTTAGATGATTATATTCTGTACAACATGTGAGTTTTGTGACACTATCAGGAAAAAGTACTAGGTTCAAGCTGGTTTAGATCCATGTGTACATTGATTATTTTTCTCCTTTGCATTTCTCAACACTATGAATGGACAAGGTTAACATCTTCCTCCTCCTGCTGAATAGACCTGTATAAAAATTACTCTTGCAATGTAAAAAGCATCTTGGAAAACTTTCATTGACAATCGTTCTTCTTAGTATATACCAGAGTCATTAATAATCAGGCACATGCCATAGAGGTAATGCAAAATGGAAAAATACGCTTTCTTTCTTTGTGAACAAAGCTATGTTTTTTAATTCAAAGTGGGATTCAGAAATACGGACAAAAATTGCTTGTAGTTGAAAACAGAGAGAAACCTGGATATCCAAATTAATACTATGCTTTATAAGCACAGTACATATGATCCAGGTCTCAACTTCCAACTGCACATAACTAGTGTCCTGAATTCAGTGAGATTGTCCTCACCTGCAAGATTAATTGGGACTATTCATATCTTCATAAAGGCTATGTCAGGAACTGTTCACAACACTGAATGTATCAGTGCTGTCCTGAAATTTATTTTTATTGTGACACAAAAAGCCAGCATTTAGAATCTGTCATTTTCATAAACTTTACATATTTACCCAGCTGCATCACTTCACAGCGTGTTGGTTTATGCTTCTCCTCCCATTATTCTCCCCCTTCTCTCTCCCATCTCCACAGCACGCCAGGAGTCGGTGAGTCTTTAATTTACCTGTCATTTACCACTGATGAAGCCCCTTAGCGAATGATCAACTCTATCTTCCAGCTTTGAAAGGGATGTACTCATTCTCTACTCCTCATTTTTTCCTAAAAATACATGACATCTTAGAAGAATGGTGCTGCTCTGGAGCACATGTACCCGTCTCCATAAAGCACAGCCCACGGTCACACTGGTATTCTCCCATGCTTTAACTAAGGTTACTATGAGTTTATATCCATTTCACTTCTTTGCTTTCTTGAAAACAATGTCTTAATCATCCCTGGGGACCTCACACTTTGCAGGATGCTGAGGAGGAAATGGACTAGAGGAGCCATAGCTCCCTTTTAAGGGTAGAAGTTTCTCCACATCTTGATGAGGGAGGAATGAAAAGGCAAAGCAAGGAATGTTTTTACAGTGCTGCCTCCCTCTCCTGCCGCCGACCTGCGCAGGCTTGCTGTTGGCTCCCTGCGAAGGCCTCCGCGCCATTCCCAAGGGCTGTCCACTTGCCCTTGGGTCACCTGACTGCCTCCTTCTTCACTCTGTACCACGGACTTTGAGTAAGTGGCAGAGTTAAATACTGAACATATTCCTGTGTTATTCTTTATACCATTCTTTCCCAATCTCTTTCCAGAATGTATTTTTGTAATCTTCTACTGTAATAGACTGGTTTGGTAAATGAGGTTTTTTGCTTTCAGCTACAAAGTAATCTTGCACTCAAGATAATGAAATTAGTAGAAGCTACGAAGTTTTACGTCTTCATTGCCTCCCTGGCAATGGGCCTAATCTAGCAAGCAAAACACGTGTCATTAGGAAATGCCATATGGAGGTTTTAGACACCCCTTTTTAGACAACCCTTAGACAACAAACATCATGTCACTGCAGGTAAGAACTGCACAGAAAAGTTAATCTTTGGTCTTTTCATCACTCCTCTTGCTACAGCTACTGGACATAACACATATTAATCTTACAGAACTGAGGTGAGAGAAGAAAATATTATTTTCCTGTGAGGCACAAGCAGATGTGGCTTGCCCAGAGATAGCCTGCAATGACTAACTCCCAGGCAAGCATGCAAATTACTGGCCTATTTTACCTTTGATTTCATGTCCCTTGCTGTTTCCTGCCACCGCATGAAGCTGAGATCTGCATTGATAGCCACTGAAACGGGTAACCTCTCAGTTAATTTATGTCTGCTTAAACAACTGCTCCCTGGGTTAATTTAGCACCTGTAAATTCCAGCACATTAGGCTGTGTTACTTCCTGTGCAGTCTTAACCCATCCTTGTAAATGGCATTTTGCAGCTTGTGTCTGAGGGCCTGGTCCTGCTCTCAAATACAGCTGGATAAATCTGCTCTACCCACAGATTTATCCAGTTTGCCTTTTCCTCCATTGACTCAGCCTTAGCTACTCAGATGGTTGTATATTTTGTACAATGCTGTCCAGTTTACCCTTTTTGTTTTACTTCAGACTTTATGAAAAGTTAGGGTGTTTTTTTAATAAGAAAAAACAAGTTGTGTGGGATTTTTTTGTACACACACTGTTGATCCGATGTAACTCTACCAGGATTTCTTCTTGACTACTTCTTGATTACATCAAGGTCAAAATAAATCATTTCAACTAGTGTGTGTACTACAGCAACACACTGAGGTAAGTTTATGTATTTTTCATGCCACAACAATCTTTTAACACCTAGTACAAAGGACTCATTGCAGTTGCAGCAGGTTAGTACCTTCTTGAAATACTAGTAAATTCAGTCTCTCTTCCTCAGTTGCTGCATGGCACTCTGTATGTCTGGCTATTTCCCATCATAGTATTAAAATTAAAAGAACAATGCTCACAGCAGCAGGAGTGCTCTCTCAGGCCTAATACCACCCTGCTCAATCACTGTCCTTTTTTGGTAATGTTTGAGTTAGGTTCTGGATGTGAAGCAAGCTGTCTGACAGAAAAGTGCCTTGATGTTTGCAATGGTGGAAAATTCCAATCTCCTTATTGGTTTATTTAGTGTGTTTTGCTGGGGACTAACTGCAGATTTAAATGCTGTGATTATTTTTAATTATATTAGTAAGAAATTGTCCTGCTGCTTGGAAGCAATTGAATTTTTTTGCAGAAATAAAGAATCTTTTGGAACATCAAAATCAAAGCCTTAACTATAAACCAGCCGTAAATCAGCGGTCTGGTTTTCTCAGAAGTGTTTAAAGAGTGATTTACTCCTGATATCATAACATCTCTTGCCATTCTTGACAGAGAGCAACTTTTGCTGACACAGACTCACCATGTCAGACACAAAAGAATCTATTAATTCTCTTAATTTTCGTGGGTTTTGGACCAGGCCTGAGGCAGAGAGAAAAAATAACAGAGGGAAGAGGGTTAGCAGTGCAATGGAAAATAATATGCCTGTGCAGAGGGAGGAGAAGGACAGAAAAGGAAAAGGAGACTAGCTTCATCTTCTCCCAGGGTGCCCTGAGAGAGGAAGGGAGAGGGGTGGGAGTCTAAGCCGCCACTCTAGTTTACATTTCAAATTGGCTTCGTTTTGCTTATGCTGAAATATTATGGGATTCTTCCTGCTCATTGCCATTTTGAGAGCTGCTTGGGGTTTTTTATCATCCTGCTCTCAAAATTTAAAAGGCTATCCAGGCTGAGGTAGGGGCGGGGTTATGAGATTGCTCTTTGTGTATAAGAAATGTAGCCAAGATAAAGAGGAAACTCAGGCTAGGCTAACTTACTTAAGGAAAGAAAGGCCAGCCAGGCAGGAGAGTTTTAATGTCTCCTGTTCATGCTCTTTTGAAGGAAAAAAATATTGTTTATGCTTTCTGGTGTCAGGGGAGAGGAATAAAAAAGACAGAGAACTATCTTTGCTCTTAGGTCTCTTAGTGAACAAGAAAACCTGAGTTCTTGTCCCAACACCGAATGCCTTACAGAAAAACCAGTTTTGTATAAAATGAATACTCAGCATTGTCTCTTGCAGGTGTTCCTTGCAGCAGCAGCTGACACCTAGGGTGTTTTACAACACATGCCCCTAAGCCTGTCTCTGCCTTCCACTCCTCCAGACACAAAGGGGTAACCCAAAACCCCATTCAGGCTGTGATGGCCTCTCTCCTCCTCTCCACAGTGCCATGGAGCAGGGTGCTGGCAGAAGTGTCCAGTGTGGTACCCACAGAGAAGTGCAGCAGGGTCCCCACACAGGTCTGCAGGAAGAGGCGTCCACCCGGCTGTTTAGTTCTCTGCAGGCATGGGTAGCTATAGACATGCCTACAGAGATGCACAGGCCTCTGAGGGACACCTTTTTCTGATACATATCTACTGTAGGACTCCAGGACTCTTGAGGAGTGAGCAGGTGGCAAACAAGGGGGACCCGGCTCCAAGTGCTGCACTTGGCCAAGTAACCTTAGGTGTCAAAGTAAGTGCCTTTGCTGGTTTAACAGCCTCCAACTGTCTAGGCAGCTTTCAGTGACTGTGATTAAAAAGTTTAGGTTTGTTGCATTCACAGTTTGTATGAGCGGAGATGCTCTCTAAACCAGATTTGCCTTTTGTTGTAGCTCGCCTGTCCTGAGCTTCACCCTAGGGAACTAGTTAGTAATTAGTGGGAATAGACAGGGCTTGGAGCATGAATGCAGGCTTGATCCTTAACTAACAAGGCAGCATAGAAAGTCTTTTGATGGCAGAGACTAGTTCTTAATAAGAATTTTCATGTTTTCCAGCTGAAAGAAAGTGCAAAGTAAATAACAGGGGCAGAAATTAAGGCATTTAGTTCTTATCTTTGCAACAAGTTTATCTGGAGTTAGTGTACACTAAAGTCAGTTCTATCCTGCCTTAGCTGCTCTGAACACAATCTATATTGATTCAAAACACTTGCACATGATGCAACTATTCCTCCTACTCAGAGCAGGGCATGCCCTATATCCCTTATTTTCCTTCCAGAGTATTGCTTCATTATTATGCTAAATTGCAGAAACATCATGAGTGTTTCTTCATCATTCTTAATAGCTGATTAAGTAGTTTTATTCTTACATACTCCAACAAGCCCTCTTTAGCAGGGCTGTGTGTTAGCTAATTCTGATGTAGCCACTTGGGTTTAACTTTTTTAATGAGAATGGAGCACATCTGTTACATGGAGAGAGTAAATCAATTTAGAGGTTCCAGCAAAACATTAGAAGATCTACATACACTGTTGACCTGTACCTATCATGCAGCTGTAACTTTCTCTGCAATCCGTTTTTGTCTTGGTACTGAACTATTTGAAGATTCATGGTTAAATACAAACTTGATCATAGAATTTACGTGCCACAGTGGTTCAAGCGATTTAAAATTAACTGTACCTGACTTTTTAACCTTCTTACCAAGTTACACAGACTGTTTGTACTGGCAGGAGAATGTAATGATCAGGGTAAAAAAGGGAAAGAATGAGATTCCACCATCTTAGCTGAATTACTGATTCACTGTGTGAACTGTGCAAAGTCCTTATTCTCTATTGCCTTACTGACTTTTTTTTTTAAAATAAGAGTACTCTGAGAGCCAAATATACCACTTGACACATGATTTTCTTGTTAAATTTGTGTCTGCTTTGAGAAGAATTGTCTAAGCATGGAACATATTGTACAATGCTAAAAACAATACAGAGATATTGGAAATAAGATGATTTCTCTATCGTGAGTCCTCCAAAACATGAACTGGGCTATTAGTACACAAACCTTATAGTTAGGACTGCCAACAATTCCTGAAAGTCACTACAGCTTGCATGGGTTTGGTCATGACTTTTATTTTTCTCAGAATTCCCTGAATCGTCAAGCACTCTGATTTTTCAGCCAGTTGATCTCAACTTAAGCTCTTTTCCTCAGAGCTGAATCACAAAAGTTTAGAGCTTCAGGACAGTTTGAGACCTCCCCTCACCTGGTCATTAAACAAAGGCATAGACAGCCCAGTGGCTCTCACCTTTCTGTCATTACTGAAAGCTGTCTGTCTCAAGAATCACAGTATGAAAAAGATGATTGAATCATGCCCTGTATGGGAGACGCAGTGCCTGGAGACATTAATTATGCAGGAATGCCTCAACTCTTGCAAACAGCAGCTGCTATTTTGCGTGCTGTTTCACACCCAGAACATAAGGGAACAATTTACTACATGAACTGCTGGGTACTTTGCAATAGCTCATTCTGTATTTCTTATCCTTAAATAGATATTGAGGTAACTGTCATGGTTTTGGCCCAATTGGCCAATCAGAACTATAGATGGCCCTAGCCCCCCTCTCTCCTCAGAGAGGAGAGGAAGAGATAAGGACATTTACGAGTTTAGAAAAAATAACTAAACTACTTTAAAGAAAATAATAATAAATAAGAAAATAGTAAATAATAATAAAATAATAAAAATTAAAGAAAAAAGTATACAATATATACAAAACCTTATCCAGCTCCCAGGATGACGATCGCGTCACCAGCAGACACAGGGTAAGTCCCAGACTGGAGTCAGCGATGGACAGGAGCTGAATTCCAGAACTGGGGTCAGGAATGCTCGGATCGGGATCAAAGGCAGATGAACAGAGAGGGTCCTGTTGAAGAAAGAGCGAGCCGCAGCCGCCTTGCCCCTTTGACCCCTTAGCTTTTATACTGAGCGTGACGCATTGGGATGGAATACCCTGTTGGTCAGTTTTGGGTCACCTGTCCCATCTGCTCCTCCCTGCAGGTGGGACCCCTCTATGCTTCTCCTCTTCTGACCCTCTAAGGGGGAAACCAACAAAATTAGCTGACCTTGGTTGTTATAGCAATAAGTCTAAGCAAGAGCCTCTGTGCATACCGTTCCTTGGTATAATCAGGTCTTATCACTCTGAGAGTGAACAGTTTCTGAACAATATGCTGTTAATTTCAGACTTTAGTCAATTAGAAGAGGCCCAGCTAAAAAGTAAAACTACAAATTAGAAAATTGATTCTGTTTTACCTCAAACCAGGACAGTAACATACATTCAAAAATAAAAAGACTGTCACTAAATCTCCTGACCCTGAGTTTGCCATAAGCGTAGAGCATTCCTATAGTCTGTGGCTTGACATACATGCCACATTTCTTCTAGTCAGAGTAAATTCCTTGTAGTGGTCTACATCTTGCCATCTGGCTGTGGAAAAAAACATGCCACGGGTAACATTAGCATATGATAAAAGTGCACTGACAAGGAAAGAATGGTTGCGATATCAAGCATCACAATTGTAATAATTATTTCATTCTTTCTTAAAAAACAGCAAGAAATAACTTCTTGCACACTTTTTCTCTTAAAGCAATACCATGGGGTGCCCAGCCTGAAGCAAGGAAGAAGGTTCCCTTTGTCTGCTTCCTTCATGTTAGTAGCCCTTGGGGTCCAGTGGAGGTATGAAGACAAGCTGAAGTCACATTTTCCAGTAAGGATGCTGCCTTTTCAGTTCTCTTAGGATTTCCAGTGACAGACTGTCAGTGTGTGTGTGCAGCTCCACACCATCTCCCACAGTGCAGAGCAGGCTGCCTTTACGAGGGAGGGACAGGCTGTAGAAAGCTGAAGCAGGGACAGGGGAACAGGAGATGACAACTGTGGGGAGAAATAGCTGCTCAAACAGATTTCCCAGTAAGGGAAGAGAGCTCTGCACCCTCTGGTCAAGTAGAGAGAGAAAAAAGAAATGTAACTACAGGCTCTGCACTTGATTTGAGACGCAGATTTCTCTTTTAGAGGGTAATTGGTGTACTCTCTTACCTTTTTTGGGGATTGAGGAAAGAACAACCAAATAAAATGGTTTCCAAAAAAAGTCTGGTAAATAGCAGTGAAAAGGTCAGTGCTGTAAACGCACAGGGAGTGCTGCTGATCCAGTGAATAGAAACAAACACTAGGGTCACAAGTATGACTGGGTGTCTGTATGATCTTTCATTAGCCGGAGAAATCAGGTTCCTCTCTCTTAGTGTCCATTTAGTTCTTCAGCATGAACAGGACTAATTACTTGACACTGTTCTTTTTACACTACCTTAGCAGCCTCTAAAGAGCTAACCATGGGTTCATGTATTTAATTCCCACTGAAATTACATGTTATGGGTCTTTCGGAGAATTTCAGATTTGGGGGTTTTTTTGGTGGGGGAGGGTTGTGTTGGGTTTTTTTGTTTGGTTGGTCTGGGGGGTTTTGTTTTTATTTTCTCTGAAAAGACACTGATACTAGAATTGTTTGTGAAAAAGGTAACTGAATGACTCTGAGCACCATTACGGGAGTGCGGAGGGAAGTGGAAAAGGATTGGGTAGCAGAGGAGGAAAAGAAAAATACGGTGTTCAGATTTAGACAAGGCAGGAAACAGAAAGGCAACAGGAATACTGAAAGATATAACGGCCGTGAGTTCTCTGTTGTGAAATTATCATGTGCTTCCAGGCTTATTCTTTATGGATTTTACACCTCTTTGCAGATCATCCATTCACATCAAAAACAACTAGGCACTGACTGAAGTATGGGAAATAACAAATCTATTATTGTAGAAGAGTTGAAAAAAAGATGTTGCACTAACAATCTCACTGCTGTGCAAAGGGAAGTAACTTCTTTGTTATGCATCTTTTAAATTTAAATGTGTTTTTATCTCTGTGCTGTAACACACCGGTGCAGATATAAAAAATGCCAATGGTATCCTCATTAATTGAAGGAATGCTAAGTCCCAGGCCCATCTTCCTCTGAGCCAGGTAGCACCACTTCTGTAAGACAGCTGGTTCCGCAGATACTTCTTCTGGGGTTCTTGTGATTCGTGGAATCAGCACAGCGGCAAACACCTAAACTAGAAAGACATCAGGTCTGATGTGGTTTAACGTGCCCTGTCTCCCTGTTGGAAGCACTATGATGACTTTCCACTCACAATACAGGCAGTTTGTGTAAGAGCGATGCAAGCTTCATTACAGCTACCTCAGCCTGCTTGCGAAGTATGGAGGAGTTCTGTTTACTTATCTCTACTGATTCTACACATGTAAGATCTGACAGATCCTAAGATATCATGATATCCACTGGGAATTTTTTCCATGGGACACACATAGATCTTTACCAGCAGCTGCTGAAGTTTCAAATCAGCTGCCAGACCCCTTGCCACCTCTCTTTGGAGCAGGTAAATCACTGAGTGGGGGAAACACCGGTCTTGTTCTTCCTGTGGGCTGGATTCACTGCTGTGGACAGCAGTCAAGGGGGCAGCCATCTGCACCTGGTCATCTGCATCAATGAGAGCAGAAGGGAAGGAGAGGTGTTAATGTCACTCCTGCCATAAGGAACTGCCAGCACCACCTACTCTGCCGCAGTTTGCACCTCCTGCAGAAATCAAGGAGCAAGAGGAGAGTGTAGAGCCATCTCTCTATTTTGCAACAAGGAAATCCCATCTTACAAGTGTTGGGACCACAGAGAGTGGCCATGGCTGACTAGGGAATCCTCCTCTGAGAAAAAAAGTTGTAGCACGCCTAAGCTCCCATGATGGGTGGTCACGTGGTATTTTCTGCTTGCAGGCCAGAGAGAGTGCTTTCCGTCATTATCACACAGGCTGATGTTACTGCCCTGCTACAGCCCCTGACTAACAGACTGGCTGCATGCCTCAGAGCTGGGTTTGGGGTTCAGCTCTGCTCCCCACCTCTGCCTCGCTCCGTTGCTATTCTTGCCCACCAGTGGAGCATTGTAAATGAGTCCCAAGAACCAGAGGAAGACATGTCTGCTGCAGGGTAATATTTAGCCATTCCTCAGCTCACAGATACAGACTGAGAATACTGCAGTAACATTTCCCAACTCATAAAGCAGAAAAAAGCCAGTGTTACCCTTAAAAAGTGTCCACCTGTGCCACTTGCAGAAAGGGTGGGACTTATCCTCATTTATCTCCCGTTGGAGAGAAGGCAATGGGGTACAAGCATTATTGTGTGCATTTGGAAAATGGTGATACTGGGGGTTTTTGTAGCTTTCTTGTTTTGATTCTAAACTGTGATGCCATGCAGCTTCTATGCCAGAAGCTTCAAAAATAGGTCTGGGGGAGTGAGCAGAATCAAAGGGGTCAAAATCTGGGAAACAAAAAGAAGGGAAGTCCTCAGAACTCTATTATAAAGTGTTACTAAAGTTAAACAAAGGGAAAAGTGAAGACCTACTTCTGCTGTACCCTTTCTGGGCAGAACAGGTCACCTTTAATTTCTAAGATAAATTCCAGGATTTTTAGTGTCCTCTGATTTCAAAGCATTTTTTCAAGGTGAAAAAATGATCATCTGCATTTAATTCATGGGAAGCAGCAGCTGGAAGATCTGTTCAATGTCACACAGCAAGTGAATTTCATAAACTGGAAAGAAAATAAATCAGTGTGATATTGAGTGTCTTCACCTGATCATTGGCTCATGTAGATACTCCTTGGGAGACAGTGACTCTCATTGTCTGTTCAGTCATAGGACAGGCTCTGCATCTAATGGGAGGTGGAAACAGTCTTCTGTCTGCATCCCACTTCAGCCATAGCTTTTAAACCTGCACCTATTCTTTCCAAGATGGCTTCCCTGAAAGTGCCGCACAGTCTGCAGAACATAAAATAGGATGAGCTCATTGTTTTCCATAAAAACTCTCTGAGAAAGAGGGACGAGACTTTATTGCTTTAAAAAAGGTCAAGACACTGCTTTCTTATATTCACACTATATTTTTAGAAAGCTCATACAGCCCAGATCACAAAAATGACAAATCTCCATAAGAATGTGGAGGTTTCATCTTGCAGGCATTTTTATATTGTTAAGCTAATCTAAGTCACACTAAGATTTCACAGTCATTATCAACTGTTGATTTTAATTGTTAAATTTAATCTATCATCTGTTCCAAATTCCACAGGCTAGAAATGAAATTAGAATGGCTTGTTGTTTTGCAACTACAAGCTTTTACACAGATCCTTGGTGCATGAAGCACACAACAAAAAAACATCCTCCCCCCCACATCGATGTCTCTCAAGAATTATTCCACACCCACACCTTGCAGGATGGGGGGTGTTGAGTGCAAGCTTGCGTGCTAACCCTACTGAGTCGATGTTCTCATCAAAGAATCCCTGAAGCCCAGAGCTCCTTTACCATGGCTGATGCTGCTGGGCCTTCTTTTCCCCAGGACCTTGCCCCAGGGGACTGATGCCTGCTCTCACCCTTCACTTGTCCATTCCTGATCTCTCTGTAGGGAAATTGCTTTGCTACAGTTATCCAGAAGGAACTTTCATCAGGTAGAAACCAGAGGAGGAACAGCCTATGTTCGTGATTCAAGCTAACCTCCAGAAAACAGTGGAAACTCATAGGGGCCAAGCCACCAAAATGAAACATCTGGCAGCAAGTGGCAGAAAACTATACCTGTGGTGACCAAACATCTCCTTGTTACTGTCAATAGAACAAGGCATTGGAAATTACTTTTTAATTTACAGTTGTAAGCATTGTCTGTTGTGCTCAACCCACTTTTGTCCAGTATTGTGCTGTGGCTGACCATTTTCAGGAGTACAGCTTCCACCTCTTCTATCTTGGACACTCAGCACAAAGGGAATATTCTGACTTGCACCATCACAGCTCCCAGTGAAGCAGGAGGACACTACCATATGTCTTTTGCATCACTCCAGAGGAAACCACTTACCAAGTTATCATTGGCAAAGAGCACCATGAACATACCCTCTAGTGTGGAACACCCACCTGGAGTAAGGAGGGGAAGTGGGTAGTGGGTAAGAAAGATGAGAAGGAACTGTCAGTGGTGCTCTAGAAGCTGGTACAATAACCAGCAGACAGACAGGACTGGGATTTGGCAAGGAACAGATTTGTCTCTCTTACTTGTCACGATAGGGTAATGATTAGTTATGACACTATCACAAGGCTTTAATCTTTCAGTATGTTGGTTTTGAGGGATGACACTTGGCAGCATTTGTAGGGACCATTGCACCAGTAACAACCAGCAGCTTATCACTGCAGGCTGAATAATCTGTTGTACAGATCTTACGTATTTTTTATTGCAAATGTGTTAAAGAAACAAAACTTCTGTCATGTTCTGTTTTTCTATGTATAGGTTTTCTGTTTCATACCTTCAGAAAAATACTGATGTAATTTAAAGAAACAGAAATAAAATTCAGACTTCAGGAACACAGAACTATACCAATAGTACATTTGCAGACCTTTTGTCAAATGCATTTGCCCTTTTGATAGGACATAATTTGTTGTTTTATATTTATATATATATATATAACTTTTCAAACCGACTATACCCCAGGTCAGTACTGTGCTCTGTTCAAAGAACAGAACAAAGTGCACATTTGAATTCCACTGCTGAAATCCATGAAAGACAAAATTAAAACGTGTAAGTTTATGTCACCTTAGTGCAAATAATAGTGACTGACACATTTATCTGTATTTCTTTCCCAGCCACAGAGAGGTTAATGATTACAGGATCCAATTTAAAAAATAATAAAATCACTTCATTTCAAACTGCATCATTTTCCAAATTGAATTTAGTGTTTATTTCAAAGGGTTCTGTTTCAAAATATATCCAGGCAGTTTATGACTATGATAATGACACAGGCTTAAAAATCATTCAATGAAACCACGGTGTCATTGTTTGGACTAGAAAATGGTCTTGTTTAAATATTTTTACAGTAATATGACTTGACAAATCTACCATAGAGGATCTCATAATGACGTGTGTCATGCTCTAGAGTTTTGAGTCACTGGCAAAGCAATCTAGCATTTTTGAAAGCAGAACTCCTTAGGAGCAGGAAAATCTATTCGCAACATCTCACACATCCCAAATCTCTAAGTCAGGGCCCCACAAATTAGCACACAGGCTCTGGGAAAACAACTTTTTTTTTCCCCCAAAGATGCACTTTATAGTTAAAGCTTCAAGACTGCAAGAGGCAGTAAGTTAGTTAAGTCAAGTCATGTGAGAGACATGATTTATTTTAGTAGGACAAAGAAAACTTTGAGATGTGCTTCTTATTCTTTCCCGTCAAGTTTAGTCTGTGTGCAAGAAATGAGGACCAGTGGATGGCTGTTGTAGCACAGGTACCCTGCTGCTGCAGAGCCCTGTGCCAGGCAGCCCAGTTCAATTTGGATGTACTCCATAGGCAGCAGCAAGGTGCTGAGAGTGCATTTTCTCCCCCATTTAGTTTATTCAGTTAGAGCAATACTCTGCATTTAACTGCTACTTTATTAAGGCTGTATCTAGACCAAATATGAAACTGATAAGACACTGAGAGCTGCACTGAAGCAGCAACAAAACAATCTTTGCATTTTTTAATAAGCATTACACTCAAAAACAAAAAAGAAAACAAATATCAAAAAAAGGAGGAAAAAACAGCTCTTTAAATATGTTCAAGCTCTTTTACCGTACTGTAGAATGAACTAACAAAGATTCTCTAGGTCAAATAAGAGGGGAACTCTTATTTTACAGCAATTGTAACACTAACTGTATGGATCTTTATGGCCTACTTCTAATTCTTCTACACCATTCAGGTAGCAGAAGAGACTTTGTGGACATGTTCAGGCAGTGGAAAGCACAAAGCAGACAAAAAAGACCACAGTGCATTGTTCATAGTCAGGCAACAGAGTTCCTTTTCCATCACACTTCTGCAGGCGTAACTGAGTGCTTCAGAGAGCATCACCACTGCAGCACATGAATAATCAATCACACCAGCTGAATGTACATTATCACCAATGGCAGGAGGCATCAAGGAATGCAAAAAAAGACACCTGCTGGGAACATTTTCAAATGGCTTGGACATGAGTACTCTTCACTGGGTAAAAGACTGGCTGGAGGGCCAGGCCCAGAGAGTGGTGGTGAAAAGAATTAAATCCAGTTGGCAGCCAGTCACAAGTGGTGTTCCCCAGAGCTTGGTACTGGGGCCAGTTCTCTTTAATATCTTTGTCAATGATCTGGACGAGGTGATCAAGAGCACCCTCAGTAAGTTTGCAGACACCACCAAGTTATCTGGGAGTGTTGATCTGCTTGAGGTTACAGGCATTACAGGCGTAACGACATTACAGAGGGATCTGGACAGGCTGGACTGATGGGGTGAGGCCAATGGTATGAAGTTCAACAAGGCCAAGTGCCGGGTTCTGCACTTGGGTCATAACAAACCCAAGCAGCGATATAAGCTTGGGGAAGAGTGGCTGGCAAGCTGCCTGGCAGAAAAGGACCTGGGTGTGTTGGTCAACTGCCAGCTGAATATGAGGCAGCAGTGTGCCCAGGTGGACAAGAAGGACAACAGCATCCTGGCCTGTATCAGGTAAGAGCATAGTGAGTAGGACTAGGGAAGTGATCGTACCCCTGTACTCAGCACTGGTAAGGCCACACCTCAAGTACTGTGTCCAGTTTGGGGCCCCTCACAATAAAAAAGACATTGAGGTGCTGGAGTGGGTCCAGAGAAGGGTAATGAAGCTGGTGAGGGGTCTGGAGAACAAGACTTATGAGGAGCAGCTGAGGGAGCTGGAGTTGTTTAGCCTGGAGAAAAGGAGACTGACAGGAGACGTTATCGCTCCCTACAACTACCTGAAAGGAGGTTGTAGAGAAGTGATGTCAGTCTCTTCTCCCAAGTAACAGGCAACAGGACAAGGGGAAACAGCCTCAAGTTGCACCAGGAGGGGTTTAGACTGGATGTTAGGAAAAATTTTTATGCTGAAAGCGTTATTAAGCATTGGAACAGGCTGCCCAGGGAAGTGGTTGAGTCACCATCCCTGGAGATATTTAAAAGACAGGTAGACACAGTGCTTAGAGATATGGTTTAGTGATGGTTTTTGTCAGTTAGGCTGATGGTTGTACTTGATGATCTGAAAGGTCCCTTCCAACCTAGGCAATTCTATGATTCTAAATGTTGGAAAAGAAAACATCAGCAATTTGAACTTTCCTGATAACGAATTACCAAATCCCAAAAATATGTCAGAGAATGAGAAATTATTCCAATTGTAGTATTTTCTCTGCTTTAGAGAATTTTTCTGGCTATTAAAAAAAGCGTCACTCAATTAGAATAACTAGAATGCTGTAACTCAAACTGGAACACTTTTTTTTTCCCTTGATGTTAGGATTTTTAAACTTGCAGCATGCATGTTCTGAGTAAAGCAAAATAATGTGTGAGCTTCACCAGTTGCAATACTGAAGGCTCACCATCTGGATGTCTCTACAGTTTCCTTTCCAAAGGGCTGTGTCAAAACAGAAGGCCCAGAGCCAGGAAGCCCTCATACCTAGCCCTGGATGTGACACAGACTCACTTGGGTGATTTGTGTAGTCTTGATATTAAGTGCATCCTGTGAAACACAGAGATGTGGCCCTGGCATGGATTTTTGCTGAGGTGTCTCTTCTGGAATACCATTTATCTTTGCTGCCACTGTGATGAGGAGAGAATGACGTGGAGAAGTTGGATGTTGCAATATTGTGGTTGCACTGCTGATGTGCCAGATGGCGAAACTGGTAGCACTGGGATGGATGATATTCCTAGCTTGTCCTCTCTGCATAAAAAGACAAAGAGAACAACAACCAGCTGTAAAGATTGCACTTTTTAAACAGACAGGTACACATCCTGGAGGAGCTAGGCCTGATGGACCCACCTCGGGCTCAAATAAACAAATACAATTTGTTACTCCTATGTATGAAGAGCTCTTCTAGCAGATCAACAAAACCCAAGGCTGGATTAAAGGGCAATTTATGTGTGTACCAATGCACTGATGACTTGCTGAGACACTGAACAGTAACTCCCACCTTCCTCTCCTCAACCTCTTCCCCTCAAAGTTCCCCACCAGTGGCAAATGCACATTGGCTCATGTTCCGTTCCTCTGTTTGATAATTGTGTTACTTAAGGATAGCAGGCCAGCACTAAAGTCTGAGGCTGCTTTCCTCTTATAAACATATTTAGAAAATAAATTACAAGATTTCAGCAGAGCACACAAGTTTCGAGCTCATGTAATGACAGACAGCTTTTGGGCTTACCTTACCTTTGCCAGTGAATGACCTTCCAGTTACTGAGGTTTCAGTATCTTTGGCAATAAATGGCGAACCAGCTGATGATTAATAACTATACTGTTAAATAGAACTATTCACGTAAGAACAACTCTGCAAGCAGAGTATGGAGATGTCAGTGGAGGTGACAATATGCACGATGTTTTCTGCTACTGAACTGTTGAATGTAGGGATGACATTGCCCTCTTGTGGGTAATCGCTGAAATGGAAAATGGCAAACTTCAGTCCTACTGCTGGCCCGGTTTATTAATTCTGCAAGTCTCATTACAGCAGGTGTTTAAACCTCTTGACGTTTTCATTCCATGTGCTCTGATCATTCAGAGTTGAGAAGCTGTGTCACACTTCAGGACTGGGACTTACTCTTGGCTAGAAAACTCAAAGTGTATTGGCTAGGACTCCACTTCTGAGGCTGTGGTCCAGAAGCATCCCTGTAAATGCCAGATATTTGAGCTCAGGATTCTCTTTACTGGAAGAACATAGGGAAAAGCACCATGTTTTAGTGTTTTAGCCTAAGAGCTAAAACGCAGAGCTAAGCCACTGCAAATAAAATCTAGCTAGGACTGCCTTGCTTTAAAAATGCTTCTTCTTTTCTCTCCATCACCAAGTATTTAACCTAAGTAGCTCAGATGATGTCTCTTAAAAGAGGAGTTGATACAGTACAGAGTGGAGGGATGGAGGCAAGATACATTTCAGAAGATATGTAAACTATTTATGGACTGTATTGAAAATCTGTGTTATAGAGTGAGTGATTGGCCTGCCATGATGGCTGCGAACATTAAAAATGGGCTGTCCTGCAGGTTACATATTATAAAGAGAGCAGATTTTAATTTTTACCTAGATCTTTTCAGAGAACCTGGTTGTAGAAGACAAACTATTCGACTAGTAAAATGGGGATGGAGGAAATAGCACAAAGCAAGCAGGGGAGGGCAAGTTGAGGACAAGAAGGCTGAGGACAACCTAGCATGGTTTTGCCTTAAGCAAAGTAGCATGTTTCCTATGCCCAGAAATGTTTCTTTAGTCCACACTGCTGCAATGACAAAAATTACATAATTGTTAATCTCAGAATATCTTTATGAAGGAGGCACATTGTTTATACAGGTGGGCCACCGTACACAGGATTGTTACAGAAAGGGTACTGTAAGTCTTAAACATTCTCCTCGCAACACCAGAAGAATATCCCCAGCTCCTGTCATCCACTCTGAAGAGTAGTTAATGACCAGAGCAAAACTATATAAGAATACATTAAACTAGCAATGTTCTGGTTTTAAAATTACTTGTTTATCTCCCATTCTCCCCATATGTATATATACACACATACATATACATATACATATAAAATGTTGGTAGCAACTGCAGCAACTAAGTAAAACCTTAACCTATCGAAGTCCTTGTTCAAACTGTCTCAATTTCAGTTTATTTAGGATGGAGGACAAATACTGTCAGAACAAGCAGTATCTTGCTAAGAGAACAAACAGTGCTTTGAAGATTCAGCTGACTGTTGGAAAGGTGAGATGGAAGATAAGAGGACTACCTAACAGATCAATGTCTTCTCTTTCAGGATAACACGATAGAGGAGAATGCAAGCACTTTTAAAAAAATAGCTATCTTTATTGCCTTGGATATTGCACGTATACAGTGTTTTAAAGAGAAAAATGGTAGCAATAGCACACCTCTAGATTAAGCCAATTGGGTTAAAGTTATGAGCAAAAGAAACTGTTTCATGTCCTCTTTTATGCAATTCCCAGAGCTTAGTGAAGGGAATGATGTCATGCTCAGGTAAGCAAAGCAGTGCTTGGGTTTGCTCTAGCGCTAACTCTGGGACTGAATGACAAGCAGTACATGCCTGCACATCTTCCACATGGTCACAGCACAGCACTGCAGAGCAGATGAACCAAGCAGTACCCAAGCTGCAAAGCCAGAACTGGCCTGCGAGCCCTGTAGCAGCCCTCAGCACCTCTTCTGGGTAGCAGGAGTCCCCAGGGTCTGTCTGGGGACACAATACTACAAACAGACAGAAAAATCCCCTCTGTGAAGCTACCTGGTGTTGCAATGGCCTCGTGACTCCTTCCTGACACATCTGTTGGAGACCAAACAAGTTTCTTTCCAGTATTAAAAAAGAGAAGGTAGGACCTGGCCTCCCATAGTGGTTGTTTCATCAAGTTTTTGGTATCTGTTCTGGTCCACAAACCTGAGGATGTCTTGTCTGAGCAGGACGAGGGTGGAGGTGTCCCAGTCTAACCCCATCCCTCCTAGACCCTCACATAACACGCAGCCCCCAGCCTCCTCTGCTCCAGTCCCTGCTTGTCCTGACACTGACGGTGTATCCCAACTCAGAATTATGGGTGCAAGACAAAAATTCTATTTCTCCCACTCTGGATCATCCCATTCCTTTCAAATGTCTCCCTAAATTCTTCACCCTGAGCACGCTGTATTCTCATCCCAGCCTAAGATCTCTGTCCACAAGCCAGATGCCTGCTGCTCAGCTCCTCCTAGTCTGCTGGCCCAGGTACTGCTGCTCCTTCTCCCACACAACTGTGTCTCCTGCTTTCATAGAAATTAAAAACCACAGGCACAAGCTGGTTTTACCAAAAATCTGCCTGGGCAAAACTCTGAGAGCAGGAAAGGAGAATGTGTCCTGGTGCAGTAGCCATAGCAGAAGCATATTTAAGTATGTCATTAAGATTCCTGTCTCTTTAAAATGGACTTAGAAGGTACCTGCAGTAACTCTGCATCCTTCCCCCATGTCTTATGTCTGGTGTCATGAGCATGCTGGAGCTTCGTCATTTTTCTTGGAGTAAATATTCCTTTCATATAGAATCAGAGAATCATAGAATTGTCTAGGTTGGAAGGGAACATTCAGATCATCTAGTCCAATCATCAACCTAACTCTGACAAAAACCATCACTAAACCATATCTCTATGAACTATGTCGTCTTGTCTTTTAAATACCTCCAGGGATGGCACCTATATTGGAACTATATAATTTTTCTTGGAGTAAATATTCTCTCTCCTTTCTCCTTTTTAGGATATACCTACATTTGGTGCTGTGAGTGAGTATGTAATTAACATCTTGCTATCATAGTGTTTTTCATTCATAAATCTCTGAAGAGAAAAACACAGATGTACGAACACAAAAACTCATTTAGCAATTACAGCTACAGGCCTTTTGGCTATATTATGTTTCATACTCATTGCAAAAGATGATGCTTTCCGAATATTTCAGACCAAGACAGCATAACTTTTCACACTCCCTTATGATCAACTTTTTTTATTGAAAACTTTATAAAGGTCATACAGTTATTTACTGTAATTGTGCAGTGAGTCCACAGCCATAGTTTGGTAACCTCTGGCTTAGGAATCAAATCACACCACAATTTGTGTTCAGGTCCTGGCACTGTCACAAATTTCACAGGCAACATTTCCAGACACGTTCATTATATCTTATTTTCCCCATTAGTAAAATGAATACAGATCATATCCACTGCTTCCCAGGACTGTTGGGATGACTGGTATTTTGATAATGGTGAAATCTTGATGGATGTAACCAGACAGGCACAAAGTGTCATTATGACTCTACCATCAAATAAACACTTCAGTTTAGAAATAGACTTCAGTAAACTTTAAGAAAAGTGGATTAAGAAATTAAAAATATAGTCGAGGACCAAACAGCAAAGAATGCTCATCATCTTTTGTTAAATTAGGTGTTTGAGAAAAATGACTTGGTTTAACAGTCATAGAAAAAAGGCAAATTCATCTGTAAGTGTAGAAAGTCAAAGCAAACCAACAGCCACACAGACAAAAATAATTCTGCCATTAGCTACTGCCTTGCTTCCCTAGAGCTGGGTAATGGCACAATTTGTCAAAATGTTTTAAAAACCAGAATGCTTTAGTCACTAAATAACGTTCATTTTCCTTTTGTTTGGAACAACTTTTAAGCCATCATTTCCCGGGTTAGTTTACAGCTTGTCAGCTTCTAGTATTTGGAAGGAAAGGATTTTCCGTAAGACTAAATTAAAAAAAAGGATTGCTGCATTGTTTCTCATAACAGATCCTTTTCCTAGTGAACAAATCATGTTGTTTAACTGAAGGCTAGGAAATGAACCTTAAAAATCCACACCGGAATGTGCTATTTTTCTTGTGCTTCCTGGTTTCCAGTTGTGAATCTACTTGCTGGTTTCATACTAAGAACAATGCTCTTCTATTCATTTTTGCAGTTACAAGTCCTAAGAGAAAAAACATTCTGGTTTTCATCATTGCTAGTTCCATCAATTTGCAGGTGCTGTTACAGTCTATAGCAGCCCAGATGAAGATTTCCCCCTAGTGCAAAATAATGCAAGAGTGCCACTGGTCCACATTCGCAACATTCAGTAAAAAGAATAATTTTTCCTGACCATGCTTATAAAAATGCTTAGACTTGTACATTACATGGAGTATAACAGTTCCTTTGGTACACAATGGGAGCTACTTTACATTGTATTTTCCTTTAAAATTACAGCTAATGCCTATGTAAATTCTGGAGATTTCTCAAGAGTAACTGGGGGTAAACTGAGAAAACAGTGTCCCTAAAGATCAATGTCATGGTTACGGTGAGATCAATTTTCTTGCAGCAATTTGGCATCAGATTTAGGAAAATCAAAGAAATTTGGATCTTCATGCAACTTTTCATGGAATAACGTAAAACATTTCTTTAAAAAGTGGTATTTCATCTTGGGCAATCACTTGTGGGAGAAAAAAGTTTTGTGCTTCAAGGCTGTTAAAAATCTAGTGGCATAGTTTATGTGCCTTTAAAATCTCAGAAGGCCATAATAAGGTGCAAGCCTTGTGAGTCCATACTCTCTTTTCAATAAAATAAATTCTTAAGAAACCATTTAATATTTCAAGATAAGCTAAAGATAGAGGGATTCTTAGTGTGGTGTGTATTGGAAGGAAAACCAGTACGAGTGATGCTTTGCTGATAAAACCTAGTAAACATGGAGTCATGAATGCACCACTAAATCGACATGAGAGAGATAATAAATTTTTGAAGTTTATTTTTTGTTAAGTCATATATTTGTTATCTACTGTCCCATCCTGGGTAACTGATACGAACTGTAAATGCTTTCCTATCTGATCAAGAGACCTCTTCGTTTCTTAGAGTTCTTACGCTATCCATGCTCAGTCATCAGTTAATTCAGGTTTATTTTCAAGGTCCTATAACGAAATTTAAGTCTTATGGAAATTTTTTGGTGTATTACAAAAGTAAAGTGAGGAATTGTCTTCATGCAGTAATATTGTTGGATAGCTTGTGTGTTTTAAGATGAGCTATTCTGGGGGAGACCACTCGATATTGAGTGATATAAATCACAGTTCTGCATATTTAAATCAGACATACACAGACCTTAAGTTTTAAACTTCATCTTCCTTATTAACGTCCAGATGTAACTCACTGGTATAACTTTATACGTTAATTTTTTAAAAAGAATCCATTTTACTTATTACATGCATTGTAAATCACCCCTAATACAAACAAAATAAGGCTGCTAGAAGATTTTCTCTTACTAATGCATGAAAATTTAGGACCTAGTGTACTTCAGTACAAATGGTAAATAGAAGAGTGATGAATATGGATGACAAAAACTAGAGAAACACATGGAAAAGGTTATACGCTGAAAATCAGCAAGTGACTACTGGTCCAGGACTAACCCCAGCATTAACTGACCCTCCCTGTGTTTAGTGTAGTGTGACGCCTGGTGAGATTAAAATAGCCTTTCTCATGAAACCTCAGGAACTGTGAATCTATTCCTTAGATAAAACATTTAAGGATTTGGAGAGGAATCTGAACATCTTAAGGCAGCTGAACAGATAGGATTTCCCAACCCGAGCGTAGTACAGGACAGGGAGAGGGAGGTGTAACAAATACAACTCTCAAACCCACTGCTTTATTATTTTAAGTAGAAGACAACCGCCCACACCCCACTTCAGTAATCTCCCTGGCTCTATCCGGCATGATAATCACACCACCACTCTGAAAGCCACAGGAATGCTTCTGGAAGCCCTGCACCAATAGATTATCTACGTCCTAAATGCAGTTGGGGTGTAGCAACAAATTTTTTGTCAACAAGTACAGTTTGTCAACAAATACAGCTGGGAATATACCGTGGCATATCTGCAGTGCCACCAAGTTCTTGCTTTTAAGCTCTAACAGATCAAATACTTCAAACATAGTTTCTAGTGTCCTCAGACTTTATATCGCATATTGTGTTTTGGCATATGCCAATTAGATAAGAATGTTCTAGGATGAGATTGAAAATAAATACCTCAAACTTCAAACTCTTCCTTCAAAGGACAAGTGAATAAACTCTTTTTAAAACAAATCTCATAAGCAGATTACAAACCGTGGCTTCATTTGTGAGGACGAAGCATTCTGCCTGGACTCAGAGAGTTGAGTTCAGCAGGTCAGAAATTCCGAGTCTTGAAGTACAACAGAACATAAATTGCTAAGAAGTAGTCTAAGCTATTATACTTTTGTGCATAATAATGCCACACAAAATACTTGTTATGGTGTAAACACATGGTCTGTTTTGCAGATTCAGGTGAAGCAGAAGAAGGTTATTTCTGCAGCTACAGGACAGAAAGCAGAGGGACACAGGTTCAGCCTTCTATCGATATGACGTCTGAATTAAGGCAACAGTTCTAGGGTTTATATACATTTACAGCAGATATAAACTGCTCTGCGAAGGGGCTTGATATGGCAGGGCAGCATCTGTATAGAAGGGAACTGTGCTCCAGCAGATGTACCCATTTCTTCCTGGTAACTCAGAAACTGCAGCCATGCAACCTCCACACACCTTCTCCATCTCTCACTCATGATGCTGCTTTGTCCTTAACCGAGTTCTAAGCATGGCAAGGCCTGCTTCCACATACCTGCCAGGAAGTTGCTTGGTTTTGGACATTTGCTAGAAGGTTCAGACAAAGCTGGTTCTTACTCCCTCAACTTGACCAGAAAGCCAAAGGTTTGAAGTTTTGCAATATACCACCATCTAATAGAAATGTTTAGGGGTTTTTTGGTCAACCTTTTTCATTTTCAAAGAAGTCCTGTTATCTTGAACATAGGATGACTCAAACAAACACAGTGGAATTTTATTGTCACAGCCCCACACCTGTTTCAGCCCAGAGTCCCAACAACTTTCTTTGTAAGCTCCTTTCATGGGAGTTATAGCTTCTTCTACACCAAGCAGTTCAGTTACGTCTTTCTTTTTTCCACATGTGGGATGTTTCTGCCTTGGTCTCTGCACGTGAGCTCTTCTTCTGCACCACACAGAGTAAAATCCTCCATATACTCAAATTCTTGTGTGACCTTAAATGTGCAATTGTTTAAATTTCAAAACAGATACCATTTAGAAAGGAAATGTCTATTCTTTTGGAGGAGTGTGGCAATGTGTCAACTTCAAATCTAAATTAAGAAACTGCTAATGTGAATACTATGCCAGTGATAGGTGTTATTAAATGTATTAATAACAGCAGCACTCTTCATAAGCACAGACTAGCTGCAGCGCTGCATATGGAACCAGGGAACAGAGTATGTGCATTTCAGTGTTGATAAGCAAGTCAGGACTGGGACACCAGGATACAATCAAGGTGTCAACTCGTTCTCGTTGCCTGCCCTTCAGTCTTTGCTCTCTTCACCACATAGGACTACACGTGATAGCAACTTTACGAAGTTGTAGAAAAAAAATACCTAGATTTAGATGGTGGAATTTTGCTTTGGTGATGCTGACAAGACATAGCTGCACACCTCCAATGTGTATAGACTGTACTGGGTCACAAAATGCGTATGCATTGGCATTGCATCAGGAGCTCCAGAGCACTCTTCAAACAACTCAATCTTCAGAGATGGCATTCATTGTGTTATTGTATGTTTTACCAGGAGAAACTAGGCACAGACAGACTTAGTCACTTGTGCAATGAAATAGAGATTAGGAGCCCCAACATACCATTTGAAGCTAAGAATATAGTTTTTAATCTCAGAGTAAGAGATAAACATAACCAGTAGATAGCTGCATATATGAAACATGACTAAAAATTTCCTCTTCTATGTTTAAGCAGGCAGGCTATCTGTTAATGAAAGTATGGGCCTCAAACAGTCCTTCTGGAAACCTAGGTGCATTTCAAAACCAAACTGGAACTACTCTCAAACACTAAACAACCTTGTTTCAGGACAAAGCTACACTTACTTGAGTGTCCTGGCTTGGGTTAAAGCAGAGTCGACCTTCTGTTCAGTGAGCCAGGCTCCTGCTCCTACTCATTGCTGTGACAACTGGGGTCAACTGACTCGGTTGTTTACTGTGTGGAGGGGTCACACCTGTGGGGAAGGCTGGACAGGTCAGGTGACCCAAACTGACCAATCAGGTATTCCATCTGATCTGCCACGCTCAGTAGAAATGATGTCAGGTGGGCTTTTCTCCAATGGGTTTTTTTTCAGGGGCTTAGCTTCTTCAGTGCCTCTCTTTCATCAGCAGTTGATGTCTGAGGAGGACCCGGTAAGTTTGTCTACCTTTGAGCCCCATCAGTGTGTTCTGGAATCCAATTCCTGTTTGTCACTGAGTCCAGTCTGAAACTTTTCCAGTGCCTGCCAGTGACATGTCCCTGGGAACTTGATATGGTTTTGTATATATTTGTATACATTGTATCTATTTCATTATTTCCTTTTATTTTAATATTTCATTAAAGTAGTTTAGTTTTTTCTAAACTCATAAATCTCCTTATCTCTCTTCTTCTTCTCCTTGGAGCAAGAGGTGGGGGAGAGCATCTGTCATCCCATCATTTGCCAACTTGGCCCAAACCATGACACTGAGTAAAATTTCCTTTGAAAACAATTTTGATCCAAGCATAGTAATTCTGGTAAAGTTCATGTTTGCATAGGGACTGTGCCTTTGTGTTATACTCAGAAAAACACCCATCTATGAAAAATATTTTCTTTGATGCCCTTACGCATGCGCTTAACTATGAGAAGGGTTAGGGAGGTTTAGCTACTCACTATGCAAAACAGTTGTTAATATTTATTAATATTGCCTACACAGAGAACACGTAACAGCTAGAGATGATTCTCATCAGTGCCTGGTCTTAACAAATAACTCAGCTGTACAAAAAGCAAAATCAGGTTGTGCATAGGGTGAAAATGGCATATAAAGGAAAAGGCTGACAACTGTTACTTGTTTTCTGGAGAATACGTGCTTGCTTTCTTCTATTCGTGCCTATTACTGCAAAAAGAGCTACTGATATTTCATTTTGTATATACTCTGGGATGCAAAGTGAAACATTGTTTATATTAAAAATGCATATTCAAGAAATCATTACAGCATTTGAAGAAATTTCCAAGTACACAATTTAGATCTTTTTCTTCAGCCCAAATCTCAAAATTATACAGTTAAAGTGTGACAAAAACTTTGTTAATTTCTATTTTTCTATTTCCAGAGAAAATGTAGGAGTTTTGATAACCATAGCTGTTTTCTGCATAGGTATTTATCATGGTCCCACTACATTCTGGCATAAGACTTGCAGTTTTCTTCCCACAGCTCCCAAAGGAATCCTCTAGATAACAGACCCAAAGGCTAAAACATGTGAGCCTGAAAACTGCTTTCATTGCAAGTCATCCAAAAAATTACAGTAATATGAAAAAGTAAACACAGATTTTTAAAAAAATACATTTATGCACATATATTTTAAGATGATGTTTGGACACCATTTCTTCAAGGAATACCATATTAATGCTGTGTGAGGCAGCCTCACACAAGCTAGAAGGAAGAGGACAAGAAACTTTCTACTGGCTTCATCTTTGGTGCTATTAAAGTGTATGGAGTCTTATTGAACTATGCAGAAGGTGTATGTAACGAAGCTCTTCTATACTGTTTAATGTAGATTATATAACTGTACTCAGTAGTAAGAGCAGCCACAATTTATGTTCTATGCAAGGGACGAATTGGAAAGATGGCGTTGCCTTAAGAACCCAATGTATCTGACTTGACATATGTCAAAGACCTTCATTTTTGATACCAAAATCTAATTCTAGGAGACTGAGAAGAGGTTCCTGGTGGACAGAGGTATGCAGCATTTCAGAAATCATTTGGATGGAAAAGTGACTGTCAATCACAGGAATTCCCTCTATTTGGCAAAAACTGGCATGCAGATCACACAGGTAAAAGTGGCAGCCCCAGGTAAAGTATCATCACTTAGAACGAAACAAACACAACCCTTTCCTTCTTTGTCAAAACATGTGAACCTTGTCTTGGATAAAATCTGAAAGGAAAATGCATCTTTCTGTCAAATTAATGTAAGACTAGTGCACCCTGGGTAATGTAATGTTTTCTTTGTCTTTTTTTTTTTTTTTAGTGCATTCATAGAGTCATAATCATAGAATGATTAGAGTTGGAAGGGACCTTAGAGATTATCTAGTTCCAAACCCCCTGCCATGGTCAGGGACACCTCCCACTAGAACAGATTGCTCAAAGTCCAATCCAGCCTGGTCTTGAACACTTCCAGGGATGGGGAATCCACAGCCTCTCTGGGCAACATGTTCCAGTGCCTCACCACCCTCACAATAAAGAACTTCTTCCTAATATCTCATCTAAATCTCCCCTCTTTCAGTTTAAAACCATTACCCCTCATCCTATCATTACACTCCCTGATGAAGAGCCCCTCCCCACCTTTCCTGTAAGCCCCTTTAAGTACTGGAAGGCTGCTATCAGGTCTCCCCGGAGCCTTCTCTTCTCCAGGCTGAACAACACCAGATCTCTCAGCTCCAGCCCTCTGATCATCTTTGTGGCCCTCTGCTGGACCCACTCCAACAGGTCCATGTCCTTCTTCTGCTGAGGGCTCCAGAGCTGCATGCAGGACTCCAGGTGGGGTCTCACCAGAGCAGAGTAGAGGGGTAGAATCACCTCCCTTGACCTGTTGGCAATACTTCTTTTGATGCAGCCCAGGATGCGGTTGGCTTTCTGGGCTGCACACGCACATTGTGGGCTCATATTGAGTTTCTTGTGCACCAGCACCCCCAAGTCCTTCTCCTCAGGGCTGGTCTGAAGACATTCTCTGCCCAGCCTGTATTTGTGCCTGGGATTGCCATGACCCAGGTGCAGGACCTTGCACTTGGCCTGGTTGAACTTCATGAGGTTTGCACGGGCCCACCTCTCAAGCCTGTCCAGGTCCCTCTGGATGGCATCCCTTCCCTCCAGCGTGTCGACCGCGCCACACAGCTTGGTGTCATTGGAAAATTTGCTGAGGCTGCACTCAGTCCCACTATCCATGTCTCCAACAAAGATGTTAAACAGCACTGGTCCCAGTACTGACCCCTGAGGAACACCACTCATCACTGGTTCCCCCTTGGACATTGAGCCGTTGACTGCTACCCTTTGAGTGCAGCCATCTAGCCAGTTCCTTATCCACCAAGTGGTCCATCCATCAAATCCATGCTTTTCCAATTTAGAGACCAGGGTATCGTGTGTGACAGTGTCAAACAGTTTGCATAAGTCCAGGTAGATGAGGTCGGTTGCTCTCCCCTTATCTACCAATGCTGTGGCAACATCACAGAAGGTCACCAAGTTTGTCAGGCATGACTTGCCTTTGGTGAAGCCATGTTGGCTATGGCCAGTTACCTCCTTATTTTCCATGTGCCTTAGAAGATTTTCCAGGATGATCTGCTCCATGATCTTGCTGGGCACAAAGGTGAGACTGACCGGCCTGTAGTTCCACAGGTCTTTCTTTTTTCCCTTTTTGAAAATGGGAGTTATGTTTCCCCTTCTCCAGTCAGCAGGAACTTTACCAGACTGCTATGACTTTTCAAATATAATGGAAAGCGGCTTAGCAACTTCATCTGACAGTTCCCTCAGGACCTGTGGATGAATTTCATCAGGTTCCGTGTACCCTCAGGTTCCTCAGATGGTCTCAAACCTGATCTTCTCCTACAGTAGGCGGTTCTTCATTTTCATAGATCCTGTCTTTGCCTTCTGCAACTTGGGCAGTGTAGTTGAAGCCCTTGCTAGTAAATACTGAGGCGAAAAAGTCATTCAGTATATCCTGGGTGACCAGGTCTCCTATTTCCTTCTGGAGAGGGCCCACATCTTCCCTAGTCTTGCCTTTATCCCTGGCGTACTTATAGAAGTTTTTCTTGTTACCCTTGATGTCCCTAGCCAGATTCATCCTCCTCAGAAGTCACAGTATGGATCAATTCACAAAGTATCAACTTATAATCCTTGCTATTTTTCTTAGCAAAATAATTCTCCATAAATTCTAAAAAAACCCAACACTGTAGGTTCTTAAGCCATCTTAACATGCATTGCTCCATAAATCATTACTAATAATGGGCAATATCTTGTCCAATGGAATAAGGAAGGATGCTCCTCCTCTAAACCTGAGTTGGTTTTTAGTTGATTCTTTTATGAGTGTGCAGCATCTATCAATATCACTGTGCTACTGTCTATTAATATATTTAGAAAAATGCACTCTTCCTCCTCATTCAGGAAAAGTACTTGTATTCTCTAATATTCAAGGTAACTGTGACTAAAGATGGAAGGTAGAAAGTTGCTAGTGAAGATATTTAAGAAAGTTAAAGGAACAATTCTGTAAATTCAGATATTAGTACGCTGGTAAATTTCATTCCCAATGGACATACATTCAAAGTAATAACAAGCCTTACAGTTGTCCCACTGAGATCTGCTGCTCTAATTTCATAAGGTGCTGCTAATAAGCAAATATTTTTCACTATCCTGTTCTTTGTCTATGTCAAAGATACATTATTTTAGCACTGACAAGGAAAACAAGTTTTTCTGAGCTTCCAAACACTGATATGCAAACAACAGCCCTTGATTGAAGTCAAACCAGGTATTTTGTATAGTATGTATCTTTGCTTCATCATCGTGATTTTCCTGTCTGAATTTTAATTTGAATCTGTGTTAGTGACTCAGTGTGTCAATTATTCAAAGGACCTAACTCCATCTCAGTCTTAAAATACTAAGTTCTTCCATATACATACATATAAACAAACAATGAAAAAAAGCTATCTTGGCCTAAGTGATGCCTGATGTCTGGTAATAAGCCACAGTGGATGCTTTTCCTATATAATTTATTCTTGGTGGAGGCAACATTATTTTAAAAACTTTTGGAAGCACTTTTATTATTCTCTTCTCATATTATGTTTGAAATGCATTTGCCATTAGCTGGTCCCAGAGCAGTAGACAGTGCCTACACATGACTTGCACCAAAAATTCAGTAGGGAGCTTGGTATTCATTAAAAAAGAACCTGAGCATTATTTACATGGTAAGATAGTGAAAATTAGAAATTGTCTACAGTTTAACCAGATGTCATTTTAAGAACAGCTGTAAGATGCTCTGACTCTCCACACTGCTGAACACTTACTAGATCTAATATTTTTCATTTTAAATTCAGTTTCTCTGGAGTACTTGCTTTTTGACATATGGAGCACAAAGAAGTCATGTCCATGGGAGTACATGACTTCTTTTACATATATTCCTTCCCACACACACACTCGTCAGGGAAAAAAAAAATTTTTACCTTCATTACAACCAAATGACACAGTTGTGTTATTAAATGATAAAATTACCCACACACACTAACTTCAGGTATTCCTTGCTGAGTTTTATCATGGTCAGGCAAAGGTTCCTCGATAAACAAGTGACATAGTTTGAATAGGGTCAGTAAGCCAATGGCTTCAGAAGGGACACAGCAATCAACAAAACAAGGCTGAAGGGGAATTCCTTAGAGCACAGGCATGCAAACACCCATGCTCTGTTCCAGGGAATCAGTACGCTTCCTGAGGCTTGAAGAACAGCCAGGCCCAGAGGGCTGTGATCAGCAGCACACAGTCCAGTTGGAGGCAAGTTACCATCTACAGGAAAACACCATTAACATTAGAACCAACAGGAAGGGTGAACATAAGAGAACTGAAAAGTTAACTGTATAAGTTTTAACTGTATCTTCATTGGGAATGACTTGTAATAATTGAGTAATCTGGACTTGAATTGTTAGTAACATTAAGTGCCAGTACCCAGACTAATAATCCTGTTGAAGTCTCTAAATTCTAATCAAACTCTTGGCTTGCATAGGAAAT
Organism: Rissa tridactyla; assembly: GCF_028500815.1. Taxonomy (NCBI): domain Eukaryota; kingdom Metazoa; phylum Chordata; class Aves; order Charadriiformes; family Laridae; genus Rissa; species Rissa tridactyla. The sequence goes on from NC_071497.1 coordinate 38,295,996, forward strand.
GTTTCTTTAGCTCACCAGTTGCATGGACTTTTGGCCTGGGGCCCCAATCATGAAGAATGGCTATCAAATCTGAATGCAACAACTGATGGAGAATACAGGCAAACCAGGTTGTACTTTAGATGCAACACGAGCACTCATTGTGTAGAGCTAGTATCAGTATTTATGTTTGCTTCTACACACTTTGGCAAAAGGAGGAGATGAAAAATGCTTGCTTCTAAGACCTGACATTAACTTGGGATATAACAACTTAGCTTACAGTGCCAAGTTTAAAAATCCAAGGTAAGGAAAACTCAGAAGAACTTAAGTAAATCCCACAGAATGTAAAATAAAAACAAAGAAAAGTATTTCTTCAGTACTGATAAACAAATGTGTACTATTTAAAAATCATGACTTTTCTGATTAGCTTGTTAAGATACATAAAGAAGAGACATTAGACATATCCTTCATAAAGTTCTTTAATAAAGCAAAGGATTTCCTTTTCTTAACAAAATGTGCTAATCACCGGAAAAAAATTGTCATTAAAAAGATAGATTTGTGCATAAATATAATTTTCACTGTAAAGATTTTGCAAAGTAAGTGTTTGCATAGATTTCACAGTGCTCCTTTATTACTGTCTAAACCAGCCTATCCTCCTGAAGTTCTTCAGTATTATCAGGAATACTTTGGTTCATCCTGAATATAGTAGATAGAACAATACAAATAAACAATAATTACATTTTATGACTTACTGGAATAGCTAATCTACAAATTGAAAACAAGTTTTGTTTACAAGCAAATATAAATAAGCCTTATCCTTCTTGTTGTGAACAATGCACTATCCTTTCAGAGCTCTAAAAGGTTTTCCATGATGCCTTGTCTTGCTTTCAGCTGCCAACTTCTTAGCTAGAAAAGTTCTGAAAGATATCTGCACCCTCGAGCCAGTTCCGAAAACAGGATAGCCCTTTGTCTCTGATCTGTTTTCTTCCCTTGTCAGTAATGACTTCTCCAGTTTGTTTCACAATCACCAGTTTAGGAATTGCTGTTATGTTGTATTTCTTCTTCAGATCACTGAGGGGAAAAATTAAAAATAAAATACACCATTAGGGAGCATTTTAAGAAACCTCCTAGTCTCTTATAAAGGGTACTCTGGTCAGGATGCATGGAAGAGCAGAGATGAGTGCCTGGGCTTCCTCAGAGCTTGAGGCAGAGCACTGGGTAGTATGTGGAGATTAACAAGGCTGCAGCTGGGAGTTTACATGGTGAAACTTAGTTCAGGGAGTTCAGAGAGTTGCAGCACCCTTCCTGTAACTGCTCTTCACTGCTACCTGTAGTCTCCATAGAGGCAGAGACTGACTCTGAGAGACTATAAAGAGGTCAATGTAAGGAAAGTGTGACACACCATTCCACCTTGCTTAGAAACAGATATCTTTTGGTACCTTTTTACTGGTTAGCAGAAGGATCTCACTTAAATTAGCAGGAGACATTTATTCCCATACCAAGATGTTCAAGTGTGCCAATCCCATAGAGCTACTTCCTATAATCTCCATTAAAGCATGATGCTTTAATGTAAACAGAAGTCCTTCAATGTAAACAGAAGAGACTACAGAAATGTCTTAAACTCCCTCAGTGAAACAGGCCTTCTACATACAGAAACGTAAGCAATCAAAAGATTTGGAACAAGCTGTCGAAGAATAAAGTTTCAACAACTCCTCTGTCCATCACACATACAATAGTGGCCATTTATCTATGTCAGGATATAGAAAAATCCAGATAGATTACAAATAGCTCAGTTAAAATACAGTTAAAAAATTAAAGAGCCACAGAAACAGTGATGCTCCAGGAACAAAATGAGGATCTATTCAAGCAATTGATGAGTATGTAACCCAGGAAAAATTAGTAAGAGAAAGCTTCTGAAGGATGGAAGTTTAATGGGATCAAACTTAAGATACATGGAAAATTTAAGAAACAGGTTATTAATACCAGAAATAAAAATAACATTTGGGAAGGAAAAACCTAGAGAACACAAAATATCCAAAGAGAAACAGAAGTACTTGCTGATACTGGCACAAGATAAATAACACAAGGGATGACTACTAATTATACACCACAGAGACAAAAGTGCACAAATAGCAGGCTATCAGCCACATGAAGTAGTAAAACAGAATTCACTGTTTATATAGATGAGTTGAAAGAGATGAGTAAGATGCAAACAAAAGGAATATGCAAAAACAGGAGAGAATCGAAGAATACTGCATAGTAAGCCACTTCAGTTGAGCACGACACAGGCAACAGAAATGGCAAGATGGAAGACACTTCCAAGGAAAACAGTGTAACAGCTGTGACACAGTTTATTTGTTACAGGACAAAAAGAAGAGGAAAAGAACAAGGCACATGGATCTATCTTTATAGAAAGACAGTATCTTCCATACAAGAAATTCACCTCACTTGGAAGGGTGATATTTCAGTGCAAACGAAAAAGCAAAATTCAGGACACAAATAAGCCAGAAAAAACAATTTTGAGACTAAGACTTAATCAATAGAACTGACAACAACTTTTAGGCATGAATGTTATTAATTCACAACAGAGGTAATTAAAAGACAGTCATTGAGATCTAAGCTCGTTAAACATCTCAATGGACATGAGATAAAATAAGAGTTGGTAAAAATCAGAGTTAGTAGTTGAGAGTGCTGCTCAACAGGAGGAGCCTCAAGTGTTTCCAGGAACTCCAGAACCAGCTCACTGCCCCAGCTCCAACTGAGAAAGAAAAGCAGACAAAGAATGTCTGAAGTTTCCTGCCATGTTTATTAGGACACTGCAAAAACAAATTCTTTCCAAATACATGGCAATAGCAAAAGTACTACTTTCATTAACACTAAACATCCAAAGAAGAAAGGAAAACATTTGTTGAATACAAATAACAGGCAGAGAAATGGGTTTAGTGCGATGAATTCAGAACCATTAAGCTAAAAGGTAGGAAAACTATTAGCTACCTCCTACCATGTCACACTATTCATAGGTCATCCTTGGCACATCTATTCATTGTACTAGATGTTCACATTAGAGAGCCATGAATGAAAAAATATAGATGCTAATGAATTTGTAATGTCCATTTTGGAAGGCAGCAGTTAAAGAAAATATATTCTAGCACATTGTCCTCACAAGTGATATTCCACAATTCAGCAGTAGGAATGCAAGCTATGGTGACAGACATGCTGATATCTAACAGGAAAGGCAAGGAACATAAAATCTACACTCAGATGCAAGTTGTTAAGTCTACAAGAAAGCCCAGAAAAATGTAATCATTTTTGAGGAAGAGATCATGTGTTTCAGAAGGGGTATAAGAAACAGGTTAAGTGAACTGCAACAGGTCAGCTAAAAGTTAACAACCTCCCCAAAACAAATGTAATCTGTTGTGTGGAAAATTACCTCCCTGCCTTGCCTTATATCAAAGTGAGCAGAAATTAAGCACCTTTAGAAGAACCAGAGGACAGAGACACAACAAGCAATAATGGAGTAGCCAACTTCCAAAATATGAATAACACCACCCTCAAAACAAAACTTAAACACTAAATGGAAATGTAGTGCCTGAGCACCATCACTACAAGCAAGAACATCTGCTGTGTGAAGTTCAAATGCCAAAGAATTTTGATTGAGTAGGAAAAAAAAAATTTGTAAGTGTTGTTAAACAAGACAAGACATTAATATATAGACATTCTCTATGATTTTCTGGAAAAGAGGAGGTGTCTTAAAAAAGTACAGAAAATAAGATTTAAGTGAAATACTGGCCCAGACAAGGCATTCCTGAAACACATCTTTCCTTCTTATTTTTCCTTAAGAGAAGAAAAAAAATCAACAGGTGAAAGATACTGCCCTGACATTATGTTGGCTGAGCAATAATGCAGGAAATATTACAGAAGAAGCAACAATATGGTCTAGACACAGGTTTGCTTTCTCAGTGAATTCTGAAATAAAAGCAAGCAACCAAGAATCCCCATAGACCTTTCTGAAGTCTGCTAAAATGGGAGAAAAAACATTCCAAAGCAAGTTCATGTAAAACCCACGTAAAAGATAATCGCCTCCTCATACCACTTGTATGACAAACAAGGTGGGTGAAAGCTGCATTTTACTGGTTCAGTGGACAATAAAATAGCTTGAGATGCCTAACACAATTGTAGCAATAGGAGACAAAACAGTAGGAAACTGAAGGTAATTTGCTATGGAGACTGGAAACTAACACTTTGCTTTCCTAAGGGAATGCATGTAATAGCTTATCCACTCCACTACAGCATCTTGTTTACACAGCTTCTGGGATGAAGATTGCTTGCATCAAACCAGACTGAAGCATGCACAAGTTTTGCCTACCTTTGTGTGCAACTTGTAAAATGAATGGACCTGGAGAAGGCTCAGGAACAGTTCTGCAGACAATGCTTCTGAATCACCATGTATGTGTGTACGGGTGCTTACAAAAACAACTATTTAAAACCTGTTAAAGATCCTATAGGGATCTCAAATCCTGTGACTCACCCACACAAACTATTACACTTGTCATGGAACTAACTCCAATGACAATTTATGAAACCATTAACTATAAATACAAACATCACACATGCTACAAAGATGAACTCAGTTCTCATACAGTAAAATACAGTGATGTAATTAATGACATTCTTAAAAATCAGTTGCCTAGCTATTTCCAGGTAAGTGTATAAGTACTTACAAGTATTTACTTACTGACTGTCTTTTGACTTTTATGAGAAGTCTGGATGAAAGTTTCTGAGAGCACAGATTTTATATTACTAGGTAGTACTGGCATTGGCTGGAAGGGAGTTAATTTACTTCACAGAGGCTTGCATGGTGCTGTATTTTAGATTTGTTAACAAAATAGTGTTCCTAACACACCAATGTTTGAGCTATTGCTGAACAGTGCTTACGCAGCACCAGGGCCTTTTCTGTTTCTTATGCTGCCCCACCAGCAATTAGGCTGGGGGTGCACAAGAAGTTGGGATGGGACGCAGCCAGGACAGACGACCCCAATTGACCAAACGGATATTCCATACGATATGAACTGTACTCAGCAATTAAAGCTAAAGAAAGGAGGAGGAAGGAACCAATGTCTGGAGATAAGGCATTTGTCTTCCAAAGCAACCGTTACAAAGTCCTGCTGTCCTGGAAATTGCTATAGACCTGCCTGACAATGGTGAGTAGTGCATGAATTCCTCATCTTGCTTTGCTTGGGTGTTCACATTTGCTTTATCTGTTAAACTGTCTTTATCTCAACCCACAAGTTTTCTCACTTTCAACCTTCAGATTCTCTTCCCCATCCCACCAGGGCAGGGAGCTGGGTGAGGCTGGGCTGCCTACCGGGGCTAACTCACAACATAGGCGAGTATTTTTATAAAAGAGTTTAAAATCTATGCACAAGAGGGTTTTTTGAGATGTAGACAACAATGAGCAAAGTCAAGATCATATTGGCAACGTAAGTGGTACATTTTATGCACTTGTGTAATATGATACCTGACAATATTGGAATTTTAAGAGTTTTCACTTGAAAGTGATGGACACCTTGCTAACCTGCTTCTAGCACTATAGCCTGTAATACACAGCTGCACATCTATTTTAGCTGTGAACTTTCTGCATAAGTGTTAGCCATATGAACAAGCACATCATATGGATTCGATTCAATTTTGAAGTGTCTGTTAAGAGTTTGGGATAACAGTCTAAAAAGACTAAGAATAGGCAATAGCTCTTAACTACTCAGATACTTTCACTCTTCTGCTTTCCTTTTTTAACCCCTTCCCCCTCCATACATTCCAGGAGGTGCCAATCCACCTTCATACCTAAGGCTTCCTAATATAAAATGTAAGCATGCCCTTTTTATTTTCCTTTTTCAGAAATTTTTTGCGATTCTAATTTTCACTGAGGTGTACAGGACATGGAGTCAGTAAATACCTGCCTATCTGGCAGCCTGCAAGAACTACTAGCATGCACTGGGCACCCACAGAGAATGACGTCTTTGCATAGTAGGTACAAACACAGCAGTATGTCTTTGTGTATCATAATTAAAACATCAGCTCCCACTTACTAGGATTTGTTGTTGACATGTTCTGTCCTGCTCCTGCTCTTCCTTTCTACTATTCCCTTTCTCCTCCTAGTGCTCACTTCCTATTAGATTGTCTTCACACACCCCTGCATGGATCAAAAGCCTGTGCCTCAGGCAGCAAAAATCAACATCAAAGCTGCAAACAGTCAAGGCATCAGGAGCAGGACTTTCTGTTAGTCATGCCACGGACTACATGAAGTAGTAAAGGTGCAGTCCCACCTTGGGAAATAGTCAGGACTGACAGCATGGAAGAGTCTTGAGATCCTGTTCTGAATTCAGTATTTTGCTTCTCTGCAGGTATATGCAAGGCATTACACTTCATACTCTACAAGTATGAATGCAGGCTATTTCTTAACAAGACAAAATTCATCCCCAAGAAACTCCATGCTTTCTTTGTTTGTGAAGTGTCTTTTAGATAGCACATTTAAAATTGGCTGTATTGTGCCTAGAAGAGACTTCAGTCTATGGTGCAATTATATATCTTAAAATGTTCTAGCTGATGACTTCAGTATTTAACTTCAGTGAAGATATTGAAATGCCTTCTTTACATAGTCCACAAAGGAGCAACCAATTAGAATTATTTACAATGGAACTTTAAAAATATTAATGAATAATAAATGTTAATAAATGTGAATGTTAATAAATATTAATAATCAAATTATTAATTTATGTTAGTCAATATTAAAGTTATATTCTTAGTTAGAACTAGTATCTAGCCAGAATTACAGTTTGGTTTAGTGAACACGCATCCATCTGCCTAAGTCTACAATGATTCACCAGTATCCCTGGAGCAAAACTACCAGTTAATCTAACCTAAGCACCTTGAACATCTCCACAGTCTTTTATTGTTATATGCAAGAAACACAACTTCAAAAACATTGCCTTTTCCTACCCCTCTACACTTTGTTCTTCAGTAAGCCCTTCAAACACTATGCTCTTGCTGCCATCTGTGACAGGACAAGCCACGTTTCTCTACAGGCGTCTGAAGGGCATTATGGACTGCCACAGAAAAGCCAATCAAACTATCGCTGTACCTCCATTCCACATGACTTGAGCAAGAGCAGAGTCAAAAATAGATCCCTAATCCACACAGGATGAAGCTGCAAGCACATTCCCATGGTCTATGCCAAATAGCTCGCTGAATGCAGTAACTTCAAGTGCTACATTTCCAGCAGGAAATTTCCATGAATTCTATTAGAATTAGTAGCTATGAAATACAATTACTGTCTGGGGAGCCTTTGGAGAACAAAGGAAAACAGCATTGCCACTTCAATCTATTTTTAAGTCAATGGAAACTGTCGTTAAAAAGGTTTAACATTAACTGGCTGCTGACATCCAGGAATGAGCCAAGGAACAATGACATAAAATAGCTCCTGGCTTCAGGTTGTTTGCTCCTGAGGTTGTCAAAGTGCAATGACAAAACAAGATTAGTAAACCTGCTCCACACTAAGTAGCTAGGGTGTTACACAGCGCTATCCCAGGTAGCAGACTGGGATGGCTCTTGAGTTAAATGAAGAAGTTACTAGAAGCAATAGAACAGAGTTTTTTGTTTCAGCAACAAATCTTGTTGTGAGTTTAATTACCCAGTCTATGTTTAAAAATAACACTAACTCCTTGAGTTTGATGACATCTGTAACAATATTCTCCACAACCTACTCCTGCATTAAAGAGAAAACAAAATCCTTTTACTAGTAGTTACATGTATTTCAAGCCTCCAGCTATAGGTATTTCAGTGGCCCTAAACATCGTAACTGTGCTCTCATAATCCCAATCTGTACTTCTTGATATGAGCTAAATCATATTTCTGACAGTGATCTAAAGGAGTCTGCACCTTTGACTCGGGTCCTCAAAACAGTTCCTGGTATTATCCTTTGCCATTACTTACACATGGTCATGTCCTTTCCTTTTGTTGTTTTGCTAAGAAAGCTGCCTATGGGAATGCCCATTTAGAAACCTATTAGCACCAGAATTTCACATCCCAGTTACCACGTGCATTTGACACAGCTAAACTCCAGCTGTTATTACATTTCTTTTTCACCTAGCTTACCTGAATGTCTGAAGTTCTTCATAGTTTGCCCTGCTCCTCTCTAAGTTGTTCAGCTATGCTTTTTGCTCCTCCATTTGCCTTTTTCCCAGAGCATTAATAAGCTATACAACCCAGCATAACCTTAACTACTGCTGTGCTGAAAAACAATCATTTGATCCTCGTTTGCTATTAGTTTATTTTTTACTTGCTATTCATGTCATGTTGTTAATGCATGGGGTCTTTATTAACCCTTCTTCAAAGATCTTTTGAATCCTAAATTAAGTATGCAAAACTAGTTTTCTGTCATCGCGTTCTTACACGCTAAAACCAAGTTACTTCTCTGAAGAAAGTAAGCTGTTGGTTTAATGTTAGTGTTACGCCTCCGTGGGAGCGCAGTGAGAGCCAGCTACCAGCCGCCACTGCTCAGAGGACAGAGCGGAGGCAGGACTAGGCTGGCCGGACACTGAACTGTGCCCTTCACCTTAGGGAAGACGCTGCAACCTGCACTTCAGCCTGCTCAACGGGAAGGGAAGGAGCCGATGAAGAGGGCAGGTGGCGGCCCCGCGGAGCTTTTGTATCAGAGACTTCGGTGTTAAGTTATACTGCTGTTAAAGCATCCACACCTCCTGACACCCCGCCGCTGTGTGCTAGCAGAGACGCTGGCGGTGGGGGGCCCGGCCGCCCCGCCAGCCACGGCTACCCAGGCGCGGCAAGGTCCGGGAGTCGCCGCCGCCCGTACTCACTGCTTGTAGGGGTCGTGGAAGGGCAGGGCCAGCCAGTCCCCGTGCATGGCGCGCATGTAGCCCGCCATCTCCTCGGCGCTGTTGTCGGAGGAGATGAAGACGACCTCGAAGGGGGCGGTGGGCTGAGTCTCCTCCAGCAGCTCCGTGTAGAAGTCGCAGAGGACGGGAGTGAAGTCGCGGCACGGCGAGCACCAGCCGGCGGAGAAGTACAAGCCCACGACTTTGTTCTGCAGGGCCTCTTCGGGGTCCACGCTGCGCCCGTCCTTGCTGACCAGCAGCCGGCCGCTGAACACATCCACCATGCTGCCACCGGTCGCCCCCCGCGGGGCGCAGCAGAGCCGAGGGTGGCACTGAGGTCTGCGAGCCCAGGAGGCCCCTCCACGCTGGGACCGACGGACCTTCCTTCCTCTCGCCGCGGCCGCGCCCCTCGGTTCACCCAAAGCAACGGCTCCGACACAGGCCCCAAACTCCGCCGCTACACAGCGACACCGCCTCCTTAGCTCCCCGCCGCCGCCAACTTTATACCCGCCCCTACCGCCCGGGTCCGCCCACCGCTGACTGACAGCACCGCTTCCAATGGCAGCGTTAGGAGGACGTGGCCTCGCGCCGTCCCTGTCGGTGGCAGGAGGGGAAAGGTTCCCACAGGCGGGGCGTTACGCACCCACCGGCCGCGGCGCAGCGGCCGCTGCCGCGCCCAGGCGGGTAGGTGCTTTTCCTCTTTATGCCAAATGGCCTTCGTGAGAAGGCAAATACCTCTCGAGACTTACTAAGCTCACCGAAGATACCGAGCTTTTAGTAGGAATCACCGGCATGCCAAATGCCAGGCCTCTTCAGTTTGTCATGGACTTCACCTTCTCTCCACTGAAAGTCTCATCACAAGGCTCGGCCAGCCTCGGCACTGGGCTGCCTTTATCTTTTTGTGGGACGTACAGCACTGAATTTTTTTCTAGCATGGAAAATAATCTGAATTCTGATTATGAAAGAAGCTATCCTGTGTCCAAGCAGAGAAGGAATTCTCATTTCATTCCAGTGCACTTCTCGTTTTATTCTCATGCACTTAGGTGTTTGGTTGAATAATGAGTTTTTTTCTGGAGCTGATACTGAGTTAGAAATTAATAAAAGCAGCATTGTATTACAAATATGTGGTCTATTTTCTCCCTAAAGCAACCTGCAAAAAGGAAATGAAAGGTGATTTAGCTGTAGGCAACTTAAATTACAGTTTAGTTAAAAGGTCACAATAGGGTGATAATGACACCTCGTACATTGTCTCGTTTTTATTAATTACACAATACTCAATTAAAATTAATTTACCTTAAACAAAAAATTATCAATATCCCCCAAAACAAATTCTAATATTTATACTGGATACTTCGGGTATCTAATCATGGAGGTCCCAAAGAAAATATTTCACATTAAAACTGTGTGTCCAAATGCATTCTAGGTTTTTACTGTTTTGTATGTCTTCTTTTTTAAGCTGCAGCCCTTCAAAAATCTGCCAATTTTAATTTTGGAAAACAGAGTTATGACAAGTATATATCATGCATGATTCAAATACTGAACACTAGAATGTAACTGAAGTTAATCATGATGAGTGCTTGGTTAGGTAAATTGCAACTAAGTTCATAGTGAAATTAAGTCAAATTTCTACATCTGACCATATAGCATGCACTGTAAGAATCGCAATATTTGAAGTGAAAAATTCAAATTTAACTTTGTATAAGAATAAACTGGGTGATCTCCTTTTAAGATCTTTTTGAAATGTCTTTTTCTTTCATTGACATGACCCAAAATTTTTGGTTATCTACTGCCACTTTCTGTCCTGAGTGAAAGAAACAAGGTATCATTTTAAAAGTTTGACCATGTGAGAGAAAGCCCAAAGAAGAACAACGGAAGTAACACAGCTATAGGTTTTTTTCAGTAGGCTTCATCACAGTAGCCACCTGGTCATAGGATCAGTTTTATTTGGGAGAGGCAGTCACCTGCCCTTTCTCTTACCCCTTTTTCCTCTTCTTATGCAGGTATACTGCTAATTAAATGACTGCTTGCTTTTTGTGCAAAAGCTCATACATCTTTAAAAAAGCATAAGAGTTCAGCCATTACTATTATTTTCTAAGAGATTTTTTAATATGCAAATTAATCTTTATGAACGAGCCCTTTTAATTTATATCCTAATATATCTGACTAATTTGCAATTACTATTCCGATATTTTACTGGAAAAAATAATAATTGCTTAGGTGTTTGGAAAGTGTGTTTTATTCAAATATTTCTCCATTTTCATGGACTGTTGAGCTACGTTGTTTTTCAAATCCAAGAATCTGCTTCCAACACAGAAGTGACATTTAAAACAACAAAATCCTTTGATGTCACACTTCTCCCATCAATCCTTTCTCCAAGTTTTGAATGCTGTTTTGCGCTGTTCCCTCCTTCAGACTTCTACCTGATGTCAGAAGTAGAAGACAAAAGGAGCTGCGAAAGGTTGCCTGCTGTTAGAACAGCACAGAAGGGAAGTTTGGCTCACCTGAGCCTTTGATTTGCCCTACCATCTGCCTTCATGAGACCACTTGTCAAACAAGATGAAGTCAGTACTTTGGGAGCCTGTAGAGTCACAGGAAAATGGAAAAAAGTTTCCATGGAAGTTCAGGCTACCATAGGTTCATTATTGACATTCCTACCAAATTCTCCTTCAAGCAGATATTATGAACTGAAGCAATGATCTAAGGAACTTGCAGCCATCCCACCTCTAAATTTAGAAAGCTGGTTAGCCGGATACGGTACAATTCCACGAGAACAGGACTTATTGTGATTGCTAGCTACAACTTCACAGGGAGGAAGATCTGTATGTACTGTTACCAAAGACAGGCCTCTGCTTTGTTTGTAACAGGTTTGTTTCCTACTAACTTTCTTACTGTGTGAGAAAATAGCTAATTACTGACCTTCTTACTGTGTGAGAAAATAGTTAGTCAGTGAGATGATGTTACAGATAGTGACAATGAGGAGACAGCCAGAAGTAGATAATCACCAAGGACAGGATAACAAGAAGTAGTTAATTACTTCAAGGTTCTTTTATGCATCAAGTATGTACTCCTATACCAATTAGGACAGAGCTGTCGCTACTTCAAAGAACATCCTTATCATCCTCAAGAAGTTGGCAAACTTACAGTAAACTTTTACTGTCCTGAGATGACTCAATACCTTAAAAGGATAATGTGAGGAAGGATGTCCTTACCAAACGACCACTGAGACACTCACGCTTGCACAGAAGTGTTTTGCTGATGCAGCAAAACTTAATACACATGTGCAAAAAGACTATGTACACAAATCTATGGCACCCGATGAGATGCACCCCAGAGTCCTGAGGGAACTGGCTGATGTAGTTGCCAAGCCACTCTTCGTGACATCTGAAAAGTCGTGGCAGTCAGGTGAAGTCCCTGGGGACTGGAAAAAGGGAAACATCGCACCCATTTTTAAAAAGGGTAGAAAGGAGGACGCTGGGAACTACCGCCCTGTCAGCCTCACCTCTGTGCCTGGGAAGATCATGGAACAGATCCTCCTAGAAGCTATGCTAAGGCACATGGAGGACATGGAGGGGATTCGAGTCAGACAGCATGGCTTCACTAGGGGCAAGTCCTGTCTGACCAACCTGGTGGCTTTCTACAAAGGACTGACTGCATCAGTGGACGAGGGAAGAGCAATGGATACCAACTATCTGGATTTCTGCAAGGCCTTTGACACGGTCCCCCACAACATCCTTCTAAGTTGGAGAGATATGGATTTGATGGGTGGACTGTTCAGTGGATAAGGAACTGGCTGAATGGTCGCATCCAGAGGGCAGTGATCAATGGTGGCTCAATGTCCAGATGGAGAGGGGTGACAAGTGGTGTCCCTCAGGGATCCATACTGGGACCGGTGCTGTGAAACATCTTGATCAATGATTTAGACAGCGGGATCAAGTGCACCCTCAGCAAGTTTGCCGATGACACCAAGCTGAGTGGTGCAGTCAATGTGCCAGAGGGACAGGATGTCATCCAGAGGGAGCTGGCCAAGCTGGAGAGTTGGGCCTGAGCAAACCCTATGAAGAGCAACAAGGCCAAGTGCAGGGTGCTACACTTGGGTCGGAACAATCCTCATTATCAATACAGGCTGGGGGATGATGTGATAGAGAGCAGCCCTGCAGAAAAGGACTTGGGGGCACTCATGGATGAAAAGCTGGACATGAGGAAACAATGTGTGCTTGTAGCCCAGAAGGCCAATTGCAGCCTGGGCAGCATCAAAAGAACCGTGGCCAGCAGATTGAGAAAGGTGATTCTGCCCCTCTACTCTGCTCCTGTGAGACCCCCACATGTAGTACTGTGTCGAGCTCTGGAGTCCTCAGCACAAGAAGGACATGGACCTGTTGGAGTGGGTCCAGAGGAGGACAACGAAGATAATCAGAGGGCTGGAGCACCTCTCCTATGAAGACAGGCTGAGAGAGTTGGGGTTGTTCAGCCTGGAGAAGAGAAGGCTCCAGGGAGACCTTACAGCAGCCTTCCAGTACCTGAAGGGGGCCTATAAGAAAGCTGGGGAGGGGCTGTTTGCAAGGGCATGTAGGAATAGGATGAGGGGCAATGATTTTAAACTAGAGCAGGGTAGGTTTAGATTAGACATTAGGAAGAAGTTCTTTACAATGAGGGTGGTGAGACACTGCAACAGGTTGCCCAGAGGTGGTGGAGGCCCCATCCCTGGAGACATTCAAGGCCAGGCTTGATGAGGCTTTGAGCAACCTGATCTAGTTGAAGATTTCCCTGCTTACTGCAGGGGGGCTGGACTAGATGACCTTTAAAGCTCCCTTCCAACCCAACACATTCTATGATTCCATGATTCTATTCTGTCATCCTAATCAATATATAAGTCTAGGTGGAGTTATGTATTAGGTAGGTGGAAATATGAGAATATTTTGTGTATAAATAATGGGTGAATATCCCCATAAAGGTGTGCTAGATTTGTGGGGTTTCCCCCTAGCACCCGACGTCAAATAAAGCAATACGTCCGCTCTAAACTACTTTTGGTTTGGAGAGCTTTTATTTCAGGTAACAGTACAAGGTGCACAAGGTTTGAGCTTACAGTTGTCTGTACTAAGCTGGTTGACAAACAACCAGCAAAGAAGGGAGTCCAAGCTGACAGGGAGCATAGCTGTAATTAGTACAGTGCTTCATTGATTCCTGTATGTGTAACTTTGTGGAAGCCTGTCTGCATGTAAAACAACTGACATTTTTTACCTCTGGTAATTCCTGTAGCTGGTAAAAAGCATGATCTCATATATGAGAAGATAACTGTACTACCTTCTGTAAATTGTTTTCACTTGGGTATGTTTCCCCCTTCCCTAAGTGGGGATAAAACGGAAAGTGGGATAAAAGTTTAAAATGTTTGCAGAAGACTTCAGCCATACCCCATCTGTACAGAAGGCAGGCACATGCATGCATACTAGCTTATGAAGAAAATTATAAATTATTGGCTGATATGCTCCAGATCATAAATCTCAATGACAGTGATATTAAAGTTCTTGAAACTATTTAAGGAATAGCTACTAAGCATGAGAAACCACATACCTTCATGGCTAAGCTTAAGGTGATCAACTCTGTCAGGACATCACAGATTCACTGAAAATGTTGCATATCACAGAAAATCTTATCTTGCACCTGCCTTTGATTTGACTACAAAGACAGTTCTCTGTGTCACTGGCACGGACCAATACAAAAAGTTTCACTTTGTGATTTATACCAAGGCTACAGTCGCTTTTGGCTACAAATATTTTCTAGGACTATTCTCATTAGAGGTGTTAACACTATTGTGATTTATTCCATTCCTTAATCTCCACTTGGAATGACAATAATGGAGCTTTTTACACAGAAACTGTGGTTCTTTTTCAAGGGAGGGTATTAGCTCTGAGATGACACTATCAGAAAGCTCATAAACAATGCTTATACAGTGGCAGCCTCTGGAGAATTCCGGGGTAAAATAATTGAGATAGAAACTTCCCACCATAAAATATTGCATTTCTGATTTTGCTAGAAAACAAGCTTTTTATTATTGAATTCACTATATTATTTTAATGTACCAGTATTTAGTTCTGTCTTTTAATCTAAAAGCAAGACTTTCAGTTCATTTGTGCTCACACTGCAAAGATGATCCTACTTCCCTTGTGTGTTTTGCTTCAATTAACAATGAAGTTAATTAGATATCCATGTTTTGACAAGCAATTAAGAATTTAAAAAAATATATTAAGAGCTTGCATCGATAAAGTCATGTTTTCAATGATATAGGGCAGCATGCTGAAAGAGAAATAGAAGAAATTAAACAGAAGTAAAAAATGTTCAAACTTGCTAACTCGTATATAATATAGTATACACTCAAAGCAGTGTAATTCCATATACCTCCGATGGCAGAGCTAATGTCTCTATAAGCTAGGTTCTGAAATCCTGTCCACATCTTTAATGAATATAGCCTTCACTCTCTCCTTCACGCACCTTTTCCGTAGCTGACGCTGTTCTGAGTAGTAAAGGATTTGATAAAATAAACATCTGCATAAGCAGTCTCATAACTTGTGGCATATGCATGATGCTGGATTTTTAAGTGGAATGGTATTAAATGCAAATTTTCAATCTGCTTGTAATTCTAAAGTGGTCTGTAGGAAATGGATACCTGTATAACACAATTGGCATTGGCAAGTCATATATGCATCCAGTGAAGTCATAAGGCAAAAGCTGGCTAAATTTACTCAAAGGAGAGTGTTACCTGGATGAAGGCTTGTTAAGCCTGTGTCAAGTTTAATCATTAGCACACCATGTACTTAATTACACATTATAATAAAAAAATAAAAGTAACAAACCTAATAAAGATAAACTTTCATTGGGCAAAACTATATGGAATGCAATCCCTGAAGAAGTCAGATTAGAAACTGACCTTGGAGAATCCCATTATGTGTGAATACTAGCCAGCTGGAAAACCAGACCCCAATGGAGACATCAAGGGAAGGAATACACAGAATAAAGGAAACATATCAGTGGATTAAAGCGTTAAATGTACAAATAGTATCAATTATGAAATAGTTGTTTTTTAATTCACTTTCACAGTGCATACCAATGTCCTTTACAGGAAAGAGTTATTATAATCTGAGTTATAGATGAGAAAACAGGTAAAATTACTTTCCACAGTTTACACAGTGGAAAAAAAAAGTGAAAGAAAGCTTCTTAGTCTCAACACAATACATTAACCAATACCTGTGAAGAGACTAGTGCACAAAGAAATAATGAGCCACAAAATAAAATCAGTTTTACCATATATAATCTGCAAACTAAAATAGTTATTGGAGATTTCATAGCAATCCTTAGAGCTGTCACATTTGGTACACTGTTTCCTCAGCTGGGATCAGGAAACCCAAACACATGGGTCATTATTACACACTCAGGAGTAATACAAATACTTCGTAAATGTTCCTTCATAACTGCTCTTGGATCAACTTCCCCTATGTAACCTCCAAATACAAAACAAATAGCATTATCTTTTTTTCAAGTAGAAAAACTCATCAAGTAAGTAGAACATAGGTTCTTTAAATTACAATTTTAATACTGTCTTGTGCCTAATGACATACTACAGACATCAAAGGCTAGCTGTAAGGGAATTTTGCTTGCCCTCGATAAAAGAGATACTGGGATGTAGCTTATCATTCTTACCACAAAGAGATCCAGCATCAGGTAAGGACTGAATAAGAGCTCTAACAGCTACCAATTAAGAAAAAAAATTACTACAGAAGATACTGTTTAGGTAAAAAGTATCCCCCCCCTTTTTTTTTTTGAAGCAACAGATCGTTACAAATAACAGGTAGTAATTATTATAGATAACAACTGTTACACTATCATTTAGAAAACACCCCTGGGTTCCAGCTCAATATGCATTGTCGGCATAAATAGCAATAGCACATACAGCAAGGAGGAAAGAATGCCATTAGAAAGACTTAACAATTATCTGGATTTGAGAGATTGCAAGGAATATTTTTTCTTTTAATCAGAAAATACTCAAACATAATAAACAGTGCAACAACTAGGGCTACATTCTTTGCACTGTTTCCTGATTTTGAAGTTATAGCAGTGCTGAATATTGTGAAAATAGCAAAGGTAATAAAAATTTCTCTTTGTAGCATGAAAAGCCTGATTTAACCATCCGTTGCGCCTAACTTTGTCCTGGCTAGCGTGCATCAAATTGCCAAATAAGGTTAGATAGTCTAAATATCGGTGCTATAGTGTTTCTGACTTCCAAACGGGTACAACAGGGAAGCAATTCATAGTTATCTGATACAGCAGCAGCAAGGCAATAAGGAACAACATTTGTGCCTGCAGCAGTGGAAAAATACTGAAATAAAACTCTGCTCAAGTTCATTTGAGTTCAGACACTCTTTCCTCTTCACTCTTTAGCCTTTTGGCAGTTTAGATTAATTAAGTAGACATTTTTTTTGTGATGAGCCCTTTCAGGGTTAGAATCATCCAGCATTAGATCCTGCATTTCTGTGCCTTATAAGAAGTGCGTAACAATGTGTGAGATTTCATGCAGAATCCAGCTTAGTTCTCTACAGTCACTAGCAACCACCATATAATCTTACTCATTCCCAGAGCTTTTGATGGAAGAAGGAGGCCTGGTTGTCACAGGGAGGGACTCCAGAGGTTTGGGTGGTCGTTTCAATTGCTTTGTTTAAGTAATTTGATAGGCACACACAAAAGTAAACAGCCTCTGCTATATAAACACATCCTCTTCTGGCAAAAGGCTTCAGACATGGAGAGGACAGCCTGCATCTACTCCTGCCAATCTTTTTAGCAGTGTCTATTCTAGATTGAATTAGAATGATTTAATTAATCCAAGGATTTCAGGTGATCATTCACAATATTAGTTCTGATGAGTTGAAAGAGTTACGTTTTAAAGAATAAAAGGATGTCATGTTTTAGGCTGGCCTGGCAACTAAACGAATGACAGATACATTCTTTTAACCTCTCTGCCTTCTCTGAAGAGCAAAG
Source organism: Rissa tridactyla (assembly GCF_028500815.1). Lineage (NCBI taxonomy): Eukaryota > Metazoa > Chordata > Aves > Charadriiformes > Laridae > Rissa > Rissa tridactyla. The sequence goes on from NC_071497.1 coordinate 38,313,887, forward strand.
AGAGAGAACGAGGGAAAGAGACCTATGGGTTGAAAAGAAAATTAAAACTATTTAAGTGAAATCTTATTAATAAAAAGAAAATACATTAATATTAATAAGAAGCTAATGAAATATATACAATATATACAAACCTAGTATTGAGCTCCCAAGATGGTGATCACATCGCTGTCAGGCACTGGGCAAGTCCCAGGCTGGACTCAGCGATGGACAGGAGCTGAACTCAGGAATTGTATTCAGGAACACACGGATCAGGATCAAAGGCAAACGAACAGACAGAGTCCTCCTCAGATGCCAGCCACTGAAGAAAGAAGCTGACCCCTTTGATCCCTCAGCTTTTACACTGAGCGTGATGCAGATGGGATGGAATAACCCTGATGGGTCAGTTTTCGGTCGCTTGTCCTGTCCTTTCCTCCCCACAGATGTGACTCCTCTATGCTTTTCCGCTTCCAACCCTCCAATGTAGGGACACAACAAAGTTAACTGTCCTTGGTTTTATAGCAATAAGTATAAGCAAGAGCCTCTCTACATACCATTCATTGGCATAAACTATAGACATCATGCCTTATCACTCTGGTAGCAGATACTGTCTGAAAAATATACCATTAATTTCAGAAAGTGCAGTTCGTTAGAAGACGTTAGAAGAAAGTTTGTTAGAAGAAAGTAAATTTACTGAAAATTCTTTCTGTTTTATCTCAAACCAGGACAAAAGATTGTATTTTTCTTATTTATAGAAGGGGAGATGACACTACTGAAAAGCTTGTCATGTACAACAGCATCATTTCAGCCTAGTAACAATTTTTCCAGCTTCATCTTTAAAAGAGATACTTGACCTATCATTTCAGTAGATTATTACGTTCACTACAGATTCATAATGTGTAAGACCAACACAGACAGGGCACGCTTTGAATACTCAGCCTTGTTTTACATTGCCCCCATTCCAGTTTCCCACTGTATGCCTTTCTTCATTAACAAATACAGGATAGGAAGAGGTGCTGGGGAAAAAAAAAACCAAGCCAATGTAAGTGTTACAGGGCTGAAAGCTGGAATACTTTTCTGCAAACTAGCAAGCTGCCAATACAGCTATGTTGCAGCAGCTAGTAGGAGCTCCTCATAGAAGCTTTGGTGCAGAGCACATTGACCCTACTGCAGTCACTTGTCTCAGGGGTTTGCAGATAGTGTCTGGAGAGAGTTTTCTGTCTAGCATGCTCATTTTCATAAGAAATCTGTCGTTTTGCTGCTTGCATAAAGGGAACGTTATTTTAAGGCTGGGATTGAATGCCCTCTACATTGTACATGCTTTATCTAATCACTATAAACTCCTGAAGACCTTCCCCTTGCAGTCATATCCAGAATACATAACATACCCATGCTCTCTAATTTAAAAACCATCAGAAACAGAGAAATAAGTAGGAGCTAACACAGGTAAAACATGGTGTGTTTTTTGCACTGAGTAAGAAACATCACCAGAAAATTGCCACAGGTTGAAAGCTCCACTGCAAGAAGCAGCAGCGTAGGAAAAAAAGACCTGCTCCTTTGGTTGAACATGGTTTAAGAAAACAGTGTCTTTATTCTAGGGCTCTGAAATGACATTTAACTTGTGAGAATGAAACACCCTAGAGATTCAGATGTCACCTGCTAGTCTCTCTACCTCATGTACTTTGATTTTCATATAATCACATAATTTTCAGTTAATGCAAAATTATCCCAGCCAAGGGGGCAAAAAAATCATACACAAGTTTGTTAAGTAGAGTAAATCGGTATTCTGTTGTGGTGGGTTAACCTTGCCTTGCTGCCAGATGCACACCCAGCTGCTCTCTCAGTCCCCCTCCTCAACAGAACAGGGGGAGAGAAAGTATGATGAGAAAGTTCATCTGTTGAGATAAAGGCAGGGAGGTTGCTTACCAATTACTGTCACAGCCAAGAGACGCTTGACCTGGGGAAAAACTAGTTTATTGCCGATTAAAAATAGAGTACCATGGTGACAGGGGCAAAACCAAACCCACATTCCTCCTGCCCCCCTCTTCTTCCCAGGCTCAACTTCACTCCCGAATCTTCTACCTTCTCCACCCCTCCCTGAGTCATGCGGGGAGCCAGGGAATGGGCATTGTGATCAGTTCATAGTACTCCATCTTGGCTTGATGGGTTCAGCCATGTCCTGTGGTGCGTCCATTGAGACTGGCTATGTCCAACACGGTAGCAGCTGCTGGCCTCTTCTCACAGAACCCTACAACATTCCTGCTGCCAACACCTTACCATGTACACCCAATACAGCTATTTTAAATTCCTGCATCCCAAAAATAACTTCATCCCAAAACTTGTTCCATGGCTGAAACAATTCAGAGGAAGAATTATTTGAACTCAATCATCTTTATCCTCTTCATATTCAAGAAATCAGAAGGCTGATAACTTTGAAAACTGGCTGTTCCAGGCATGGTTCCTGGGGCCACAGCAACAGATTACTGCAAATGGGACACGGTGAAGAGGCAGAAACTCAGGCCCAGGATGCAAGCACGTGGAAGCTCTACAGCTCATCTGCTGCCAGAAGGGCAGATCTGTTGTCTGCATAGATTGAGAGTTAAGTTTTAAAGAAGCCTCAAAGCATGAGTCTTCAATGTTCACAGTGAAACCACATTACATTCTGCATCTCTGATTGGCTGTGGCACAAATTCTTCCTGTGAGATGGATTTGAAAGCAAGTAACATACTTGGGACAGGACTCCCTCACTACCAGAGCATCAAGACAGAGCCTTCCTTACCTGCTGTTAATCACTTTGCAAAGACAGCACTGCAGCATGAGACAAGACCAACCTTCATCTGGCCCAGTGGTTAAAGGACTATTACTTCAGAAATAAGTATTTATATCCTTATAGCTATGGTAAAAAGCCTAGTAAAAATTGGGTTTAGTTGACGCCATGGGAGCCTGCTGTCTCACTACCATCCCGAAGGGCAGTTCAGGATTTCGTTCAGTTGGCCAGGTGACTTCACTCCACTGCAGCATTTTTCCTGGTAGTTATTCTGCACCTTTACTCTGCCAAGTAGCCATTCAAGATTAATGACTAATCCTAGTAAGAAAAACAAAACAACACAAACCAAAACAAATTTTGAAATCACATTAATTTCTAAGGTGCTTGCCAGTGACATAATCAGATAGTTTACAGAAACGCAGATATCTACAGAATTCAAATTTCTATTTTTAGTAGCACAGTGCATGCTTTGTTATTTATTGAATCAAGCGGACAGTCATCAGCATCACTTATATTTGCAATCTAGAACCTATGTTGAGTACAAAAAAAAGGTTTTTACTCCACAGAGGAGTAAAACCACAAAGCACTAAGTAAAAAATGGTTTCCAGGGATATGACTGATATGACTGCATGCATCACAGGTTTTCTGCAATGAGATTTCTAGCACTCTTCAAGCATTTCCTTTCTTCTGCACATGACTATAAAAGCCTCAAGCCATTCAAATCTTCCTTTTCACACTTTCAGATTATCTGCAAAAGTATGATTAGTTAGTAATAATTAGTAGTAATTTTAGGTAGTTGTAATTTTGTAATCTGCAAGAGTGTTCTTTGTTGAACTAAACATTCAGAATTTGGAACACCTATGATATTAATTGGGGCCATTTGCTTGCATAATTTAATCATATTTTAAATATGAGAACTTCCATGCGTTAAACTAATTCTGTGGAAGCCAAAATGCTATGAATTTTCTCCCATGTACACTGCTAGCCTTGTTGTATCAAATTAAAGACCAGGATAATGTTGCTTGCATTTACAGCATTAGAAAGTATTGCCCATCCTAGGCAACAATTAATTTTCTTTTACCCTCAGTAAAATACATTGTGTTTATTATATATTATGAACCTCCTCTTGGTTTGTCCTAATTTCACTCTTTTAGAATGAACTCTTATTCTCAGTTCATGATCAGTAGATATTGGGTGAATTCCCGCCCCCCGCCCTCCGAAATTCTAGGAGTGGTTAGCTTTTCTACCTCACTTTTTCTTAAAACCGCACCATAAAACCGACAGCTTCCGAGTGGATGACATACTGAGCCTCACTAACAATGGAAGATAATTTCGTCCTTTTAAGGTAGAAAACTGACAATGAGTGAACAAAGCCGGAAATTAATGAGGATTTAAGCAAGACACAGTTTCAACCATCCATAATGAAATGTGTGCTAATGTAGCAAAAAGTTACTTGTAAAACTTGCTGTTGCTATCTGTCGTAGTTTGGCACGGCACGGCAGACGGCAACAAAGAACCACGTGCCTCTCTCTCAAGCTTCCCCACACACAGGGAAGAATGGGAAGAAAAAGGCAAAACTCGTGGGTTGAGACAAAGGCAGTTTAACAGAACAGCAAAGGGAACAGGCAAACAACAACACGGACAGAGGCATATACAAACACGATTACGGAACCGCCGCTCCCCGCCGCTCACCCACCGGATCCCGGACGCCCCAGCCCCAGCCCGCTCCAAGCGGCGACTTCCTGCCCCAAGCGGCGACTTCCTGCCCCCTCCCCGCAGCTCAGGGTGGGCATGGCTCACACGGCATGGAATACCTTTCCTGGGGAGACTTAACCCTGTCCCCGCCGGAACCAGGACACTATCCTTTTTACAGTTTTGAGCATAACCTGTGAATAATTAGTCTTCTCTAACGCTTCTGCTATTAGCGTTAGTCCTTAAAGCTTAAAGGTTTTTTAATTCATTAAATTCATGATAGTTCATAAATTATGCTTCTGCGAGTTAAAACCAGAATTAGTAAACAGTGTTGTAAAAGCAAATTAATTACAAATTTTAAATGGAAAGCATGACAACCAGCGTTCCCAGTGTATGACTCTAGTAGTAAGTCTTTGTGAAGACAATTTAAGAAGTCAGCCTACAGCCCAGATCAATGGTGAGTATATACCATGTGTAGGTATTTTGTGCAGCAGGACCAAAAATCACCAGCCCAAAATCCAGTTGAGTGAAACATGTAAGGATCTTACCTTTCCTTTCTCATAAAGGACTAGCTGCCCTGTCACTAAGCAATCTTCCATACAAATATAAAAAAATCCCAAACAACCCCAAAAAAAACCATCAGCCCGAAATAGTAGCTGTTCACATTAAGTCACTTTAACAAAAATATGCATTTCAAGTAGTGTAAAGTTGTGTTATTATTTTATCAAGAAAAATATCCCTCTCAAATGTCAGGTCTGAGTGGAACATTCTTAAAAACTAACAAAAGAAGTTTGTTCAAATCAAAGTAAATGTGCAGATGTCCTTTTCCATTACCAAAGTCAGCTTTGAACAGATCAGTCTTTAGCATAGAGACCTGATGAACAAATTGACATCAAAATGCATCCAAATGTTCAAAAAGGGCTTATAAAAGTCAGACTCCGTTGAATACAAGTAAATTTAAGAATTAATTGCATGACAGGGTGTGTGTGTGTGTGTGTGTGTGTGTGTGTTACCAGTGCCAAAGCATACAGCTTTTTTAACTGTCAGGCTACAAAACCATTTACACAAATTGCGTACATGTGAAGTTATGCAAATCATAACCAATTTCAGGAAAATAATGTGCCGGAGTCTGTAATTAACATCTAGAATATGTTAAGTAGACACCACCTTTCTCACACTGTTCAGAACCAGTTGCTTTCTGTTGGGCATACATAGCTGTATATTGTGCATATGCAGCTCTGCACACTGAATTTGGAAGAGAAATCAAGATATGCACAAGGCAGTAAGTTATTAAAATGGGAAAAGCAGAGACTGAAAAAAATGCTTAGTAGCCTGATAACTTTCCCAGGCTGACAATCCAGAAATGAATTAAAATTGTAAGGTATTGATATTACCAAAGAAGAGAATTAAGCAATGTAACATGCCAAGGCAGGAACTTACTGAAAGAGAAACTAGAGTTAGATTGAAAAAAATGCTTCCAAGTGTCCAAAAAAGTGAAAATCTTCTATTATCTAATGCTTGAGGATGAAAGAACGTATCTGTCATTTCCTTTATCTGTTCTTACTTCTCCTTTTAGACTTAATGATCCTAAATTGCAGCAGCCCAACCTCCTCCAAAATATCCTTCCTAAATCTTATCCTTTCTGAAAAACAATGGAGTCTACTGAAGCCATCAGCAGCTCAACTGCTTACAGCATGAATTTTTTTTAAAAAAATAGTATTTATTTCAAAATAAATAACTCACTGAGCAGAGGGAGTAGATATTTTTTTCTGAAAATATAACCAGTTCACATGCACAAGGAGGAACCTGACAGATGTGAAAATAAGAGTACAGTAGTATTAAAGCTGTAGATCCGGGTAGGACTCTTACCCCCCACCCTTCTAAATCTCCAGGACATGACTGTCTTCAAAGCATTGACATTTGAGCTGCTGGTACATGAGCTCATAATTAACCAGCTTTCAGGGTCAGTTTCATTACTGCAGTAACAGATAACAAAAATATCTTTGCTTTCATAAGGCTCCATCCTCTATGAAGAGAAAAGATCCTACAAAACTGAGATTGGTTTATCAGCTGTAATACAGAACAGGTTCAGACATTAGTCATAAAATGGTACTGTATCTATTTTTAACTATAATTTAACATAGCCAGCTCATGTGGATTAACATCTGCTTCTTAGATGATACTCATGCTAAAGCAGTCTTAAACTGTCCCTAATCAGCAGATGTACACAAATATAAATCTTCACTGTGACCAGTCTCTCAGGCAACAGGATACAATGAACAGGACACTGAACTAAGGGAACTGCAGAGGGTTGGATATTCATCTCAACCGCATGCTGGCATGCTCCAAGATCTTCAGTATACATCTAATGAGCTTTTGGTGCCAAAAAAAAATATTTTGGGGTATCCATATAACACTCCCCTTTATTATCAGAAAAGAGGTAGGAATAAGGAAAATCTGTTCAATATTGAAAGCCTGCCTTAGTAATTTAACAACATAAAATAATTAAGTCTTCATGCATTAATTGTAACTACTTACATGACTTTAAAAAAACCTGCAGCACGGTGATGTTATCTTCCCTGCTCATTGTTTGGAACAACTTTGCTTTTTTATTATCAGTAAAATATGCTTAATTGATTTTTGAATTTTATTAATTCAAAGCAGACAAATGTACCATGTAAACACTGCCAAATGCTTCTGCTGTTCCCCACTGATGAAGTATTTTGTATTTCTGGAAATACAGACTCCTTCACAAGACTTACATAATCCCCCAGAGAGGAGTTTTTCTGTGTTTGGTAAAATACAATTTAAGCAGTACGCTTTACCTTAGCCAAGTTCCATCCCATCAGCACTTACACTTACTTGGAAAAAAAGAATAAAGATTTGGCTTTGCAAGCAAACATTTCATAGAGCAAGTATTATACCAGCATCTATGGCTCAGCATCAAAATAATAAATCCTTTTTAATTAGAAAACTAAAGAAACCGCCTCTTCACAATCCAACATTGCATCACTACATTTTGCTCATGAGAACACAGTTTGCAGTCGCTAAGTTGCACATAAAGGGTTTATTTTAAATGTTTTAAAGATAGAGTTACATCATAATTATAAAAATTACTTACAGAATTAAGTAACAGATTTAAAGTGTTTATACTTCTAAATGAAGAGAACAGGGAACTGTCTACATTGTTCAAAATAAAATAAAAATAATGAAACCAAGCTCTAAAGATGAAGTCATTACCTAATTTTAAAATGTGAACACGAAGACCTTTGAACTATACACATACCAAGAACCATCCAAATTGCACTAATGATGTAAAATACAAAAAGCACAGCATTTTCAAGGAACCAGAAACTGTTTTTACCATAATTCTTTTCCCTGAATCAACTAGTCAGTTCCATCTGAAGATAAAGCCTCCATTTTTAAATAATTCACTTAAGGCTTCTACCTGCTGCAATAAAAAGGGTTTTCCCCATCGTCTACTCCAACGTAGTTTATGGTTTGGCACTCAAAAGAAAGAAGAAAAATGTAGTGTTTTGCTAAGCAACTGTGATTTTATTTTTTAACAGAATACATGGTCCCTTCAAATGCTGTATGACACATACAACTGGAAAATTACCTTCCGTTGGCACTATGCTCGTCTCATCGGTGCATTTAATCCTACTAACAACCATTGAAACAGTACAATAAGCAAATTCACAAAAAACTGAACACAAAATAAAAACAGAACAAAACCAAAACCTAAACACTTTAACATGCAACTTTAGTTTGTTACATTGAATGCTCTAACCCTCTAAGCATGCAAAAAAGGATGGTTTGCATTTAATTTGGTGGGGTTTTTTTCCTTTTAAAAAGTTTTACATGGCAGCCTGACATCACACACACGCACACACACAATATACAACATTACTACAGCAGGTAAATGTGAAAGGTGAGTAACTTTTATACAAAGATCCATGGCTTGTGCCATCACAAGCCCTATGTGATTTTGGAAAGTAATGTTGAACCCCTATAACAAGGAACCAACATTTAGTTACCAGGGTAATGCAAGCACTGCATGCAGATCTGAAACGTGAGCCTAAAACAAAGCCCAAAGCAGATGGGCAGGGAGCAGAATTAGTCTCAAGCCTCAAAAAGGTGGTTTAAGCTATCAAAAAAAAAAAAAGATGAAAAGAAATACCCACACAACAGACAACGGGAACATCTAAAAACAACCATAAAATTTACAGTTTATAGATTATACTCTAATTGGCAGAATACGTGGTGTATTAAAGAGGCTTGCAGAAAACCCACAAATGCAAGCCTAATGCTAAAAATGTTCCAGTAGACCTAAACCTCTGATATTTCAAAACAAACCGTGTATTCCTCAGATATATAGCCCAAAGTTCAGTATACTAGGTTATTCATGTATCTTGTGTATAATCAATACACTCACTTATTCTTGTGCCACAAATATCAACTTGGGCTCATGGAGCCAGGCTCAGCTTTGAGATTTACATGCAGGACTCTTAAGAGTCAATAGAAAACACATAACAGATCTGCAGGATGAAAACACTGTGTTGCAAATCTGCTCACTTTGTTCAAAACACAAGGAACATTTAGGACTCAGGTACTTAGTGCTTAAGGACTGCATTGAGAAGCTATTCACTGAAAGACAATAGCCTGCCTTCGGTTGCCCATGATGAAATACTGGACGTAATGCAATATAGTAGCAATGGACAAAGAATTAAGGTATCATATTTATATGGAGAGTATTTATTACCATTCAACAGCATAATGAGGCACTAGCCTTAAGGCTAAAATATGAAATCAGGCAAAAAAAATGGACAGAAAGGGGCTTAAACCACTGAGTCTTCAATATCAAGAATACCTACAATGGAGGTCATCTAGACCTCTGATCTCTGATTAACAGCACCTCTCTTGCATCCTTCCACTAATGGCATACAGTTGCATACCAGAGTATTTTTCCTTCCAACAACAGTGTTGACTGCCGTGACATACCGTATTTCTGTAAAAAGAGTTCTCTGAAATGTGCAGAGCTCTGCTGTAATATAACACGACAATTTTCTTTGTGCTGATCGTTGTTGCAATTCTGATACTTTTAGAAGCTGCCACACTTGAAAAACCTTAATTTTCATTTACAACTATCTTGCAAGATTAAAGCCGTGAAAGGACTTTGCTGTTGTGGGCTGCTATTTATATCCACAATCTAATGCAGATGACCGAACCGCTGAGACTGCATATAGCTTCCATTAGATAGTACACCACTGGCATGCAGAACTCTAGTGTTCATAGAATGAAATTCACATTAACAGCATACCTCAAAGCAAGTACAATGTACACCACAAAAGGCAACAACAGGTTTAAGCTGTAGATTTGTCCAGACACTCCGTATGTGGAAAAGCCAGAAAAAATAAATTGGGAAGATGCCTTCTTGAACCGAAATGGTTAAAAAGAAAACAAACAAAACAAAGAAACAAAGGAACACAACAGACTGAGCAGAAGGCAACAGACACTTCTCCTTGTCTAAAGTAAGTCTTCAATGAAAAAGGACACCCCTTCCCACCCCCCTGGCATGAGATTATATTTACCATGTAAAATGTTAACTACTGTTAGCCTTCTAAGTCCACACATAAACATTCAGGTTGCTAGATTTTGATATTAAATGAGACTACTGACTGCCAATGCGTAGTCTAAAGTCTTCTGAAGTAGCATATATACTGTTAAAGTTGTGGCACCAAGCACTTGGGTTTTGCTAAGAAGTGTGTGTAACAAAGAAAGAAATACAACACTGAGGATTGAAGGCAGCCTTGTTGCATGTATTTTCTGGTTCCTACAACTTGTAAATATGGGCCGTTAACCTGCATTTTCTAATTAACTGGTTATACAGATTAAATATATTTTTATAGTTTAAAGCCTTTTCAACTGAAAGGTGTGCACATCAAAACACTTGATATCCTACTGCCCTGTGACTAGTAAAAATGCACAAGTATTTCCATGTGCTGCAAGTTCTTGAAAAGCTAAATTTGAAATAAAGTGTAGAAACACAGCAAACTGATGTTACTTGGGTTAGGCACTCCTCAATGCTGCACAAACTGTTCAAACCTTTCAGAAAGTCACCTCTGTCCCAACCCTGAAAACAAGGACTGCCAATAGCCAAGAAATTAAATTTAATGTTACAAAAGAAGGCATATCAAAATATCAAACTACACTTGCATGTGGCAGTTGAACAAGTGAGTGCAAGGTTGAAGAAAAAGTTAAAATCTATGAAGAAATTTAGATTAATGATTACAATACTAGATCAACTTCACACAGCTTGAATTTGCAGCTGTTCTTTGCTTTTAACTCCCTCCTGCCCAATATATTGACTTCCTTCAAGAAAAGGAGTTCTCTTACACAAAATGTGTCATGTTTGTTTATAATATTCAGAACAAAACAGTTTTGCTGGCAGAGATTGTGGGTTCGCAGGGACATTTAAGCTTTCATTAAACTGGAAAGCAGTCAAGTCTTTGAGTCTACAAATTTTACATTTAATAGTTCCACAAATTTGGCAAAAGTTCACAATGACGTCTAGGATGTCTTCACCAAATCGTAGACATAAATATGGAAATCATCATCAAACTTGATGAAATAGACAGATGGTTTGGCTTCAACTTGATGAATGACCATGCCAGTCCTTTTTGAGCCATCTTCTTTGGCATATTCCACTTGTTTACCTACCAGGCTGTCCACAACTTCACCTGGTTCCCGTTCTGCAGGAGGGGAATCATCTGTAACACAAAAAACCAGTATACTTTGGTAGACATTAGTGGAATTTATAATACAGAACACAAGTCCAAAGTCTTTTTTAAAATTCATACAAAACAATCAGGAGTTTTAAAGTATGTAGAAAATTAGTTATGTTCAGACAAGCACCTAACGATTGCCACGCTTCTAGAAAGTACAGTTGCAGAAAATTTTTCAAGAAATACTGTCTTCAGTTTTAGTAAGACAAAAATAGCACTTTGATTGGTAAGAGAAGCAAATCCTTTGAGATGAAGCTTTATGCACAAATTATAGAAAATGGCTGCGGATAACTGAATTTAAGCCACCAGCAGAAAAAGGCACTGGGTTTCCTTTGCAGAAAGGCAGCCAAACTAAATTCCCTCTTTCTACACACATTATTCCAAGTTTCAGTGCACGAATGCCACTTCAACAAAAACATCCCAGATGACAGTAAGTGTAAACTCCTTATTAAAAGGGGCTTTTGACTCCATATTGGAATAATGCGGTTGGTAAAGTCTAACAATATTATTTGCTTATCTAGCAAAACCTAGCCAGAAATATCTTTGTATTTTAGATGATGCCTATGCTAAACTTGGATACAAAAAGGCATGATTTCTAACACACCAGTTGCCAAGGGGTTGGTTACAAGGCAAACACAGAGCTAATGTGATAAAAGGTTCTCCACTGTACTGGAGAACCGGAACCTAACCACGCCTTCTTTATTAGCTTGTCTTCTTTTTGAAGAAAATTTGTGTTTTGTATTCCAGTGAGGAATACAAATTTTAGTAACGGTCACACCTGATGTGGCTTTTAGTCTGGAAATCCTAAGATTTCAAATTAATGTCTTTGTTCCAAGTTTGCATTAAGAATCCCTTACAGATTTCACCCATTTTCTTTTCAGTTCTGTGAGTTGTAAAAGAACTCCCACAGGAGAAAAAAAAAAAACAAAAAAACAAAAACAGGGAATGAATGGAGTGGCTTGTACTTACACTTAAGATTCTTCCACAAACTTAAGAAGTTTCTCTTTCACTTTTTGTTTCAGATCCTCTGCAAATGCACTGTCGTACATAGTAATTATCCTCTTAATATCAGTTTTATATAAAGAGTCTTCCTTGGCAAAAATGCAAGTTAAACTCTTACATTTTCATTTAGAAGAAATTTTGTAGTGTTGACAAAGTTTTAGTATCAAATCCCTCAACACATTTTCCCCTTACCAAAAAAAGCATAAACGAAATTATCTAAATTTCGTCTCCTCCTCACATATGCAAGGCCTGTCTTTGAGAAGAGAGAGTTCCCTAGAACTTTTAGTTGTAATACTATGTCAAGTTCCACCAAATTTGCAGGCATACTTTCAGGTATTTTAAAATTTGATTCGAAAAATACTACTCAACATCCAACCACTGACTTAAGGACACAATACAGAAAGCACTCAGATTCAGGGAAGGTAGCAAATGCTTAGAAGTGTTTTGGGAACAGGTAAGAAGTAGATAATCTCATGACTGAGCATGGGAAGTGGATTTAAACCAACCAGCATTGATAGGTTCTTTCCATACTCCACCCCCAAAGGTGGAAGAAAACAAAGCAGACTTAAAATACATTCCAACTTCTTTTTACTAGTTCAGACAAAGAACAAATTATTTGAAGGTTCAAATCTGAAAGAGCTCGATTTATTTCTTTAGGAAGAGGACAGTCACTTTTTCCTGTTAACATTTGTGGCTCACTCTTTACACGCAGCAGATACATTGCTTTTTGTTAGGAGTGGAGCAAAAGCAGTATCTAAGCACAGATAGACAATTACTACAGACATTATGCAAATAAGTGCCACTTGTTTGTTTAATCATCAGACTGTTATCAGAGCTAGATCTGAAGGAAGACAGTCTCAAACTCAAGAAATTAATTGTAACTAATACTCATGTAAACACTACATAGCCAACCACAACAGTTATCCAATTATTTTTCTTTAAAGCCCAGATTTCCTCTGTCAGAAAGTGTGTTTTAGGTATACAGGAGAAATAGAAAAAAAGTATTCTTTACAAGTTTTTTTTTTCCTTTCTTTTTATACTGGCTATCCATATTTCTTGAACAATATTGATTTTGTGAAACTCTTTCTACATTAATAGGAAAAGCCCCAGTGACTTTCACGTCAAGTAGGGAGGGGGAAAAATATCCCTCCTGATGCAATTTTTCTTACTAATTTTTCTTGCTTGTGTGTTGCAACATGTGTGAGAAAACAAATTTTCAAAAGATCTGTACTTCTTTCCCCCAAGAAACTACTCCAAAGTTTTTCACACTGAAGACACCTACCCCAATGAAATTAATCTGACTATATTAGTAGGCCCCAAAATAATATTCCCACAGGAACTGCTTCAGAAACACAACTCAAGAGCTACCTCAACAAGCTGTGATACTTCTATAGGAAAACAACAGTGGAAAACTTGTAGTTTGTCAGTTTCTATTAAAAAATTCCAAGCATGAACTCTTCCACAGTAGTATGTACATACTTCCATCAGAATTAGGAATAATTATAGAAAAGGCTTTTCCTGCATATGTCCTTGCTCATAAAAGTAAAGTATTTCAGCAGTTAACACAGATATTCTTTGTTGTTGTGATACTTTAAAAAAAATATTCTTAAAAAAAAAATTGAAGGGACTAAGCAAACATTAATATAAAAAGCTGCCTCTTTCAAATGGTAACTGGCCTACTTACTCGAATCAGGCATAATGCGAAGGTCACCTTCTTTATAATCATCTAAGAGTTGGTACATGTACAAGACGGGATCTTTCTCATAGGTAATATAAAACCACGTGTTCATAATAGGAGCTCGAGCCAAAACCATCCCCCTCCATTCATCTTTTGAGCCATCTTCTGTTTCAAACATGTGTTCCACAGCTTTACCAATCATTGTGTCTGCCAGGTGGGCATCACTAATTCGAGATGAAGCTGAAATGACAGCATTTCCTAAGTTCATTCAAAAGCACAAATACATGTCTTGGTGATAAATAATCTTTACCCTGATTCATAAACAAATACGACTCTAAGTTAGTCAATTCACATACAAAACAAACACTACCCATTCCACAGAGTTTACTACCCACTGCAGAACTTTAGCAAAGTTGTTAAAATAACAATATATCATTGTACTCCCCATGACTAAACAATCATAATGCAACGTAAAGTGAGATCAATCAAGGCCAGAGCAGTGACGATTCCTTGTATTTTAGTTACCTGGACACTGGAGGGAGCAAGGCAGGCAGAGAGAGGAGGAAGACAGGCCAGTCACAGAACAGCTCTATGAAGTTATTAATGAAACTTTAGGGTTTGGTTCCCCCTAATGCCACTCTCGAGATTGCTACCAATTGCTTAGCAGTCAGAAGAAGGAACAAGCTTATTCTGTTTGTAAACTAGTAAATACTTGGGTAAATATTGAACTTTGCAGTTTGAAAAACCTGCAGTTTAGCAATCCAGTGGTAATTCTGAAAATCGAAAAGCCTTGTTACTAATCAAGGTATTTTACTTCAAAAAATGCCTTTTCCCTCCATTATTAAAAGTACTTGGGCGAAGTACATGAGGAAAAATGTGACATTATTACTGTCAGACACACACAACAGACAACACAGCCAAGAGGGCTCAGAGTTTAAATTTTCACAGAGATATCAATGTTAAGTTTACGTATTGTTCTTAGGGATAAGACTCTAAGCAAAAACTATAGAATGTACTGCATACTACTTAAAGACAGCAGACAGTACTGCACTCGCTGGTATCATCAAACCTTAGCGGAATCAAGAAAACTTAAATAGAGCGTTTAGACTGCCTTCCATATGACAAAAATGAATTTGACTAATAACATTTAAGATGTTATCTTCAGGGAAGTCTGAAGAGATTAGTGGAGCATATTTAATAATAAATGTCAGCCTCTACGTATGTGAATTTAGGAGAAAAACCCAAAACACTTACCAACTCTGTCTGGAAGAACTTCAAGTGCTGAAACTCTTTCATCTTTGTGCAGTTCTAGTCCATACACACAGTCAAATCCATCATACTTTATAAGATAGAGAGAGGGATTTACAGGAACTTGATCAAGAACTGTGCCCTTCCATTGTGTTACAGGTCCACTCCCTTCTTTCCATCCATGCTGTATTCTGCAGCCTACAATATTTCTCCGTGGCTGAGAAATAGGTTTGCTTGGTCCCACATTGTTTCTGTGCTTTCTGTATACGGATACAAACATAATGTTAAACAAATACATACATATTCAAAATTCTACTCCAGACAAGAGCTGTGTGCTTTAAGATGATATTTTAGTAGCTTAGTGCACTTTATTCAAATTAGGGTATAAAGCACATTACACTACATTGAAAAAAAGAAAAACACACTGAAAAGTAGTGAAACATTTTTGATGTCCTTTATAGGTGAGTTTCCTAATAGTTGTTTCTAAAACTAGTTTGCTTAAGCCAAAAGAACTATTTTAGCCTTTGCTACACTGAATGTCAAAAGTAAAACTCACCTGATCAGGTCTCAAATCACAAGGTCACCTGGCAGTATTATAACTTTACTATCTTTTTGCTCTCTGCAGAATAGTAAACACAACTCCTGCCCCAGGAGGAAGAAGTCAGTGGAAACATTACCGGTGGCTGACTAAAATTCTTCCAAGGCATTTGTTTTCCCTAACCTGCATTTTCACCTGAAAGAAATTTAGCTTCCTTCTGCACTTACAGATATTTTTGACTCCAAGTGTTTTTAAAGACACATGGTAGGAACAACGCTTCTCTAGCATTCCTTTGTAGTATAGCAAAAGAAAAATGGTATGTAATGGTAATGGCAATAGAAGGGATACTCCTTAATGTGGAAAACGGATTACACATACTTTTTTGTCCTTCCTCTATTTTCATGGAAGTTGCATGGAAATTCCCTCTGGTGAGTAACAGTTGTCTGATCAACAGTCATGCAAGCTATTCGACAGTTTCAAATCACTGAAAGTGTTACATAAGTTTTGTTCTACCCAGTTATTAGAAACACTAATTGACCATTTTGAGTACAAATGGAAGAAACTAAGAAACATTATCACAGTATACTGGTGACAAGAAATGACTATTATATCTATTTTAGCATGTTAAGTTTAGCACTTAACTCATTCCTTAAAAGATTATTTAGAGGGTTGCCTGATAAGAATTCTCATGAATGCCAAATAGTTGCAAAATAAATTTTTGGGTTACTACTTGTAGCATACTTCATTTAAATGGCAAGAAAATATGCACATCACTAGCATGCTCAAAAGCAACACCTGAAAGAGAAAATCAGTTGCAGAAAACAATACTCTTCCTTGTATTACAGAGAATGACCAAAGAAAAATATCTCTGGGAACAATGAATGCTCTCAGAGGAGTCCCTATATGATCCAAAAAAGGCAAGTAACAATCATATCACTGAAATCCTGGAAGCAGACCTGCAGAATAATGCACTCACTACACACTGGAACGCATAATGCTGAAGATGTAATCGTAACTATTAAAACCAAGATCTACGATTCCTTCAGCAGCTTGTCCCACCTCCAGACTTTCATTCACTGTGAACATCTTAGCAGAGAGTTTTGTCAAATTTCACTTTTGTTATCACTTGACCTTTTCAGCAAGATCAAACTGCAGTTTTTGTATTCCTAGCTTTGACAGTACAGATTATTATAAGAACTCCAACCTCTTCAGTTAAGAGGTCTCCCACAAAGTTGGTTCTAATTTTATACAGAAAGGAGAATGCACTTTCAAATTCTAGTTCTTGCTCACCTTGCTCACACTTTTTTTTTAATTGTAATAGCCTCAGTAATGGTTTACTATTACAAAATGAGATAAGAAACCTGGTTCTCAACACAATGAAAATGAGGTTTTTTTGCATGCAATTCATTTATTTAGTTCTAAGGAATCATAATTCCTTTCTAAAGCAGAATAAAATCAATGATGATAAAAAAGATTAAAATAGATAAAAGAATATAATTTTTAAAGCTTGTCTATGCTGCTCACCATGTCATCATTGATAAAGGTAAAAATAACACTGTTCATGTTCAGCTTCACAGCCAATTTTATTTTCTGCCTATAAAGCATAATCCAGTTTAGTGTTCAAATTGGAACAATTAAGTGAAAAGCTTCCCGTTCATTTTAAAAAACATGATGGCAAAAGGCGATACAGTTAACTGAGTTCAAACTGGTAACTACTTTAAAAATGCCTCAGAGAGCAAAAAGTATTACAAATTTAATTAGAAGTCAAGTACCCATTAGGTCTACTTGCAGTTCAAATTTTTGTCTGAAGGTTGTACTACTGAACAGCCATTCACTCTCGTTTGCAGTGAGTGGTTCATATTACAAGAAATGAGATTTCCAAACTAGTACATTACCAAGCAATACCTTCTTCTTGCATCTGAACATGTTCTAGGAAAGCAAGCATAGGTTTCTAGCTATCAATAAATAATAGGTATGCATATACCTCCATGTAAGACAACCAAGTAACCAACTCAAACCTCTTGTCTCCTCAACAGTGTGTTATTTCTGTGATACACCAAATAATACTAATGTACATAAACTTCTATGTTGCTACCTCCAGAAGGTCCAACAAATTTTTTTTCTTCTGTTTCATTAGAATTATCTTTAAAATTCCACAAAGATTTGCTCCTGAAGATTGGATAACAATTTTCCTAGATGTGTAAAACATGGAGCCAGGAAAAACAGAAAATAGAAAGTCCCTCAATGTGAATGGCCCTTCAGTCCCCAAAAGTTTCAGATCCTCCTCCTTATCTTGAAGGCAGCAGCTCTTAAGTGAAACCTATTTATGTGAAAAGGTTTCACTATCAGATCCAGATAATTTAGAAACTTTCTAGAGACAAGACAGGCAGAAGAAAGAAGTCTTCACAGATTTTAAAGCTGTATTTATATGGTTCTCACACAAACTTTTATTTGGCAGCTGCTACCATGGAAACCAATGCAGTATGGAACTGCATAGGACTGGTAGCAGAAAAATAACAGTTACTTCAGGGTTATGCTTAAAAGACAAACTAGCATTTATAAAAAGGAAAATGGCGATTCCCAATAGCCCTACGAAGTAGTTACCCATTTAGGTTTGGTTGTTGATTTTTTTTCTTTTTTTTCTGACCACCTCATCTTAGAAAAACACCACAGGGTAGAACTAAGGAAAAAACCAGAAGGGTGAAAGAAAACTATACCCCTCAGATATGTAAAAAAAGGCACAACTGTGAAAAAGAGGAAGGAAAACAACAAAATGGTGTAAATGCAGTACAGTAGCAATGTTTAATACAATTTCAAGTCTCTCTGGTGCCAAACAAAGATGTTATTAAAAATAAGACACAAAACTTATTAAAATTGTGATCTTCTTACAGACTACCATTAATAGCAGAATGGTCATGAGAGAATTGTTGTCAACTACTTTTCACAATATTCAGACTATGAGGCACACTAGTTGAGGCAAAAGTTTTGAAGTACTTTCTGCACTCCCTCAAAACCCATCACACAGTTGTGAACTTCATCTTCAGATGCTGCAGGAATCAAGATTAAAAGTTAGCTTAAAGTGGGATCAGAAACTCAAAATGGTTAAGTTCACCTGCAGTTTAATTGCAGCTATAATCTGCACCTCAAAGTCCTTGAATTGCCAACTACAAGAGATCTGGAGAGCCTATGAAGAAAGGATTGTTGTATACTCACACTATTTCTTGTACTCTTTCCTTATGCACTAAAGGTGCAAAGAATGAGATCTGGGAGATTACTGACTGATCTGATGCCAGTGAGATCAGCTTCATATTGCCAGAGATCACCAGTACTCATTGACTGCATACTTGGAAGAACTACCCGATAACCATGGAAACCTCTTCCAAAAGGCTCAACACTTACTACCATTAACAGTTCAGAAGACTCATGCACACTGCTCATTCTATCACATCCTCAATTACTGAAGTCATGCCCTGTTCCATCCTCTTGGCTACTTCCTCTGCCACATACCTCCTGAAGCTAGTTTAAAATCTCCTTGATGGCCTTTGAGTGCCAGTAGGCTTGTTCCTCTTTTACTCTATGTGAGGAGTAACTAACTAACTAACTGAATCAGTGACAAAGTATGCATTACTAACTCATAGTCTACCGTAACACCTCGGAGTAGTATTAGCATGTATTATTACATGGTCATTCATATCCTACTCGTTTATGGTAAACTACTATGGTCTACTACCCTGCCTCATTCTCAGAAAAGTCAGTGAGCAGCACACAAGAAATCATCTGGGTTTTGTACAAAAAAACTTTGCTAAATAATTAATAAACAATTGAACTAGGCTAAATTAACATAAAACTAAGGAGGATGCTTAAGTCAAATGCTTCAAAAGCATGTCACTTAGGATCAAAGCTTCTTATGCCCCACAAAAGCCTTTATGCTAACGAATTTACAGCCTATTTAGGTATTTTAAAAAGTGTGTAACACCACAACAATAAAGACAAATCTAGCCACCCTCAAGTACAAAAGGCAACCCACCTCTGATAGTCTTCCCATCATACACTCCTTTCTCTGAGCGGTTGAAAGAGAACAAGAGAAATTAAGTTTTAACCAACTCCACCTGCCCCTACACAAATATATGTTTCTCTTTGCCTTCTATGAAGATAGACTGGATAATGATGAGCTGGTGGAAGGGATAAGAGTAGTTTTACATCAGGTGTTGTCTCTAGGGAACAGTTAACAGTGTTAGCAGTGATTAACTATGTTAATCATAGAAAATACACCTGCCAAACAAATTGGTTTTGACTGATGCACCACTATATGAGTTTATACTTAAAATACAACTAGGAACATTTTAATAAGTTTTACACTTGCTCAGCTTAGATTTCTCCCAACAGAGATGTAGCAAGATACGGCATCTCGCTGTTTGACACCAAGACTAATTATGCCCAGAACTTTACCTCTGTTTTCACACAGTTACTCACCAATGTTCAGCTGCCACTATTTAAAAATGTCGTAAAATACAAGTCATATATGCATAGGATAAGCAGGTATCCTTCATACACAAGTAGCAGGCTCTTTACAGAAGTACTTCAGTATATCTTTTATTTTAGAAAGGTGAAAAATCCTTTTCAAAACTACAGTTGTAGTGAATGCACGATAAGGTATTTCTAAGATTTCCAGACTGAGTTATCAGTAAGCATGCTTTGCAGTTTTTATTGGCCTGGTGAGGATGCATTAGCTCTGTGCCAGAGAACAGAGATCCCACAGTACAAGTAGCTAATTTCTGGCTACCAGCTCCTTCTCTCCAAATTCCCAAAAGAATTACAAAATTGTATTTAAGGATAATTTCATATTAACAGTCAAAATGATGTTTAAAACTCCACCTGTGGGGCATTCTTTCCTACCACCCTCCTGAAAGAATTTAAAGTCTGACTCTACACAGATATACGCACTGAATATTATTTCACAAGAACAAAGTGAGTGGAACAACACTAGATATATTTCTAGAACAGTACTTCCAGTTAATGAAAGCTATACTTTAGTAAAAATACTAACAACTTACTTGTGGGAAGTTCTTTTCTTCATCATGCTGGCAGACACTCCTGCATGACCTACAACATAAATGAAGATGGAATTATAGAAAGATAAAGCGTGTATTTGATGCCAAAAAAACCCATCTTATACAAGTCTTCCTTTTGAATGTTAAAACACAAAGAAACCAAACACTTCATGTTATGATTGATCAATGAATTGCTACAAGGGCAGAGTGCTCTGCAGGGACAGACACAGGCTACATGCTCATGAAACTCAGGGCTGAACAGAAGGATTGACTGACCACAAGTATTAAAAAGAAAATGGAACTTAACACAACAGGGGCCTGTGTGACCTTTGTTCTGTGAAAATGGCTGTAACAGTTGAGATAATCAATCATCTACAACAGTTTGGTGTATCAGCTGGCTGTGTAACTTTTCACCCTTGAATTAATCAAAAAGGTGCAAATACACATCTTCCTGAGTTAGCAAGACCAACACTGGAGAATTATATACACATCTCAACCTAAAACAGCATATAAAAACTGAACAACGAACAAAAAGGGCTCTGAGAAGAGTAACAGGCTTAAGCTAGTATGTATTCCATGTATTCCTTCCCAGCAACTGGGGACACCCAGTGTGGTGATGGTGAGCATGTTACAGAGACCAGCAAACAGAATCACATTTGTACTGAGATGCAACTGCATATTGCAATAATTGTATTCTGTTAAGTACTGGTGGTCTTATGGTTGTATGGTTTATCTGCTAAATCAAAAAATACTGCAATGTCAAAAAAAAACTTTAAAAAAAGGTATTAAAACATTAAACTTTTGTTGTATGCAACATGTAAGAGAACCTGGTCAGGACAGTAGTGGACTCTTGACAATAACTAGCGTCATGGCCATGATAATCCGTGACATAACATGGTGAATGTTATTTACTAACAATTCAATAATACTAGGAATTCTGATTTAGCATTTCAGTAATGAATAAGAGCCTAAGAGAGGTGACTTACACTGTGAGTAAGGAAGACTAGTGAAAAGACCGTCTGCAGACAGCACCCTTACTGTTTAGAAGATGCAAAACATTGTGAGTGTTAACAAAGGCTGGAAAAAGCTAGTTGATAAATTTGAAAAAGAGCAATGAAGAAATGGTAAGCAGGATTTTTCATGGATAGAAGAACATTGCACTGATCCCTGGGATATTTTGGGAGGCATATGAAAAATGGAAAGCTTCTACTAAGTTGAAGAGAGGAAAGGTTGTTAGAAAGCTACTTGTGAGAAGTAGTGAAGAAGTCAGCAGAGGAGATACGAAAGAACAAGATGATAGTGATAGAAAAAACAGTTATAAAAGAGAACTTGATGTATAAAAAAGTGATGTGCACAGCTAGAAAAATCAAACTAAGTTCTTAGAATGAAAACTGCAGCCTTAGATCACATCCAATATGCACATGTTTAGGGATCATTTACTATTACTATGGTCAACTCAAACAGAGCCTGTTAAAAGCGAAAGTGAAGGATGCTATGCATGCTGAGGATGACAAATGGCCAGAAGATGTCTGGCTTGATACTGATTTTCCTGGTCTTCTCATTGTACTGGTCTGGTCTAGGATAAAGTTACATTTCTTCACAGTAGCTTGTATGGGGTTGTATTTTGGATTTGTGCTGGGAACAGTGTTGGTAACACAGGGATGTTTTAGCAACAACTGTCTGGCAACTAAGTACCGCCCAGCCACTCGCTCACTTCCCTCCTCTTCACCCCCTAGTGATATGGTGGGACAATCAAAAGGGTAAAAGTGAGGAGAAAAAAAACCCTCATGGCTTGAGATAAAAACAGTTTAATAATTAAAAAGAGATTATTACAATAATTATTAAAAAAACTGTAGGAAAAAGAGAAAAATACCCACCACACAGATGAGAAAGAAAAACCCACGAAAGACATGTGATACAAAAACCAATGGCTCACCACCAACCAACTGATGCCAAGCCTGTCTCTGAGCAGCGACCTCCCCACCAACCTCCCCCCAAGTTTTGTTGCTGAGCATGACACCATATGGTTTCAGGTATCCCTTTGGTCTGTTGGGGTCAGCGGTCCCAGCCGTGTCCACTCTCAACTTCTTGTGCACCCCCTCCAGCCTGCTCACTGGTGTGGCAGTCTGAGGAGTAGAAGAGGCCTTGATGCTCTGTAAGCACTGCTCAGCAATAGCTAAAACATCCCCCTGTTATCAACACTGTTTCTGAACAAAACCCCACCACAAATCCGAAAAATAGCCCCACACTAGCTACTATGAAGAAAATTAACTCTACCCCAGCCAAACCCAGCGCATTCTCCACCCCTTATTCCATACCATTTACACCATGCTTAGGTCCCACATTATCCAGTACATCCTCATTAACCGCCACACCACTTCCCATCCTTTGATACAATACACAGATATCATTCCCTCATTCTACGGACCACCCCTATGAAATGTCTTCAAAGTGTCCATAAATGTCCACGAAATGTCCATTGAGTTCATTTAGTCCACGACTTTGGGCTCCATCTGTTAAAGTGGTCACTCAGGACAGGAGAGGTGGTCTGCTGGGTGGAGATACTGGGTAACAAAGCCAGCTTAGTTCGGGTCACCGCTGTACTTGCACTGCCTTCTTGTAAGGCTTGTTATCTGTTCGTTCAGGTGGTTCCTGCTACAACGGTTCCTGTAACATGCAACTCAAACGATGGATTATTTTCACCCAGGGTAAAATAACCTTAAAATACTGTCATGATTTAGCCCCAGCTGGCAAAGAATGACACTTGCTCTGGCTGGGATGGGGTGAAGAACCGGAAGAAAAAGGCAGAACTCATGGGTTGCCATAAAGACGGTGTAACAGAATAGCAAAGGAAGAGCAAAACAACAACAATGCTGATAAAAGAATATAAAAAAACCCAATTAATGCACAATATAACCACTCACTGACTGGAACCTGAAATGCCAAGCCTGCTCCTGAGCAGTGACTCCTGCCCTACCACCGGCCAGCTCCCCCAGCTACATACTGGGCAAGACATCACATAGTATCGAATACCATTTTGGCTAGCTTGGGTCAGCCATCAGGCCTGTGTCCTGTCCCAGCTGCTTATGAAATTTAACCCTATCCCTGCTGGACCAGGACAGTCCTGGCTAGTCCAGTCCCAGCCGTGTCCAGTCGCAGCTTCTTGTGAAAATTAACCCCACCCCTGATGGAACCAGTACACTATCCACCCCTTAATTCTATACTATCTATGTCATGCCCAGATCTTACATTTTTCAATTAATGACCGTCAGTTTTCCTTGTCTGTGTGGTCTCTCTCTTTCTTTCCATACAGACATCATTCCCTTAGTCTACGGGCCACCCCTCTAAAACGTCTGTTGAGTTCACTTAATCCATGACTTTGGGCTCCATCTGTCATAATAGTCTCTCAGGGCATGAAAGATGGTGCATGGTGTTGGATTGTTGCACGCTGTATCTGGAGCTTGCAGCTGGTGTATCTGGCATGGCCCACGCCCATGGCCCACAGGCTGAAGATGTTGATCTCAAGAAGTTGCTGGGTGCCAGTCTGCTCCCATCACCGCTGTGTTTTACTCTGTTTTCAAAGTTCATTCTTCATTAGTTTGGGTGAATCTTACTGTAGTACTGTAGTACCATTGATACTGCATATAGTATCAATGTAGTGATGACACTACATTGTGATGTAGTGATGTACGTAGTAGTGATGACATAAAGTGCCAGGGTTACTCAGCAATTAACATCACACAATTTAATTTATTGGCTATTCTCACACAAAAACAAATACCCATGAGGAACTTCCTATCAGACTTGCCCATCCTTCCACATCACCCACCAAGTGCGCTCAGGTCCTCGAGCAAAAGCAATCCCACAGATGGGTCTACCTTTGCCTGAGGCATATTACCTAACATATTCTTCATGTGCACTATGGGGACTTTATCCCCTTCTACAGTATGTGGAAGCTTTGACCAGGACGGGCCAGCTCAAGCGGTAGATCCCCTGATGTTAACTAACCAAGTAGCTTTAACTAAATGTGTATCCCACTGTCTTAAGGTCCCACCACCCATTGCTCTCGTGTAGTTTTTAGAAGTCCATTGTATTGTTCAATCTTCCCAGTGACTGGTGCATTATAGAGGATGTGATATACCCACTCAATACCGTGCTCTGTGGCGAAGGTTCTTGTGAAAATGAATCCTGTTATTTTACTCAATTCTTTCTGGGGTGCCATATCACCATGCTTTTCAAGGCCCAGGATAGTGTTCCAGGCCCAGGATAGTGTTCTGGGTGGTGGCATAGGATATGTTTCCAGCCATCCAGTGGTTGCTTCCACCACTTTAAGCACATAGCGCTTGCCTTGGCAGTTTGTGGGAGTGTGATATAATCAATCTACCAGGCCTCCCCATATTTATATTTCAGCCATTATCCTCCATACCACAGAGGTTTAAACCATTTGGTTTGCTTGACTGCAGTGCATGCTTCACATTCATGGATAACCTGTGCAATAACATCCATGGCGAAGTCCACCCCTTGGTCATGAGCCCAGCTATATGTTGCCATATGCTATAGCACAGCTATATGCTGTATCTCTTCCTTGATGGCCTGAGGTGTCACGGGCCCACCAAGTTACAAATAATTCACGCTTATGTTACCAGTCCAGACCTGCCTAAGCCACTTAAATCTTGGCAGCCTGATCAACCTGCTGGTTGTTTTGACATTCCTCAATGGCCTGACTCTTAGGTACATGGGTATCTATGTGATGTATTTTTACATACAACTTCTCTACGTAGGCAGCAATATCTTGCCACAATGCTTTTTTGCCACAATCCAGATGCATTTGCCTCTGCACTGCCAGTTGCTCTGCTTGCGTTCCTGGAACCACCCCACAGGGCATCTGCCACCATCCATGAGTCAGTAAACGGTTAGAGTATTGGCCGCTTTTCTTGACTCACAACATCTAAAACCATCTGGATGGCTTTCACATCTGCAAACTGGCTCCTTCACCTTCTCTTTCAGCAGGCTGTGTATAAGACCCCATATAGCAGCCTTCTACCTCTGATGCTTTCCCACAATGCAACAGAAGCTGTCATATTTCTTCTCATTTTCTGGCAGTTTATTATACATACAGTGGGGCCTTTTCAGCATGTGTCACCTCCCCCTCTGGTGACATTCCAAAACCTTTGCCTTCTGGACAGCCCATGATCACTTCCAAAATTCCTAGGGGACTGGGATTTCCCATTTGGGCTCATTGTATGATTAGTGCAACCCACTTACTCCACCGTAGTATGGTGCATGATGTGTAGAGGGGACCCTTTCTTTGAACATCCATCGCAGCACCAGCAGTCGGGGTACTAAGAGAAGCTGTGCTTCCCTACCAACCACTTCCGAAGCAGCTCAAACCTCTTCATATGCTGCCAATATCTCTTTCTGTTGGGAGTATAGTAGGCTTCGAATCCTCTGCATCCCCGACTCCAAAACCTTTTGGGTCAGCCACGAGTATCCCCTGGTGCTTTCTGCCAGAGGCTCCAGATAGGGCCACTCTCCCTGGCTGCAGTGTAGAGCACGTTTTTAACTTCTTGCCCTACCCAGATTAGCCCCAGGGCTGGTGCATGAACTATTTCCTGCTTAATTTGCTAAAAAGCTTGTCATTGCATGGGACCCCATTTTAAATTGTTCTTCTTCCAGGTTACTTGATAGGGAGGGCTTACAATCAGACTGTAATCTGGGATATGCATTCTCCAAAAACCCACAATGCCTAAGAAAGCTTGTGTTTCCTTTCTACTAGTCGATAGAGATATAACTACTATTTTGTTGATCACATTCATTGGGATCTGAGGGTGTCCATCTTGCCATTTTATTCCTGAAAACTGGATCTCCTGCGCAGGTCCCTTGACCTTACTTCATTTTATGGCAAAACTGCCTTTCAGAAGGATTTGAACTATTTTATTCCCTTTCTCGAAAACTTCTTCTGCTCTGTTGCCTCATATGATGATGTTGTCAATGTATTGCAGGTGTTCCAGAGCTTTACCCTGTTCCAGTGTAGTCTGGGTCAGCCCGCTGCAAATGGTGGGGCTGTGTTTCGACCACTGGGGCAGTTGATTCCAGATGTACTGAACACCCCTCTAAGTGAAAGCAAACTGTGGCCTGCACTCTGCCACCAAAGGAGTTGAGGAAAACACATTAGGAATATCAGTTGTGGCATACTATTTCACTGCTTTTGAATCCAGTTCATATTGAAGATCTAGCATGTCCAGTAGTGCAGCACTCAGCAGCAGCATGACTTCATTCAGACCACGATAGTCCACTGTTAGCCTCCACCCTCTATGAGATTTTCACACTGGTCATATAAGACTGTCAAAGGGTGAGCAAGTCTTTCTGATCACTCCTTGGCTCTCTAGTTGATTAATCAGCTTATGGATGGGAATCAGAGAGTCTTGGTTGGTGCAATATTGCTGTTGATGCACCGTTGTGGTAGCAGTTGGTACCTGTTGTTCTTCGATTCTTTAAAAACCCCACAACAGACGGGTCCTCTGAGAGACCAGGCAAGGTAGACAGCTGTTTAATTTCCTCCATCTCCAAGACAGCTATTCCAAAAGCCCACTGGTACCCTTTTAGGTCCTTGAAATAGCCTCTCCTGATGGAGATGCCAAGGATGCATAGGGCCTCTGTGCCAGTCACAATGGGATGCTTTTGCAACGCATTTCCAGTAAGGGTCACTTCAGCTTCCAATAACCGTGTCTTGGGATCCCCCTGTCACCCTAGAAATACAGGGTTCTGCCCCTTTATAGCTTGATGGTATTACGGTACACTGTGCACCGGTGTCCACTAGAGCCTTATGCTCCTGTGAATCTGACATGCCAGAGCACCGAATTCACACAGTCCAATAAACCCAGTTGTCCCTTTTGTGGGGGCAGGACCCCTCTAATCCTGGTTATAGTATTTGTTACTCACTTCTTACAATTAAGAAGTCCCTTCAGGAGGATCGGAAGTAAGATCAGGCCTTCTACTCTGTCTGGGGAACTGCCTGCTGGAAACTGGAGCAGCACTTTTGCTGGATGGATCCCCTTTTGTGATTCTTCTTCCTTGCAACTCACGTATCCATGCCTCTAGGGTTGAGGTAGGCTGTCCATCCCACTTCCTCATGTCCTCTCTGTGGTCATGCAGGTAAAACCACAGGGTGCCTTGTGATGTGTACCCTCTATATCCTCTCTGAGCAGACAAACACTTACTTCTAATAGCTGAGATACTGGCATGTACAGGTGGATCCTCTCTCTTGAGCAGACAAACACTTCCTTCTAATAGCTGAGATACTGGCGTACACAGGTGGGGAGTAGGACATGTTCTCTTTGAGTTGCTGGACCTTCTGGGACAATTTCTCCACAGCTCAGACAAGTGAGGAAGAGAAACTTTCTTCACATCACCAGAGTCAGACAGCCACCTCATCCACCATTGATCCCTCTTTGCCTTTCCATTTCGTCACTGCCAATGAGCTGGCATACGATGATGGTGCACTCTGTACATACTTCCGCCACATGGGCTGCGTGCATTGGACTTCATCAGGATCTGTGGGTAAATGCACATTGTCCGGATCATAATAAACAATCTCCCATGTGGCGAATTCCCTCAGGCACTGGATACCTCTCTCTGTGGTGGTCCACGTGCCTGGATGACATAAAACATCTTCACTGAAGGGGTAACTTTCCCTCACGACAGGGAGGAAAAAACAGGAGTCGGCTCCGGAGACTGAGGGCTTGTGTCTTCTTCCCAATCACCTTGTTAATGCCACTTTCCTTAGACAGGGATCCCAACTGCTTGGCTTCCCCCACCTCTAATTCCAACCTATTGGTCCCATCATCGCAGCATCATAGCAGGCCAGGTGACAATGTGCTTGCCCAGGCAGCGTCTGAAATCTTTTTGCATATCTCACAGCTCACTCAGGGATAGGGATCAAGTGATTATCTCTAGTTCTGTCTCTTCCTCCTGTTCTCATGACGGCCGTGGTTCATCATCATCCCTTACAAAGAGAACTGATTTCTTTGTATGTTTCTTCTTCAGTATAAGGGTGACTGATACCAGCATGGGGTGGTTTTCTGGTTCACCTGCAGTGCCTGTCGCGGGGTCTGGAGTAGCCGCAGTGCCCGTACGTCTGTTCTCCCTCTCTTTTCTCTGAGGGTGCTGCATAAAATTGAGCAGTCTTTGGTAAATACTGGCCGGGGTCCAGCATATTGCAGTAAGTCGTGCCTCTCTGGAACAGCCAAAACATTTTCCTTTCAAATATTCTATCACTTCATTAGGGTCCTGTAGCTGTTTAAGAATGAAGTTCCAAACCACTGGAGGTGAGAAGACCTCTAGATACCTGTCCACACTGTCCTACAGCAATGCCACCCGTGACTATCCCACCTTGGGGCAGATCGCTGGGTGGTATTCTTAAATATTTGTTTAACCCTAAACAAGACCTGAAACACATTTCGGAGACATAGCAATAGGAACATGCTGGTTTGAACATCCCAAGGATACTAAAAATTCCCAAAAGCTGTTGCACCTGGTCCAGAAGAGAAAAGGGAGATGAAGCAGTGAGGCAAAGTATCCCCCTGTTCCCCCTGTTTTACCCAGAGATTGGGTGCAGTTCTTAACACATTCTGAGACATGGTGCCTGAGGTTCAGGCAGAACAGCCTGAACCACATAAACATACTAAGTTAAACTCACGAACAGTGATGTTATACCATAAATCAGTGTTACACAGACAGCAAAATGATAATCCCGATCCCTCTCCCAGAGGTGATAAACAGCACTGCAGGGAGTACAGAGAGCATATAAGAATTTACATAACACCACAATGTGAACAAACAAAGCAACATTGTGACCAGCAACTATTTAACTAATATAATAAATGTGTATAACAAATTCGTTTGAACATGCTCTGGTCAGATCTGTCATTATCTCAACCCTTTGAGCCCCACATTGGGTGTCAAAAAAGGACTGTCATGGTTTAACCCCGGATGGCAACTAAGCACCAAATAGCCGCTCTCTCATTTGCCCCCCAGAAGGATGGAGGTGGGGAGAGAACTGGAAGGGTAAAAGTGAGAAAATTAATGGGCTGAGATAAGGACAGTTTAATAACAGAAATAAAATACTAATACTACTAATATTAATAATATAATGAAAAGGAAAAATAATACTAGTTAGTATGAAGAAAATTAACTCTACCCCAGCCAAAACCAGCACATATGTCAAGGAATCAGCTCTGCAGAAGACCCTGCTTTTGAAATTCAGAATTGCCAATAGCTTGTAGAGTTTCTTTACAAAGATATTTATTTGTAAATGCATGTTTTAACAAGTGATGCCTATGATGTCATATTGCTATGTCTTAATGACTTAAAACATTTTTGAGAGAAAATAAAATTTTTTTTAATGAAATCTTTTCCTTCACCTAATGACTGCGGAACATAACAAAGCAGCAACCTGGCTTATATAAATTCTCCCAAAGCCTCCAGTACTATCTAAACAGCTTGTGACAGAAGTCTAATTTGCATTAGTCACTCTCTGTCAAGTGCCCAGTCCAAAGCAGAAAGGCATTTAAAAAATCCCAAACATTTCAAGGACAGTACCTTCCAGCAAATCTTTCAAGAGAAAACAGCATCTGCATCCCAAATATTTTGGGGCCAAGCACAGTTTCATCACAAGCAGCAATGTGACTTCAAAGATGTTAATACTAATTAAAGAACAATAAAGGAGAGTTATTACATTCTACACAGCATGAATGCCATTAACTGAATAGGTTTAAATTCACATTCTTTACCTCCTCTTAACTATGGAAAGACAAGTTCCAACTAGAACACTCTATGAAATTTTAGATAACACTCAAAATACTCTGTACAACTAAATTGCCCTGAACATAAAAATATAAAAAAATAACACTGAACAAAAATCACAAGTAAACATATTAGTTTTGATCTTCTTTGTAATAAGCAACCAAGACTCAAACTTTGATGGATCAGAGAAAATATTTATGTCTCAGTCACTTATATAAGAGCACAGAAACACATTTTTGTAATAGAAAGGGAATACAAACTCCAACTCCCAGTCAAAAGCAACATAATTAAGCATTCAGTTGTCATGTGGTCTTTGTGGTTTTTGAGGCTTGGTTAATTTGCTCACAACAGATCCCTAAAATTCAACAGCAAAACTAGAAACCATGTTTCTGAGTACTTCTACTTTACTCTAGACAAATAAAAAAAAAAAAAAGGGGTAAGAGAAGACACACTAAAACAAACACGCTTTCAGGATGTTAACTCCAAGGGAACTATACCTGTCTTTTTAGCTGAGGTGTACAGGAGGAGAGAATAGGGAGAAGGACAGGAAAAAGCTACTGGCAATGGTTTTATTGTCACATCAGATGGCACCCTCTATTCAATCCAGGAAAATCATACAGGTTCTTCAAAACACACCACAATATCTTACTTCTCTGAATATCCCCTGTGTTTACAATGAGCAGCAAAAGCTAGATGTTTTTAAGTTTTATTTCAGAATCTTTTGTGGGAACAGCAGTAATCCCACAGGAATTATTCTGTATCCGGAGGCTATTTCAGAATTACTTTCAGGGATCTAAGAAATACGTCAATGTGCTTATTCACACCTAGTGTTGCCCAACCTCAACTTAAAAGAATTTAGGGAAGGAAGAGAGTCCTTTTATTCAAAGAAGACCAGAAGTATAGAGATAAAATGAAGTCTGGCTCTGCCACAAGATTTCACTGCAATCCTAAACAAGTCATATCTAGGAGTGGGATCTCTTTTCTTAGTTCACAAAGACAGTACTGAAACAATTTACACTTGCTTTTAAGTGAGGGGGGGTGGGGGGGCGCAGGGTGGAACTGCAGAAACCTGTATATGACCTAATGTGTCCTAGTTTTTTCTTTACTAAGAAATTACTTTGTTTTCAAATCATCCAGTAAAGGCATTACAATTGTTCCTGACCATCAGGCAGTCTGGTGGGATTCTGTACCTCTGGGAGATAATTGCTAGGAAGATCCAAAGGACCATGCCTTTCACTTATACAGTATTACAGGTGATCACTAGGTCAAACAGAAGTGTAAACACATGGGTAATCACAACTTATTTTACAATCGATTATATTATATAATGTTAATTTTTAAAAAATAAAATCTGTATTCCCCTATACTGGAGAGACAGGCACCCTGTCATGCATAGGAGCAGCTGGTTGATCTACTGAAACTATATCCTGGAAAGCTACTCTATATTTCAACAAACTCATAGAGGCTGTAGCCACGTACTCTACTGTTACAAAAAAATAATAATAATAAAAAAAAAATCTATCTTCCCTTCTTTTCTCCATCTTCAATTCTACCCTTTGTTTCCTCAAGAGGGAACTATGAAGTATGTTTTCCCGTAGAGACATATTTCAAAAGCCTAGGTGTTTTAATCAAATGTCCTCCTCTTTTACCTCTACTTTACAGCAAATAAAGGCATTTCCTTTGTAGGCAAACAGCCAGGACAGATGAAAATTGGCTTTTTCAAAGAAGCCACCACACCTGTAATGTCACTGATTGGTAAGACTCTACAGCAGGACAAAATCAAAGTCAATTGCAAAAAGCTTTCATAGTGCATTACATTTCGTAACAGTACTCATATTGGCCTATATGAATACTTAACACAACCACTAATTTATCTATACTTCCAAATATTTTTTTGTAGCCTGTACATGATCCAAGAGTCTCCTAGAATCCCATGGTTTTATGATTTTACATGATTAACAGGTCAAATATAACATTTGTAACATTTCACCACATCTTTTAATCAAGAAGAGAAATAATAGAAAGAATATAGTAATGCTGTATTACCCACCAGCACCCTCAAGTCACCCCCCAGTCTGTACTGATATTGGGGATTGCCCCAACCCAGATGAAGAACCTTGCACTTGGTCCTCTGGGAACTTCATGAGGTTTCCACAAGACCACTGCTCAAGCCTTCCAAGGTCCCTCTGGGTGACCCTTGACAGACACCATACATTACTGGTTTCCAGTTAGAGATTGAGCTGTTGACTGTAACTCTTTAGATGCAGCTGTACAGCCAATTACTTATCCATACAACAGTACATCCATCAAACCCATATCTCTCCAATTATGTAGGTAAAAAATGTCATACTTACCCCCACCTTACACCCCACCTCATTACTAATTATTTCAAATAAAGTAACTATCAAGCTCAGTAGTCACTTAACTATGGTAAATCCTTAACATTCCCCCCAAAAAAACAAGGAAACAAACCCAACCCAAAACATCACTATGACCACTTAGCAGGCTATAAAAGGTCACAAGGATCATTGACACCATTGACACCAAAAGCATAGAACAGCATCACAACAACTGCAGGACTAGAAGTCATTCTTCCCTATCAAATAAACTTTTTTAAAGAACAAAGGATGAATATCCTTTCATCTGTTTGTAACCAAGTTCTCCTTCCAAAAAGAAGACAGACCACTCATTTTACCTGGCTGCATTTATAATAGCTTTTTCTCCTAGAGACACTCTCTAAAAAATAGAAAAACACAAACTAATTTGCTATAATGTTACCATGAAAAATCATCATTTTACAAACTCCAGTGAACTCATTTACTACCTTTGCTGTTCTTTTCAAAAGAAGAATCTGACCACTATCAGTGAAACTACTGCTGTGATAAACAAACATTCTGTCTCTCCTGCACAGTAAGCTGCCTTTTCAAGTCCCATGCCCAGCTTTCACTGTAGAATAGGCTATGCAGTCTCCTAATGACAACTGCCTGCTGGACTCTTTGCTAATGCATATCCATAATCAAGAAACATCAGCAGATAATTTCATACCCCTCCCTTAACCCCGTCCCCTGCATCTAAAAGTGTGTCAATTTTAATGATAATCTGGCATGGTGTCAGTTATAGGACAAACTATAATGAATAAATAATGGAAAACATGATTCTTAATATATTAAGTCTATGAATTCTCTCTCTCAAAAAAAAAAAAAGAAAAAAGTCAAAAGAACAAATGGGAAGCAAACTTTTCTTCTCAACATATTTAAGTGAAGTGTCCTAGCTTAACTTTTTTGGTTTTTTTCAGAATAAAAATCCAGCCACATAATCACCCTCTACATAACACTTCAAATCTGTGCTGTATTTTGTTGTTTATCACACATCACAATGAAGTCATTAGATAAAATACTTCCAACAGTTACCTTAAATACCTAGTGTCTAAATTCTTTGAACCTGGGCACAGTGCCTAGTTAATGCTTAGAAGTCAACAAGACTTAAGTTAAGCACCAGGTCAAAGCCAGCTCTCCTTTCTTTTCTCTTATAAATACAATTCTACTCCCACAGGTATTCTGCTACTGTCAAGAGGAAGAATGACTCATCAAGTCGACAGCATGAAAGCTCACTGAATCAGGTGTTCAAAACTTTGTAATGGGTCTCTCCTTTGAAACCTTTTATTAGAAATATTTGTCTAAGTTACCTTTGAAATCAGTAGATGTTTCAAATGAGTGACAGCAAACTGACATTAATGTAAGTTCACCACAGGTAAATACAGTTTTGAAAATTTCCAAAGGCTTTCAGAGAAGTTTTCCAGTGTCAGTTGTTTCAGTTCTCAATGAATTGGATGAGCATTTGATAGCACCAGCACGGACTGCACCAGTCTGCTCTGGGGAAGCGATCTGAAGCCAAAAGGGCTGGCAAAAAGCTCTGTTTGGGGCTTCTTAGAAGCTGGGAAAAGTGGTGTGCCTGTGCACACAAGGCTGACAGCTTGTGGGCGGGCCTGCTGAGCTAGCATGGGCGGACCCAGCAACACCCACCGTTTATAAGACTATAAGAAGCCTCCAGAGGCTGTGAGCAATGCCACAGCCTTTCACTGGCAGCAGGCGACAACGTTGACCACGGCTGCGTGCGGTGTGAGCAGGTTGATGACCTGCTCAGCCGGGTGGCACAGCTCCAAGATGAAGTGATGGAGCTCAGAGAAGAGACGAGTAGATTGAGGAACATTAGAGAGAGTGAGAGGGAAATGGACCATTTCTACAAACAGAATGGGAGGTAACTTTTAGTGGACCAGAGGATTCCGTATCCTTTCACCAGCAAGCCTCCCAGCTGTCCCATAGTAATCTGCATGAGCAGGGTCAATGGGAACAGGTCTCTGTCCGACAGAACATATGAAATAAACAGAGCAAGCAGGTTCCTTTAAGAAGTGCACCACCTATAATGCCCTTGCAGAACAGGTATGAGGCTCTGCAGGAGGAACTGGTTGCAAGCAAGGAAGGGGCTCTTGAAGGCCATAAGAGCCACCAAGGCCAACTCGCCTCAGGTTGGCCATCAAAACTGACCCTGAAAAGAAAAATCAAAGGGTCATTGTTGTAGGTGACTCCCTGCTGAGTGGAGCAGAGGGCCCAATATGCAGACCGAACCTGCTTCATAGAGAGGTCTGCTGTCTCCCTGGTGCCCAAGTAAAGGACATCGTAGGTAAACTCTCCACCCTTGTGAGACCTTCAGATTATTACCCACTTCTGGTCTTTCAGGTGGGAAGTGATGAGGTAGCAATGAGAGGTTCACAATCATTTAAAAAAGATTTCAGGGCCTTAGGGCAACTGGTAAAGGGATCTGGAGCTCAGGTTGTGTCCTCCTCCATCCCTATGACATCAGCGATGGATGAGGGAATATATAGGAGGAGTCAACAGGTTAATTCATGGCTCCGAGACTGGTGTCGTAGACAGGGCTTTGGGTTTTACGATCACGGCTTGGTATATGAGGCACCAGAGCTGCGAGCAGCTAATGGGATGCACTTATCCCAGAGGGGGAAAAGGATTCTGGGGCAGGAGTTGGCAGGCGTCATTGACAGGGCTTTAAACTAGATTTGAAGAAGTCAATAATTTCATGCTTGCCTGTGACAAACAGTGGGGCAGCACATCAGGGGCAGAGGGATGGAGTCCTAGTAAGGGCTCTCAAATTTTTGCCCTAAGGCAAACCGGAGACGATGCACCAGGACACACCAAGGGAATCAAGGGGGATCCGTGCAAGAGGGTGACATGGCTAGCCCAGCTGAAGTGCCTCTACGCAAATGCACGCAGCTTGGGCAATAAAGAGGACGAATTAAGGGCCACTATGCTGCTGGAAAGCCATGACATAGTGGCCATTACTGAAACTTGGTGGGATGATTCCCATGACTTGAATGTAGGGATAGACAGATACAAGCTGTTTAGGAAGGACAGGCGTGGTAGGAGTGGAGGAGGAGTTGCCCTCTACATCAGTGACTAGCTAGAATTGATGGACCTCCACATGAGGAAGGACAAGGAGCTCGTTGAGAGTGTATGGGTTAAGATTAAAAGGAAGACAAGGGAAGGTCACCTGCTACAGGCCACCTGACCAGCAGAGCCAAGCAGATGAGGCCCTCCATAGGCAGATGGAAGTGGCTTCCCATTCACAGGCCCTGGTCCTCGTGGGGGATTTCAGCCACCCTGACATCTGCTGGAGGGACAACACAGCAAGACACCAGCAATCCAGAATGTTCCTGGAATGCACAGACGACAACTTCCTCCTCCAAATGGTAGGGGAACCAACAAGAAAAGGTGCTATGCTGGACCTCGTTCTCACCAACAGGGAAGGACTGGTGACCAACATGAGACTCAGCGATAACCTTGTCCGCAGTGACCACGAAGCAATAGAATTTAAGATCCTCAGGGCAACTAGAAGGATATATTCCAAGCTTACGACCCTGTACTTTAGGCACGCAGACTTTGATCTCTTCAGGGATCTGCCGGCCAAAGTGCTGTGGGACAAAGCTCTAGAGGGAAGGGGGGCCCAGGACAGCTGGTCAGTATTCAAGGATCACCTTCTCTGTGTCCAGGAGCAAACTATACCGACAAAGAGGAAGGCAGGAAAGAATGCTAGGAGACCTGCCTGGATGAACAGGGAGCTCCTGGACACACTGTCACACAAAAAGAAACTTTATAAGGAGTGGAAGAAAGGACAGCTAGAATGGGGGGCACATAAGGAAGCTGTCTGAACAGCAAGAGA
Source organism: Rissa tridactyla (assembly GCF_028500815.1). Classification (NCBI taxonomy): domain Eukaryota; kingdom Metazoa; phylum Chordata; class Aves; order Charadriiformes; family Laridae; genus Rissa; species Rissa tridactyla. The sequence continues at coordinate 38,350,659 of NC_071497.1, forward strand.
CCTGGTGCGAAAAGCTAAAGCTCATTAGAATTAAATCTAGCCAAGGAGATCAAGCGAAACAGCAAAAATTTCTATAGGTACATTAATGGTAAGAAGACGACTAGGGAGGGTGTGGGCCCCCTCAGAAAGGAAACAGGGGAGCTGATGCCAAGTGATATGGAGAAGGCCGAGGTTCTCAATGACTTCTTTTCCTCAGTCTTCACTGGCAAGGGCTCCAGCCACACTCCCAGCATCACAGAAGACAATGGCAGGGGTTGGACAGAACTGCCCATCGTAAGTAAAGATCAGGTTCGTGACCATCTGATGAACCTGAAAGTGAACAAGTCCATGGGACCTGATGGGATACACCCATGGGTACTGAAGGAACTGGCGGATGAGGCTGCTAAACCGCTCTCTATTATATTCCAAAAGTCATGGCAGTCTGGTGAAGCCCCACTGACTGGAAAAGGGGAAACATAATCCCCATTTTCAAAAAGGGAAAGAAGGATGAACCAGGGAACTACAGGCCACTCAGTCTAACCTCCATGCCTGGTAAGATTATGGAGCAGATCCTCCTGAAGGCACTGCTGAGGCAGAAGAATAATGAAGAGGCGACTGGGTACAATCAACATGGCTTCACCAAGGGCAAATCGTGCCTGACAAACCTGGTGGCCTTCTATGAGAAGGTCACAACATCAATAGACAAGGGGAGAGCAACTGACGTCATTTACCTGGACCTGAGCAAAGCCCATCCTGCATGACATCCTGGTCTCCAAGCTGATACAATATGGGTTTGATGGAGTGACAATTCAGTGGATAAAGAACTGGCTTGACGGCCGCACCCAAAGAGTGGCTGTCAATGGGTCCATGTCCAAGTGGAGGCCAGTGACAAGTGGAGTCCCTCAAGGATCAGTACTGGGGCCGGTCTTGTTTAACATCTTCGTCAGCAACACGGACAGTGGCATAGAGTGCATCCTCAGCAAGTTTGCTGATAACATCAAGCTGTGTGGGGCAGCTGACATGCTGGAGGGAAGGGATGCCATCCAGGGGGACCTTGACAGGCTGCAGAGGTGGGCCCATGCCGACCTCCTGAAGTTCAACAAGACCAAGTGCAAGGTCCCCCATCTGGGTCGGGGCAATCCCAAGCACCGATATAGGCTGGGCAGTGACTGGCTTTGAGAGCAGCCCTGAAGAAAAGGACTGGGGGATGCTGGTGGACGAGAGGCTCAACATGAGCCGTCAGCATGCACCAGCAGTCCAGAAAGCCAATCGTATCCTGGGCCGCATCAGGAGAAGCGTGGCCAGCAGGTCGAGGGAGGTGATTCTCCCCCTCTACTCCACTCTCATGAGACCCCACCTGGAGTACCGCATCCAATTCTGGAGCCCCTATTAAACAAAAGATATGGACGTGCTGGAACGTGGCCAGAGAAGGGCCACAAGGATGGCCAGAGGGCTGGAGCACTTCTCCTATGAGGACACACAGAGAGTTGGGGTTGTTCAGTCTGGAGAAAAGAAGGCTCCGAGGAGACCTTATAGTGGCCTAGCAGTATCTTAAGGGTGCCTACAAGAAAGCTGGTGAGGGACTTTTTAAGATATCAGGTAATGGTAGGACTAGAGGGAATGGATTAAAACTAGAAATGGGACAATTCAGACTGGACATTAGGAGTTCTTCACCCTGAGGGTGGTGAGACACTGGAACAGGTTGCCCAGAGAGGTGGTGGAAGCCCCATCCCTGGAAGTTTTTAAGGCCAGGCTGGACGGGGCTCTGAGCAACCTGATCTAGTGGCAGATGTCACTGCCCATGGCAGGGGGGTTGGAACTAGATGATCTTTAAGGTCCCTTCCAACCCTAACAATTCTATGATTCTATGACTGTTGCTTGGGTATTTTAAAAGTTAACTGAGCTTTCACAAGTGCACATGACAGTTTCCTGAGATTTTTAGGAAAGCACCAATTCACAATGGTTGGTGACGGAAAATATGCTGCATCATGTATCTACAAAGTCTTTCCTTGCACAGGTCACTGACTAGTGAGTTTTGCTGCAACACGGGATAGGAAGGGCACTTCCTCCCAACTGAAAAATACAAAGTAACTTCGTAACAGGAAAAAAATTACTAAATATACAAAACAATTTACCTGTAAATAAGTAATTTCAACTAAAAAGCAAATAATTGAACAGAAGGATGAACAATATTCATCTGTAACCTTTTCATCCTCAAAATGCTGGTCTGTAGAATTCCTGACTTGCAAATGATAACTTTTAGTCCCTGTCCCACACTAGTCCAGCCACAATGCATAGCTGAAGCAGAGTCTAGCTAAATTTATACAGGACCAAGTATCAACTTACAGAACAGTTCTTCTTTGGTTGCTTGATGCTTTTTTTTGCATCACTGCTGATAGTTCTTACTACAGAGCACAAAAGACTGACTAAGATCCATTAGCCTTTCACGCTGCAAAATTTTGAATAAGCCTAACTCGTCATAAGAGGATGAAAGCTTATTCAAAGTTGCATTTTTCTGAATAAAAAAATTGCTTTATAATACCTTCACTAACCTATTTCACTTTAGAGAACACACACAGTAGCAACAGTATTAGCATTTTTGTAGTGTTTTCAAGAGATTCTCTTTTACAATTACTAGCTGATCAGCTTCTATACAACCATGAAGAGTTTTACTCTGTTACAAATACATGGTGAATAAGTTTCTTTTTATGTTCCAGCACTTCTGATAAACAAGAGAAATTCTCCCCTTAATACGTCAATGTAATCCCAAAACAAAATTGATTTTGTTCCTTTTTAAAATTTTACATAACTTACAGTTCTAATAAAACTTCAAAAATATAGACTATATTAAACACTTCTTATACGTATATCTGTAATGCTAAATTAAATTTACATATGCCTTTTCGATTCATCAGTTTATATAACAAAAGTAGATGTTCTTTTATGAGAGGAATGATAACACCTCAATAAAACCATTAACGTATTAGCATACAAAAAAAATAAGTATACATATATACAGCATACAATAAAAAAAATACAAAGTAAGAACACTTTTTACCCACTAAAACCACCCAGAAAGCCACCTCACCTGCATCAGCTCTGGACCGCTGACCTGGTGACTTTCCAAATGGGGTCTTCATTCATCTGTGTTTAAGTGAGCAGCAAAGCTGCTGGACTAGGGTGAAAATCCAGTTCTTCCCAACTCCCAGGTTATCGTCTTATTCTTGGAATAAACCAGCTCCTTATTAATCCACCATTCAATCATGAATTTGTCCTTCCTCAAACGTAGAAGCTGCACGTTCAATTACAGTACTCTGAAAAACAAAACAGGTAAAATATAGTTTGATTTGAGACTTGGTTATGACAAGCATTAACTGACTTGGTTAAGATAAAAATATTTTTATTCACTTTAGTGCTTGTTTTCATACTCAATATTTTTGAGTTCCTTCATATTTTGTTACTCTGAAAACATTCAGCAAACAGAGGGCATATAGGCAACAATACAGCTAAACAAATACAAGGGCTGCTACTTTTCCCCCACATTCATAGGTTCATAGGAAAGTTCCATATCACATCAAAGTCAACTACATACCAAAAGGAAAGCTTCTTAAAAACCACTGCGCTTAGTACAGGGAAGAATGACTACTAGATTAGAAGAAGTGGAATTACCTTCACCAGAGGTAAAGCAGAAATCAACTATTTCCATTTATTAGAAACAAACCACCTTCACAACCACATAGAAAATAACTTTGCTTTGTATAAGTAAAAAAAAAAAAAATCTGTTGAAAAAATCCAACATATAAGAGGTACCAAAACACTGATTCCACTGCAATGACTACTGAAGCCAGCAATTTGTCAAGCCATTGGTTCACAGAAGATCTGCAGAAGTTTTTGGTGATTCTCTACACCTAAACTCACCAGATTCCTAAAACATTTAGTCATCCCATTCCTCTAGATGAGGGAGATAAATAACTTTTTAAAAGTCCTTTTCAGGATTTAATTACAGAAACTTGTGATCACCTGAAAATTTCAAGAATTACAGGTTAGCTTACTTCAAACAGGAAACATTTATCCAGATTAATCCCTAACTTCAGTGCTGCATATGGCTAATACAAGTGAAGTGAGATCACCCTTTTAGTTTCATTTCCTTAAGAAATGTCATTGCTGCAATCATGTTCTCTGTAATCTGTTAATCAGTGCTGTCTTCTCTCTTTTACTTCAGTTTTAGAACCTGCGGTCAATTTTCACACAGGGGTTAAAAACAGAGGAATGCCCCTAACTAGTGACCCAGATGAGGGAAAAAGTGTACCGTATGTTTGTGCCTTACTGAATAAGGGAACATACAAGGACATGCCTTGAGGTATTTGCATCTGACAACACTTGCCAATTCTTCCATGAATCGCACTCATTAATTTCTAGGAACACTAGAGAAACACAGAGCAATACTCCTAGGAAAAAAATAGCAATAGTGAGACAAAAATTCAGTCATTTCCAATTTTCATAAAGATGCATACTATGTTTGGAAGAGCTAACTTAGACATTCACAGTCAGGAATTTGTAAGAATTTGTGGAATTACAGTTAAAAATTGATTCACAGAAGCTTAGTAGTTTGTCCACATTTCATCTCTCCCTGAAATCTACCAGTGTATAAACAACAATGCTGAATGATACCAGGGCAATAACAGTCAACTTTCTAAAAGTACTTCAAGACACAACAGGAAGCAATTAACTTGCCTAATTACTTTACTAGAACACAGCATAAGGATTGTCTTTCTACTAAACCCCAAAATATTTTACTATGAATTAAAATATATTAGCACAGAAGCATCAATGACTATGAAAACAAGCCAAACTCAGAGCACTGCTGTGATACACTATCATATTCAGTCTCACAGGCATAGAACTGAGGCTTTTTTTTTCCTCCAGGGAAGGTATTTGTTGAGAATCAACTGTAATCTAGCATTATATTTTTCTACTTCAAAAAAAAACAACAAACGTGCCCCCAAAAAAACATAAACCAAAAAACTCCCCTGCCACAAAGCCATAAACTGTGAAAATCCTTCAGATCTAGAAACTAACATACCCTTTTGCAGTAAGACTTTGACTTGCTATTCAAGCAGCTGTAAATATTTCGTAATACCTGTACGTATTACATACTTCCTCTCTGCCCCAAGATTTCCAATTCATGGCAAAAATATAAACTACTACATGTTTTAATTTCACTGGTTGTTAAGTAGCTATGTTTGTAAAGACAACTAAAACACCTCAAAAGTTGTAGTTTTCTACCAGTTAACTTTTTTTTTTATTGGTATGTCCCCAAGTATTACTACCCCACAGATCTGAAGTCATACCTTTAAAAAGGAAAGTTACTTCCTAATCCTTCTAAAGTCACAATTTTTGCTAGCACTTAATGAAGTGTATCATTAAGTGTGTCCTCTGAACCTAAGGACACACGGCTACTGAAGACAAAACTTAATTCATCAGTTCAAACTGATTTTCTAGGAACTAAGCCACTAACTATCACTAATTCAAAACCTCACTGAAGATTTTCACTGAAAGCAAATGACACTTGAGTTTTCCTAAAACTACCATTCTGAATTCAATTCACATTTCAGTTTCACACTGATAGTTCTGAAGATATTAATAAGGAGGGATAAAACCTGATTTTCTGAAAATAAACTGATGTACTTTGAGAACATCTTGACTTTTAAAGCATATGTAACTAAGCCTCACTTGCTGGATTAATAAATAAACTAAAACCCATAAAACTTAGAATTCTTAAACATGATGAATGACAAAACAATACATTTAATGCCATCATGCAAATATCTTAAACTCTTAATGAGATGTCATCAACAAAAAAATTAACTCACAAAATGTAAAAACTTCTACTATACAGTTTTATTAGAAGTCTCAAAGAATGTCATGTTCCACACTAAAGTTGAAAAAAGTTTTTAACATGCTTCTGATGTGCTGAGTAGCAATAAGCTATCCTGCTAACTCCTTGTTTGGATGCATATAAGATGACTTATGAAACAATCAACTTTTTAGGGTAATTCTGTTAACAGCAGCAGATATAGCAAAAAGAACACAAGTAGCTTTTTTTGATCCAAACTGACACATCCAAACCAAGTTTTACTAGTCTTTACGAACTGCCAGTAGCTTTCAGAAGATAAATGCCACTGCCTATCAGTTAGGCACCGATTTCCCCAACACCTGACAGCACAGGCCACCAGCAGCGCAGCTGCAGCTTTCACTTGAAGACAAGCAGTCATTCTTTCAACTTGTCATCAGCTGCAACTACTCATCAGACCAGGTGTTTTGCTTGTTTACTTTTACAAAGCTTCCTGGATCACAGCACATCCATCAGAAAATACCAAAACCAAAAAACAACACAGAAATTAGATCACTACTTCGCCTGATAGTGTTATAACTACTGCAAACTGTTTCACTGAAGGTTAAGTGTTTGACTAAAAACACAAGCCCTACAAATTGTCAATCATATCAATTTTAATAATAGTACAATCATACTATCAGAGGAGGGAGGAAGAAACAATGTTAAGACAGAAAAAATAAAGCTGTGTTAAAAGACTTATTTTTTAGTATAAAGGCAAAAGGAGGAAAAACTAGCATGCAGACTGTAACTTTCACTGTGAACCAGCTTAAGCTCATCTATAAACTTAGTTGTTTAGAAACATTAAAATGCTTTTACATGAGCTTTTAACTCCATGAAAATAAGTGTAACCACCTAAAATAATTCTCTAGCTTCACTTTCAGTTAACTTGCATGTTTGTTTTTCCACCAAATTACATGCACTTCACTGCAACACACAGCACAATGTTGTTTGCTGCATTCTAGCAAAAGCTTCATGACCCTGCTATCCAGGGAAGAGGGATGTTTGTAGCACAAAAACACAGCGGTGATAATTAATGCTTATGGCACCAAAACCACAAAGTTAAATGCTTCATTCCTAAACAGCATACCTACATTTTACCATCACGAAAACAGAAGAAAATGGTATCAGAACATTTGCTGAGGCATTGCTTTCAGGGTAAACATTTGAAGGAGAGGGAGCGTAACTGCACCTGTTGCATGTATCTCTTAGATACAGAGCTGCAAATTCAGATTATATACCCTCTGGTGTTAACTACAGGCTCACACCTCCTCAGGAGATCTGCTCCTGCTTTCAGAGCTGGCCGTGATCCCCTGTGCGCCCATTGCTGCAATAAAAAATGCCTGCTTTCTAGCACTCCAAAATTGAGTCTTAGAGAGTCCTTAATTGCCAACTTACGGTAACAGGAGGAGTCATTCTGAAATTAAATGCATCAGCTACTTGGTAAGCAGCATTTTAAGTTCCATAACTCAGTTCAGAACTGCTGGTACATATTTCAGCTGAGTAGTACCATGGTTTCAGCATTAACAAGTTGGATGAAGCATGTACTTTATCTAGACTCCCTAATTCTTACCATATGAACAGAAAGAATCATCCTGTGCAAGTCCTCATTAGGCTATAACTAGCCTATCTAACTAGCCCCATCTCCAAAGGCAATCTTAATGTTAAAATATATCTTAAGTAACAGGGGGAATAAAAGTATATGCCCAGTTTTAGTTTGCATTACTTTTTTTTTCTTCACTAGTAAAAAACCCCGAACACTTCCCTGTAGTTTAAGAATTCAGCCACTCAAACTTAGATCTGTTTTGAAGTATCCTACAGGCTCATCCAGCATATTGGTTATTAAGAACTCTTTTATCCTATCACTAGGATTTTGTGTGGGTAGTAACATATGATGTCTGAGAAAGATTATAGTACGTAAACTCTGGCCATGGAAGTGATTTACAGCTGAGAACTGTGAACCATACATTTCAACTATGGATTTATGAGCTGAAAGCCCCAAATAAAGTACTACTATCCCTCCCCTATGATAGCCTCTGCAGCTTTTTCTCTACCCATAGATGTGTTATTTGCCTACAATTGTGCAGAAACAAGCAGCACTGGCATGTATACAAACACAGAAATACACATGTATTTGGTTGGATGGGGCTTCAAGCAACCCCATCAATAAAAGGTGTTCCTACCCATGGCAGGGGGGTTAGACTAGATAACCTTTACAGTCCTTTCCAACACAATCCACTCTGTCATTCTATGACAGATACATAAATAAAATGTTGTTACTTTCACACTACAATGCTTTGGTGATGCAACTGAAGATACTGTACAGTTTCTGCTAAAGTGGAAGCAGAACAGGCATACATGCAATGAATTCTAGGGATCAGACTATGATACTTTATGATGATTCTGGAACCGAATAAAAATGGTTTTAACCTTTCAGCAAACTCCTGTATTTTAATTTTGTGTCAAGAGACAGCACACTGCCATTTCTATTTATAAATAATTATTTATTAAAATATTTTGGCGTTACTTAGCATTTAGCACAAATGGACAGACTGTTTGTCATCATACAGAGCAAAAAAGGGTTTGCTGGTAAGTTCTGAAGACAAGAACTCGATATTATAGCATAAAACCAGGGAACATGATAGACAATATAAGGAATCCTAAAAAAAAAAAAAATGAAAACACTATAGTAGGAAACTATCAACAGTAATATTATTTTGAAGAATTATTCCATTCATTCAGAATTAAACAGGTAGTTTTACAAAGGATCCTAATCCTCCAGAAGTCTTCTATCTCAGACAACAGTTTCAACAAGTTTTGTCTAAACCATCTTCCAGTACATGTCCTTACCATAGCTCTACTAAAGTTACAAACAGTATTTCAGGTGAAATGTGGACTTTTTAAAATATTTTAGGTAACTTCATTAACTTGAAACATTGGTATAGTTTTACAAGAACACACACAAATGGTAACTCTCGAAGACTGCATTAAAAATTCTTACACACACACAAAAAAAAAAAATAAAAGAACAGACAGAGAGAAATCTTGAAAGTATAGTTTCCAATGTTTCCTATCCATGCTTGTTTTCTCCCTCTGGAATTAGCAAAATGTAGCTATTACTGAGACAACAGTACAGTTTGTTCTTTATTTCCACCGCATTTTCCTCACAACATACATCATTAAAGCAGTCTGTCTCACTTAAACCAATTTAGCATTTAAGAACTCTTCTTTTTTCAGGAGATGTAATTTGAGGTAAACCCTGACAGCATATAATTCAGCCACTTTGTAAAGCCAGCAGCAAGAACCTTGCTATAGCCAGTATTATAAAACAGTATTTTAAACAAACTTGCTTATCTTAAAAAAGATAAAACTTGCTTATCTTAAAAAAGATTTCAGGGACTTAATAACCACTTTCCCAGCATAAGAGTATCATCTTGCAAGACTAATTTTCATAACTCCCACGCTACAGGTCTAAATTGTAGTAAAAGCACCAGTAAAGAGAGCAGGAGAGCACAGTATTGACAGCCACCATGTCAGAATTCACCTATTTCCAATTTTAAAAACATTTGTAATAGGTTAAATGCTAAAAAGATATTATTTCCTCTAACAGCTTATAAAATAATTTTTAGCCTTGCCTGCATTACCCTTATGCTTACATAAATAGTTACTGTGGTAGATGCAGGTTAAGGGAGATGCAAGGGAGATGCAAGTTAAGTGTGTTCTTGTCTGTATTAGAGTACACATCCATCAATAGCCTGGAACACACAAAAAAAACAAAGAAGGAATTTTCACTTTCTGTGGAAAAATGCCAAACAAAAAACTAAAACCCAGAGTAACCACATTCGACACTACCATTCTGGACAACTGATCAAAAATTACAAGAATATACTACATCCCATTTGGCAACATTTGCTGGCTTCTGCTCCTTGAAAAGCTCTGGATTACTGGGAGAGAGATCAACTTCAGTTGAAGAAAACAGTTGATGGATTTGACTAGTGCCACCTCAGTGAAACTGATGATTAAAGTTTGACTGTCTAGAAATTAAGCACTGAAGAAGGCAAAGTCTCTCCAGATAAGAACTATGTTTTTGAAAGTTTAGGTATCCAGAATCAGACTCCTACTTTTTAGAAATATATCAAGGTGGCACTTTCTAAAGTGCATCTGAATTCTACTGCAATCAAAGGATTATTTGAGACTTTCTGATCATCTACAAAATACACTGATGTCATCTCATTCTCACCTGGCTGGCTTGATATTTTATGCTAGCCCTCAGTATATAGTAAAATTCCATATCCAACATGAATGTGGGATTCTGGCCCTAAAAAGCGGCAGTCTCCACGAGTGGCATACCATAAACATAGTTCCAAGGGATTCTGTGTGAAATGCATGGCATTTACACATATTGAAGATTTTACTCAGTGGGCCACAAGCGGAACCAGAGAGTAAATAGTAAACTGTCCAAGATGAACTGCCTGAAGACGATTCAACTAGCAGGTCAGGTTCAGCTACCTGAACATCCATACAGTGAAAGCACAGAATTACCCCAGATATATTTAAGTTTACCTTCTTTTTTTCCAGTCTAGATTAAAGCTATTACAGATAATTAGCAGTAACTTTTGACCGTAACAGCAGCCAAAAATCAGGCACGTGTATAGTAGTGCAGCATGTACTATAGTGCAGCCTGCAATCCCTTCACATTATTTCTTTCCCTCTTTCAGTTCCACCCCACCTATCTGTATGCACAATACCATTGTTTTCATCTGCCATTCAGACACCCCTTAGAGAGGGTATCTGGCTTTCTTCCTTTGCAGAAACTTTCACGTGGATGATAGTATTTTCAGCACATTTGAACACATGACAATATTTTAAGTATGTATGAACACATCATAAGCGAACAGGTATTTACCTTCAGGGTTACAAAGCCCCACGCTGTCCCAGTCTAGTTTTTCCTATTTATTTCTTCAGTGGTGCAGGAAAATTTTCTTGCTGACTTGACAAATGGCCAGAGGACTACTTATAGAGAGCACCATGATTAGATATTAAAAAGTTAAGTGCTACACAAAATTAGCAGTTACCCTACACAGTCACTCAGAAGGTATGAAATTGAACTGGATGTCTCTGCTACTTAACGCAGAAAGATCTATAAATGTTCTGAGAGGCTCAACATTATGCCTCAGGATCATCAACACTTCATGCAGCAGAAAAATGTAGTAAGTAAAAAATGTAAAAGCCAAATAATTAAAAGTGACAATTTTGACACTGACATTAAGTAAAAACTTTAAACTTCATCACTTCGGTTATATCAGAATCACTTCATACATTCAAAATTGCCTAAAATGATGACTTCAGACTTTTTTAAGAGAGTAAGAACAAAGTGGGAACAAGAACCCCAATACATACATTTTTGATCAATGAAATCTGGTAGAGAACACATATGTTAAACATACATGTTCACAACATATATGTTAGAACTATGAGACAGTTTTCCCTTGATCTTATTTCAGCAAATTCTGTGCTATGAACACTGTAACGCACAGCCCACAATCAAATTACAGAATTGCAATACGAGCTTTTGTAGCCCAAGCCATAGAAACTCCAAGACAACAATGCAATTAGTGTTTAGATTTTACTTAATTTCATATTTCAGAGCAATACAAAAAAAATCTGCTGAAAGAATAAGCAAACTAAGCACAAAGCAAAGCAGCAGCATACAATACAGTGCATCCTGAAAGCAATATGAAATATTTGAACCTTATCTAAAAATTACATTTAAAAAAAGTACCATTCAGAAATCAAACCCTGGAAATACCAAAGTTAAGTTCAACTTTTTTTGCATACAGACACTGCTTGATAAGTTAAAAAAGGCTTCTAAGTTACTTTAAATTTTTTTTAAGACTTTTATTCTACAGAACTCTGGGAAATTTTTCTCTTACTTTAAAGCATGTAAATCATTACAAACTTTTTTCCCCTACTAGGATCCTTAGGACTTGCCACCATGCACTGTTATTTAATAAGAATTAAACAAATATTAAGAGCAAAGTCATGCACCCATTACACTTGCTTCACTCTAATCACATAATAGCTTCCTTAATAAAAAAACAATTAATTATTTCCCTGTTCTTTAGAGCTCTGCTCTTCTCACATTTCACAACATTTTAAGTACATGGATAATAACTGGTTCAGAGGCAAGATAAGCCTTAAAGAGCACACAAGAGAAGTGACTATTAATACTGCATATCTACATTCAAGCACTTCTACTGAGTATATCAAGTTAAGAAGTCTGTGCCACTGTCAGCACCTAACTTGCCTGGCTCTGCCCACATTTATTACACACCAGTCACCCTTCCAGATTGGCTAGGTCTTTTTACCTGTCAAAACCACTTGTCACTCTACCACAGTTTTTAGAGCTATCTGGCACTCCAGAACACTGAATTAAAGCAAATCAAGACGACATTCACTTCTTTCTAAACTTTGTTTCAAGACCTTATTTCCCAAGCACTTCCTTATGCTCTTTCTGCATTATCCTTCTCCCTGACCTCAGCCTCCAGTCTTCCTTACATTTATGCAAGTCATTTTACCATTACTTCACAGAAAAATTCCTCCAGTCATCGGACAATGACCAGTTCAACAGCTGCCCAACTTTTTTTACATAGTTCCTCATACCAATACTATCTTGGGATCACTACAGCATTTTTTTCTGTCCTAGCCTGTTTGCAAAACTAGCTGCAGTACATGCTTCTCTGTGGTTTCTGGTTTCTCACTGAGGGCTACTTGTCATAGATAGCTTTTAGCCATCACCTCTGAAAAACTCCACATTTCAGTCAATAATGAAACCAATTTAAAAAAGCATAAAGCAAAACACAGAATAGAAAGAGTCTCGCTGGTCATCTTCAGCAGCATAACAAATGACATTCTACTGAATTATGGTTGCACCCCTATCTAGCCTACACAATGCTGGAGAGAAAGGAAATACACATGGGGATTTAAGAAGTTCTGCTGCCAAATGCCAATGGATCTCTGCTAACTGCATGAGCGGGAATTGCTCAGTGCTTATTTGTTCAGAGTTGAAGTTTATCATTAACAGTTCACTAGCTTTTTTAGTAACGAAAACAAACAGTATGTCCTTATCGAAGATATATATACTCTTTATACTCTTTAGTTATAACTCTCTGATCTAAAGTTTCAGTATTGGATCAAGAAGGCTACAGTTTCTTTCTGCAGAAAAAAAAGAAACAACTATTTTTTCTATTCATAGCCTCATGAAGACAATCAAGCAATTTTGATGGAAGTTTTAGTAGAAGTTCACTCCAAAGAGCTTAAAGCATACATCCAGAATAAGAGATGCAAGTCTTAATGGCCAATCTCAAACAGTCAAAAGCAACTGGAAACAAGTCCTCCCAAATTTGAACATGAAATAACTTTCAGCATAAACAGAACCATGGGCAGACTTACAGCACCACTGTCCCCCAGTACCAACAAATCCTTACATGCCTTATTTAGAAGCATTTCCCAACCACAACAATACCCCATCAGTCCAAAATGCAATAAAAAGAAGTGATTTTCAATCCCTATCTCACACCAATCTGTTTGACCAGCTTCTACACATTGTTCTTTCTATCAATTTGTTAGAGGATGGATGTTTCTCCACAAAGGTTTAGAACCAGTGGTCCCCCTCCACCTTCCACCCAATGATCTCTCATTTACAAATAAATGCATAAGGCCATCCAAATTAATAAAAAGGCTATAACAGAAATTCAGTTCATTAGGTACTACCTTAATGAAAATCTAAGGGTGAATATGCTTTCTAACATATTGGCAGCTCTTAGTTCACAAATACTTATGGCAGTGAAGTACTGAATTAATGAAACACGTTTGTCAGAAAACTTTAACTGGTATTTGACAAGTCAAATCATAAATAATTTTCAATTAAGTATTCAACAGTCTTACCCAGCCAACAGCAAAACACAGGGCACACATAAGCAAGTAAACTGCAACCTCTTATTTTTTAAGTTTAAGAGAAAATGTTTTTAAAATATTATTCAAAATACTAGTTAAGCCATTCAAACTATTGCCTTTGTGCTTTAAATGAGAGCAGTATTTTCCATTGCAATACATAAAACTCAACAGCGCATACACTTGATCTTATATTACTAGCCACAACTTTAAAAAACAAAATGAGTTAATATTGTTAAGCAGCAAAGACCACCCAAACAGGCAGGCAGCCTGTTTTCTGCAGCTACAGAAGTTTGCAGAACAGGAACAGTTCTCATTTATAGTTTTCTTATTTCAATAGTATCTTTTATCACAATTGAGACATGACTTTTTCTGATCTACTTGACGTGCAATCAGTAACAAAAAATACTGGTATTAGAAATGTTTTAGGCATTGTCAATACCCTTTTAGAGGCCAAATATTCCAGCTGTGAACAATGCACTGAACATTTGGCCCAATTTTTCAGCAACTTAGCATCTCCCTCTCATGCTGTTTTCAATAGGATCCAAGTACTGCAAAATCCATCTTGAGCTTCTCTACAAATACAAGTGCTTCTAGAAGGCCTTCAGAAACAAAAGTATTCCTCACGGTAGCTAGTTCCACTAGCAATGCATTGCACTGTTGATTTTATTTTTTTTTAAATGAGAAATTATTGTAATTCAGCCTTAGACGTGTGGGTTGCACCTCCTTACAAAATAGTCATACGTAAGGCTGGGTCTTGCTAGTGCTCTAACACAAAAGCTACCTTTTCTAGGTTTAAATGTCAATGCTGAAAGGTTCTCTGCATCACCTGCTTTAACACCCAGATTATGCAATGATGTATTTTAAAATCTCCATTCACATTACATTTCACTTCTGTTCACCTGTAAAGCTGGCTGGAATCAAGTTCCTCTGCTGAGGTCTCCTACTAACACAGTATAACACTTAAATAGGAAAAGGCAAGAGTGTGATCTAATGTGATCCTGTTTCTGTGAAAAGTATTACGAAAGGATGTTTTTCTGTATTGGTAGAGTTGGAGACTGAGCTAATGCCTCTGCTGTAAGAGTAAGATTTAGTTGAAAAGAAATCTCCCTGCTTTCTCTTCCCTTAAATTCCCCAGGACACTGGCAATTAAATTACAACTTCACTAACAAGTTGGTGAATTTTATTTCTTCTATTACAAGCCTTAACACTTAATTCTACTAATATATAGATAGTCCAGTCACGAAATAAGAATATGATAATCCTGGCCTTCAAAGCAAGATGAATTTATCACACCGTATAATTCTCTTCATATGTCTTAAGAAATGTATTATTCTAGCTTTTTTTGTAGAGGTATTGGGTCTGCCTGAGATGGAGTTAATTTTTGCTATAGCAGCCCTCATGGTCCTATGCTTTGTATTGGTAGCAAAAAGGTGTTGCTAGCTGTTGACGGGTGTCTTCCAGACCAACCCCTACACCAAAGCAGGAAGAGGTGGGACATCGACTGTCCATGGGAAGCAGAGGATAAACCTTTTGTTTTCCTTTGCTTCTGCACGCAGCCTTTGCTTTTGTTTTATTAAACTGCCTTTATCTTGACCCACAAGGGTTTTTTCCATTTTATTTACTCCACCCCCTACCCTGCTTTGGAGGAGAGTGGTAGAGCAGCTTGATGGGCACCATGTCAACCCACCACAGGACAAGAGTGGAAGAAAAACATTTTTTCCCCTCAACAGCAAACAACATGATCCATACAGTGCCACCCCATTAAAAAAAGAAAAAAAAGTTATGCAAGAAAACCTTAACCAAACAAAACCCTCCCAAACTAACCAACCTGAACTCAAGTTGTACTTGAGTTTTATCAGCATTTTCTTTTACTAGCTTTAAAAAAAAAAAGTTACCAACTTAAGAGAAAACCAAAGCAACAGTTTTCACAGAAATGTCTACATTATTCACGTAAAGCCTTTCCAACTACTCCTGAATTATTCTGTATGCTGAAGGCTTCAAAGACAGAAGTGCTTTCCCCACCTTCCTGTAATATGTATAATAAAACAGAATGTTAGAGAAGTAGACTTTAAAAAACTTCTCAGAACAATCACCTATTTTAAGCTGTTTACTTGATAGTAGGTTAAATTGATTATAGCTAAAGCATATTTTCCAAGTCTTGTGTTTTCTATTTACTATTCCTCTACACTTCCCGTTTTATTTTTTAAGTATGCTGCCTAAAATTCTTCTCTCAGATTTTGTAAGCATGCTTCTTTCAAGTCACTAACAGAACTTGAATGAAAACTAATCCAAGGACATGCTAAGCATGGTTTATCAGAACCCAACAGGACACCACATAGCAAGTTATACCTGCAAGAATCTTCTACAGCATAAGAAACTAACCTTCATAACAAAAACTACCTCTCCGTGCACACTTACAATTTGTTTCTTATACCTACAGCTTGCATAAGTAGGTTAAACTAAGTCATGTTTTCATTTGAAGAAGGCTAGCTGATTGATGAAATCAATCTGTTCTGATACAATTCCCTCACAATATTTCACTGTATTTAAAAAAACCCAACACTTCCATTCTAAGAGGTTATGCATTTTCTTTCTCAAAATTCACAAAAACTCTTGTAACCATTGTTACAAAACATTACAGAGAAAAAATTCAGTTATTTAATAAAAAAAAAATTAGTAAATAATGATAAGGTAGTAACAGATTTCCAGATAAGCAATCTGATACACACAAACACCTGAAAGCTCACCACATAAGCATATGTAAGCATACCTCAATACCTGCACCATGAACACAGACAAAGAATATTAACCCAATGAACTTCAACAGCAAGAACCCCTCTGTTTTGCCCTCACAAGCTTTTAATATCAGTGATTGACTGGACACCTCTCAACTCTCAGACAGGCAGCAATGAAATTTGGCTTATCAGCTCTAATGACCAAAACAATCCAAGATGTGGGACAAACACTTTTATACGTAGCTTTGTGTTGGGTATAACCAGCAAATTAATACAATCCTCTGAACTTTAGGAACTTGCATAGCATGCAGCCTCTGTCTCACCTGCATGTACATGATACACTGAGTGATCTCTGCAACAGCACTGTAAATGCAGATACGTAAAACTGACTCCTCCTGTCCCTCTGCTAAGTAAGCTAACCAGATGCCAGATATTTTTTCCATTTGTGGAATTAAAAAGAGATGGACGAAGAAGGACGAAGGCGATGACTAACTCCACTTTCATGAGAAGAAAAGCGTACTTTTATTGTGCTTTAGGTACTTTTCATCCCTTTGTTTTTCATATGAAAGGCAGCAAGAAGTTTCATTAATGGATAACTGACTCAGACCAGTACTGTTGTGTAGGAACTAGCTCACCTCTGTCCAGAGTTTTTTTTTTTTAAAGTTCTTGATCTTCACTTGATGAACAGACAGGTGTGCCTGCACGAGATGATCATCTTGGCTGGTCGAGCTCAATAGTTCACAGATCAAGGCTTTTCCCACTGTTTGGGTTTTTGAATCAACTGGAAACAGTTTGGGAACCTTGGATCAAATACATCCTTCCTTATTATGTTTAATTATGTGCTGCTCTATATATTCCTGGAGTTCCTCAGAGAAAAAAAAAAGGCCAGGAAAGGCCTATAACCCACTAATAAAGGAATCATACATCAATAGTTATGAAATTAACATCTAAAGAGCACTAATCTTTAAATGCTAAACATCAAGTCATACGGGCTGATTAGAAGTAAGTAACAGTGATAATACTACATGTTCACTAAATCAGACAAGCTATCAGTACATCAGCTGAGGGTTACAATGAACTATAGGCCTAGGATTTTGCCTGGAAGGGAAAAGAGCTAGTCATCAACAGGCACCGGCAAAAAAAACAAAGCAATGACAAAACCAAATTGACAAAATTATTAAAGAAAAAAGAAATTCCTGAGGTAAAAGGGGTTGGGAGTGGAATATGACATATGCATGCCATATCCACAATACAGTAAGGAAAAAAAAAAAAGAGCTCTTTCCAATTACAGGTTTGAACTTTAGTCTCACACTAAAAACAATTAGCTTTCTGAAATTCCGGGAAAGGACAACTATGTACCTACCACTTTAAGAATACATAAATAAGTGACCCAGAAAACAAAAGAAAGTTAAGTTCTCCAGAAGATGTATTCCAGAAAGCCTTACATGTTTAGGCCATTTTTTAGGGCTTATCCACAGGTATTAAGCATTTGTATAAAATTAAACTTATTTAAATTTAATAGTTTTTTTATTTGATCTGCCTCCCACCTTAGCAATATCACAACTAGATTCAATAATATTTGGCTAAGGGACTTAATGGCATTTTGCCATATGCTTGCCCTTTGAAAAATTCCTTGTTTCGCATAATAGTAAAAAAAAATACATACCAAAAATTGAACACAAGAATCCAAAGAACTGGATGTGAAATTTGGAATTAAAAGCACGCACACTGGCTCTTCTACTGAATAGGAATCAAGATAAAGAAGGAGTAAGAGAACGACTAGTACCCAATGAGCTTATAACAGCTTAATTAAAAAACAGAACGTGCTTGTCAACATAAACTTTTAAGTACTGCATTAATTCATCAACAGTTTTTAAATAAAAAAACCAAACAGTTTCTAGTCTATTTGCCTTCCAAGAGCTGAGAAGAACAAGTGAAATATTTGTCTACACACAAACCTTTCAGTCATTCTTTGGCACAGCAAAACTTTTTTTGAAAAAAAAAAAAAAAAATTGCCCGTTACTGCAATATTATGCACACCTTTGGTAGTAGAACAAAAGAGATACAGGCATAGAGCATTTTTAAAGAGTTTCTTTAGAGCTATAGTCTACTCTTCCCTCAAGCAGCATGGACAAGCAAAACCTCTTTTTTTTTATTCTGGAATGATCTGTCTATATGAACAGAAGGCACAGTTCAATTTCAGTATTCTTATGTCCTTCTAACTATGGAACCATCATAAACAGCTATGAGCGTTTAGCCAAACAGCTTTAAAAACAGTAGTAAAGTTTATCACTTACTTAGTAATATTGAGATATTATTTCTTTTCACACCATTGCTACAATTCTTCCTGTGACTTTACAGAAGATACCAGGACTCTGAAGCACAATGACTTTTTTAAGCATATAAATAATCCCTCTTACAGGCAATGCAAAACTACTCACTGACTAAACCTTGAGTATGTTCCAACACCCCAAGTGATCATTTAAGAAATGCATAGCCCTCTACCCTTAAAAAAAAAAATCTTACAAGATAATGCTTTTATAAGAAAATTGAAGAAGAAATTTATTATCTATTCAAAAGCCAGGAGAACCTTCCCTGGATCCCTTTATCCAAAGGCATATTTTAACTGACTCCTAATTGTTCAGCCTACCGCAAATTACCTTGCATTTAACCAGAGCGCAAGAACATGCACAGACACCAAGGTAGCAAGTTGTTACAGGTCAGTGTAATTGCCTTAAGTTGTACACTTCTGCATCATAGCAAATATGAAGCAGCTCAGCTTCTCCTTATTGATAGGTAGCTATCTTCCTCATCCCCTGAATCCAAAAAACATATGCACAAAAATAAGCACTGCCCAGGGTACAACAGCAGCACCTTATTACTGTACAAGCCATATACTTGCTACCATTCTATGGTAACTGCAAGTGATTAGAACACTTTTAAGTATTATAATGCAAGTATTTTGTCCTTACTCATAGTCTTATAGAGGGAGTTAACCCAAATAATTTATTATAATTGGAAGGAAGTTTACACAGTTTGGTTTGGTAACAGTTACAAAGATAGGTCTCTGGACACCAGAGGGAAATGCCTATTTGAAAGAGTAAGACATTTCTCCGTTCTCTGCTTATGTGTCTCCTCCTAGGGGATATTTAGGTCATCAGCCTTTGTTTGAAGACTAGGTTTAATTGCTATTGTGTTAGTCTGAGAATCATAATTCCAGAGTCAAAAGGATCACACAAACATTCTGCAAAAGCAAGGCCGGGCAAGCATACCTAACCCTGCTGTTAGAAGGTAATGGAGTGGTAAGTTACTGCACTTAGCTCAGTCTGTTAGGTTAATTAATCATGGCAAATCAAACTCTTCAGTCCACATCTCTTTAGGAGGCTGGCTGATCCTTCCAAGTGACATTTCAAGTGTACATTAGCCAGTTCTAAACAATCCAGGCTACTACACTGCTACACACATCTTTCAACACTGAGGGAATGCAAGTTTCCTATCATATTTTATAGAGGAGGGGGAAAAAAAAATCTGCCACTTGACAGACCACTTTCAAGATTTTTAGCTCACTAGTAGACTGTGGATTGTAAGCAACAGATCATTCCTGGACACATGTTCTGAGGCCTTAGAGCCTAACAGACACCTCTGCAACACTAATTGAAAAAAAGCATAACTAAAATACTTTCTTAAGCCAAACTTCAGAATTTGTGACATCAGTTAGTTCTGCGAGAGCAAACAGTTTGCTGACATACCTGAAATATTTTTTTTTCTCTCTAATGCATCAGGCTTCTACAACTTCATTCATGAAGTTCCACAGTAAAGAAGACATTTTGTTTCCTGAATTCAGAGATGATAGTTCATGCTTTAATAATCATTGATTCTTATTGCTCACGTCCAATTTCTGCAGCTATTTTACTTACTCATGACATAATCACTATTTGTCTTCAAAATGAGCAGCAGCAGGCCACCAATCCAGGGTAGAGAGCCAGAAGAAACCAAAAACAGTGTCAGGGGAAAATAAGCCAAGTAATTATACATTAATACTTAAGACTTGTGCTACAGTAACCACCTACCAGTTTTAAAAGCAGCAACACCACACATGAGCATTCAAAATTCTTATTAGGACAAGCTATTATTTACAGCATTAATTAGAAAAGTCAAAATTTAATTGTTATTAACCTCAACCTCAGTAACCAATAAGGATATTGATAAATAAGTAGTAATTCAGCACTTAAACAAACAAACAAAAAAACCCCACCAATAAAAAAAGCAGGGCCACAATACTTAGAGGGACCAGGTTAGAAACTACAGTTAGTCACGTTGGCTGTATACAACCAACACTATGACAAGCTGTACTATAAGCCCATTTATTCGTAGATTAGAGACACGCATGCCTAACCTCCCATCATCAACACCACAATAACTACAACCATACTACACAGCATTTAATGAATCAGAGGTATTAACTTGTGTCTCTCGGACACAAATACTGACTGCCTCTACTCTGATAAAAATTTAGTTCTCTTTTTTAAATCAGCTGGGAGTAGGGGGA